>NC_087355.1:92149237-92449237 GCF_030014295.1 Loxodonta africana
ACGAGAGGAGAGACCTCCAGAGAGGACTGAGGGTCCAGACGCACGAGAGGAGAGACCTCCAGAGAGGACTGAGGGTCCAGACGCACGAGAGGAGAGACCTCCAGAGAGGACTGAGGGTCCAGACGCACGAGAGGAGAGACCTCCAGAGAGGACTGAGGGTCCAGACGCACGAGAGGAGAGACCTCCAGAGAGGACTGAGGGTCCAGACGCACGAGAGGAGAGACCTCCAGAGAGGACTGAGGGTCCAGACGCACGAGAGGAGAGACCTCCAGAGAGGACTGAGGGTCCAGACGCACGAGAGGAGAGACCTCCAGAGAGGACTGAGGGTCCAGACGCACGAGAGGAGAGACCTCCAGAGAGGACTGAGGGTCCAGACGCACGAGAGGAGAGACCTCCAGAGAGGACTGAGGGTCCAGACGCACGAGAGGAGAGACCTCCAGAGAGGACTGAGGGTCCAGACGCACGAGAGGAGAGACCTCCAGAGAGGACTGAGGGTCCAGACGCACGAGAGGAGAGACCTCCAGAGAGGACTGAGGGTCCAGACGCACGAGAGGAGAGACCTCCAGAGAGGACTGAGGGTCCAGACGCACGAGAGGAGAGACCTCCAGAGAGGACTGAGGGTCCAGACGCACGAGAGGAGAGACCTCCAGAGAGGACTGAGGGTCCAGACGCACGAGAGGAGAGACCTCCAGAGAGGACTGAGGGTCCAGACGCACGAGAGGAAGAGACCTCCAGAGAGGACTGAGGGTCCAGACGCACGAGAGGAGAGACCTCCAGAGAGGACTGAGGGTCCAGACGCACGAGAGGAGAGACCTCCAGAGAGGACTGAGGGTCCAGACGCACGAGAGGAGAGACCTCCAGAGAGGACTGAGGGTCCAGACGCACGAGAGGAGAGACCTCCAGAGAGGACTGAGGGTCCAGACGCACGAGAGGAGAGACCTCCAGAGAGGACTGAGGGTCCAGACGCACGAGAGGAGAGACCTCCAGAGAGGACTGAGGGTCCAGACGCACGAGAGGAGAGACCTCCAGAGAGGACTGAGGGTCCAGACGCACGAGAGGAAGAGACCTCCAGAGAGGACTGAGGGTCCAGACGCACGAGAGGAAGAGACCTCCAGAGAGGACTGAGGGTCCAGACGCACGAGAGGAGAGACCTCCAGAGAGGACTGAGGGTCCAGACGCACGAGAGGAGAGACCTCCAGAGAGGACTGAGGGTCCAGACGCACGAGAGGAGAGACCTCCAGAGAGGACTGAGGGTCCAGACGCACGAGAGGAGAGACCTCCAGAGAGGACTGAGGGTCCAGACGCACGAGAGGAGAGACCTCCAGAGAGGACTGAGGGTCCAGACGCACGAGAGGAGAGACCTCCAGAGAGGACTGAGGGTCCAGACGCACGAGAGGAGAGACCTCCAGAGAGGACTGAGGGTCCAGACGCACGAGAGGAGAGACCTCCAGAGAGGACTGAGGGTCCAGACGCACGAGAGGAGAGACCTCCAGAGAGGACTGAGGGTCCAGACGCACGAGAGGAGAGACCTCCAGAGAGGACTGAGGGTCCAGACGCACGAGAGGAGAGACCTCCAGAGAGGACTGAGGGTCCAGACGCACGAGAGGAGAGACCTCCAGAGAGGACTGAGGGTCCAGACGCACGAGAGGAAGAGACCTCCAGAGAGGACTGAGGGTCCAGACGCACGAGAGGAGAGACCTCCAGAGAGGACTGAGGGTCCAGACGCACGAGAGGAGAGACCTCCAGAGAGGACTGAGGGTCCAGACGCACGAGAGGAGAGACCTCCAGAGAGGACTGAGGGTCCAGACGCACGAGAGGAGAGACCTCCAGAGAGGACTGAGGGTCCAGACGCACGAGAGGAGAGACCTCCAGAGAGGACTGAGGGTCCAGACGCACGAGAGGAGAGACCTCCAGAGAGGACTGAGGGTCCAGACGCACGAGAGGAGAGACCTCCAGAGAGGGACTGAGGGTCCAGACGCACGAGAGGAGAGACCTCCAGAGAGGACTGAGGGTCCAGACGCACGAGAGGAGAGACCTCCAGAGAGGACTGAGGGTCCAGACGCACGAGAGGAGAGACCTCCAGAGAGGACTGAGGGTCCAGACGCACGAGAGGAGAGACCTCCAGAGAGGACTGAGGGTCCAGACGCACGAGAGGAGAGACCTCCAGAGAGGACTGAGGGTCCAGACGCACGAGAGGAGAGACCTCCAGAGAGGACTGAGGGTCCAGACGCACGAGAGGAAGAGACCTCCAGAGAGGACTGAGGGTCCAGACGCACGAGAGGAGAGACCTCCAGAGAGGACTGAGGGTCCAGACGCACGAGAGGAGAGACCTCCAGAGAGGACTGAGGGTCCAGACGCACGAGAGGAGAGACCTCCAGAGAGGACTGAGGGTCCAGACGCACGAGAGGAGAGACCTCCAGAGAGGACTGAGGGTCCAGACGCACGAGAGGAGAGACCTCCAGAGAGGACTGAGGGTCCAGACGCACGAGAGGAGAGACCTCCAGAGAGGACTGAGGGTCCAGACGCACGAGAGGAGAGACCTCCAGAGAGGACTGAGGGTCCAGACGCACGAGAGGAGAGACCTCCAGAGAGGACTGAGGGTCCAGACGCACGAGAGGAGAGACCTCCAGAGAGGACTGAGGGTCCAGACGCACGAGAGGAGAGACCTCCAGAGAGGACTGAGGGTCCAGACGCACGAGAGGAGAGACCTCCAGAGAGGACTGAGGGTCCAGACGCACGAGAGGAGAGACCTCCAGAGAGGACTGAGGGTCCAGACGCACGAGAGGAGAGACCTCCAGAGAGGACTGAGGGTCCAGACGCACGAGAGGAGAGACCTCCAGAGAGGACTGAGGGTCCAGACGCACGAGAGGAGAGACCTCCAGAGAGGACTGAGGGTCCAGACGCACGAGAGGAAGAGACCTCCAGAGAGGACTGAGGGTCCAGACGCACGAGAGGAGAGACCTCCAGAGAGGACTGAGGGTCCAGACGCACGAGAGGAGAGACCTCCAGAGAGGACTGAGGGTCCAGACGCACGAGAGGAGAGACCTCCAGAGAGGACTGAGGGTCCAGACGCACGAGAGGAGAGACCTCCAGAGAGGACTGAGGGTCCAGACGCACGAGAGGAGAGACCTCCAGAGAGGACTGAGGGTCCAGACGCACGAGAGGAGAGACCTCCAGAGAGGACTGAGGGTCCAGACGCACGAGAGGAGAGACCTCCAGAGAGGACTGAGGGTCCAGACGCACGAGAGGAGAGACCTCCAGAGAGGACTGAGGGTCCAGACGCACGAGAGGAGAGACCTCCAGAGAGGACTGAGGGTCCAGACGCACGAGAGGAGAGACCTCCAGAGAGGACTGAGGGTCCAGACGCACGAGAGGAAGAGACCTCCAGAGAGGACTGAGGGTCCAGACGCACGAGAGGAAGAGACCTCCAGAGAGGACTGAGGGTCCAGACGCACGAGAGGAGAGACCTCCAGAGAGGACTGAGGGTCCAGACGCACGAGAGGAGAGACCTCCAGAGAGGACTGAGGGTCCAGACGCACGAGAGGAAGAGACCTCCAGAGAGGACTGAGGGTCCAGACGCACGAGAGGAGAGACCTCCAGAGAGGACTGAGGGTCCAGACGCACGAGAGGAGAGACCTCCAGAGAGGACTGAGGGTCCAGACGCACGAGAGGAAGAGACCTCCAGAGAGGACTGAGGGTCCAGACGCACGAGAGGAGAGACCTCCAGAGAGGACTGAGGGTCCAGACGCACGAGAGGAGAGACCTCCAGAGAGGACTGAGGGTCCAGACGCACGAGAGGAGAGACCTCCAGAGAGGACTGAGGGTCCAGACGCACGAGAGGAAGAGACCTCCAGAGAGGACTGAGGGTCCAGACGCACGAGAGGAGAGACCTCCAGAGAGGACTGAGGGTCCAGACGCACGAGAGGAGAGACCTCCAGAGAGGACTGAGGGTCCAGACGCACGAGAGGAAGAGACCTCCAGAGAGGACTGAGGGTCCAGACGCACGAGAGGAAGAGACCTCCAGAGAGGACTGAGGGTCCAGACGCACGAGAGGAAGAGACCTCCAGAGAGGACTGAGGGTCCAGACGCACGAGAGGAGAGACCTCCAGAGAGGACTGAGGGTCCAGACGCACGAGAGGAGAGACCTCCAGAGAGGACTGAGGGTCCAGACGCACGAGAGGAGAGACCTCCAGAGAGGACTGAGGGTCCAGACGCACGAGAGGAGAGACCTCCAGAGAGGACTGAGGGTCCAGACGCACGAGAGGAGAGACCTCCAGAGAGGACTGAGGGTCCAGACGCACGAGAGGAGAGACCTCCAGAGAGGACTGAGGGTCCAGACGCACGAGAGGAGAGACCTCCAGAGAGGACTGAGGGTCCAGACGCACGAGAGGAAGAGACCTCCAGAGAGGACTGAGGGTCCAGACGCACGAGAGGAAGAGACCTCCAGAGAGGACTGAGGGTCCAGACGCACGAGAGGAAGAGACCTCCAGAGAGGACTGAGGGTCCAGACGCACGAGAGGAAGAGACCTCCAGAGAGGACTGAGGGTCCAGACGCACGAGAGAGGAGAGACCTCCAGAGAGGACTGAGGGTCCAGACGCACGAGAGGAAGAGACCTCCAGAGAGGACTGAGGGTCCAGACGCACGAGAGGAAGAGACCTCCAGAGAGGACTGAGGGTCCAGACGCACGAGAGGAAGAGACCTCCAGAGAGGACTGAGGGTCCAGACGCACGAGAGGAAGAGACCTCCAGAGAGGACTGAGGGTCCAGACGCACGAGAGGAAGAGACCTCCAGAGAGGACTGAGGGTCCAGACGCACGAGAGGAAGAGACCTCCAGAGAGGACTGAGGGTCCAGACGCACGAGAGGAGAGACCTCCAGAGAGGACTGAGGGTCCAGACGCACGAGAGGAAGAGACCTCCAGAGAGGACTGAGGGTCCAGACGCACGAGAGGAAGAGACCTCCAGAGAGGACTGAGGGTCCAGACGCACGAGAGGAAGAGACCTCCAGAGAGGACTGAGGGTCCAGACGCACGAGAGGAGAGACCTCCAGAGAGGACTGAGGGTCCAGACGCACGAGAGGAAGAGACCTCCAGAGAGGACTGAGGGTCCAGACGCACGAGAGGAAGAGACCTCCAGAGAGGACTGAGGGTCCAGACGCACGAGAGGAAGAGACCTCCAGAGAGGACTGAGGGTCCAGACGCACGAGAGGAAGAGACCTCCAGAGAGGACTGAGGGTCCAGACGCACGAGAGGAAGAGACCTCCAGAGAGGACTGAGGGTCCAGACGCACGAGAGGAAGAGACCTCCAGAGAGGACTGAGGGTCCAGACGCACGAGAGGAAGAGACCTCCAGAGAGGACTGAGGGTCCAGACGCACGAGAGGAAGAGACCTCCAGAGAGGACTGAGGGTCCAGACGCACGAGAGGAAGAGACCTCCAGAGAGGACTGAGGGTCCAGACGCACGAGAGGAAGAGACCTCCAGAGAGGACTGAGGGTCCAGACGCACGAGAGGAAGAGACCTCCAGAGAGGACTGAGGGTCCAGACGCACGAGAGGAAGAGACCTCCAGAGAGGACTGAGGGTCCAGACGCACGAGAGGAAGAGACCTCCAGAGAGGACTGAGGGTCCAGACGCACGAGAGGAAGAGACCTCCAGAGAGGACTGAGGGTCCAGACGCACGAGAGGAAGAGACCTCCAGAGAGGACTGAGGGTCCAGACGCACGAGAGGAAGAGACCTCCAGAGAGGACTGAGGGTCCAGACGCACGAGAGGAAGAGACCTCCAGAGAGGACTGAGGGTCCAGACGCACGAGAGGAAGAGACCTCCAGAGAGGACTGAGGGTCCAGACGCACGAGAGGAAGAGACCTCCAGAGAGGACTGAGGGTCCAGACGCACGAGAGGAAGAGACCTCCAGAGAGGACTGAGGGTCCAGACGCACGAGAGGAAGAGACCTCCAGAGAGGACTGAGGGTCCAGACGCACGAGAGGAAGAGACCTCCAGAGAGGACTGAGGGTCCAGACGCACGAGAGGAAGAGACCTCCAGAGAGGACTGAGGGTCCAGACGCACGAGAGGAAGAGACCTCCAGAGAGGACTGAGGGTCCAGACGCACGAGAGGAAGAGACCTCCAGAGAGGACTGAGGGTCCAGACGCACGAGAGGAAGAGACCTCCAGAGAGGACTGAGGGTCCAGACGCACGAGAGGAAGAGACCTCCAGAGAGGACTGAGGGTCCAGACGCACGAGAGGAAGAGACCTCCAGAGAGGACTGAGGGTCCAGACGCACGAGAGGAAGAGACCTCCAGAGAGGACTGAGGGTCCAGACGCACGAGAGGAAGAGACCTCCAGAGAGGACTGAGGGTCCAGACGCACGAGAGGAGAGACCTCCAGAGAGGACTGAGGGTCCAGACGCACGAGAGGAAGAGACCTCCAGAGAGGACTGAGGGTCCAGACGCACGAGAGGAAGAGACCTCCAGAGAGGACTGAGGGTCCAGACGCACGAGAGGAAGAGACCTCCAGAGAGGACTGAGGGTCCAGACGCACGAGAGGAGAGACCTCCAGAGAGGACTGAGGGTCCAGACGCACGAGAGGAAGAGACCTCCAGAGAGGACTGAGGGTCCAGACGCACGAGAGGAGAGACCTCCAGAGAGGACTGAGGGTCCAGACGCACGAGAGGAGAGACCTCCAGAGAGGACTGAGGGTCCAGACGCACGAGAGGAGAGACCTCCAGAGAGGACTGAGGGTCCAGACGCACGAGAGGGAGAGACCTCCAGAGAGGACTGAGGATCCAGACGCACGAGAGGGAGAGATCTCCAGAGAGGACTGAGGGTCCAGACGCACGAGAGGAAGAGATCTCCAGAGAGGACTGAGGGTCCAGACGCACGAGAGGAGAGACCTCCAGAGAGGACTGAGGGTCCAGACGCACGAGAGGAGAGACCTCCAGAGAGGACTGAGGGTCCAGACGCACGAGAGGAAGAGACCTCCAGAGAGGACTGAGGGTCCAGACGCACGAGAGGAGAGACCTCCAGAGAGGACTGAGGGTCCAGACGCACGAGAGGAGAGACCTCCAGAGAGGACTGAGGGTCCAGACGCACGAGAGGAGAGACCTCCAGAGAGGACTGAGGGTCCAGACGCACGAGAGGAAGAGACCTCCAGAGAGGACTGAGGGTCCAGACGCACGAGAGGAGAGACCTCCAGAGAGGACTGAGGGTCCAGACGCACGAGAGGAAGAGACCTCCAGAGAGGACTGAGGGTCCAGACGCACGAGAGGAAGAGACCTCCAGAGAGGACTGAGGGTCCAGACGCACGAGAGGAAGAGACCTCCAGAGAGGACTGAGGGTCCAGACGCACGAGAGGAAGAGACCTCCAGAGAGGACTGAGGGTCCAGACGCACGAGAGGAGAGACCTCCAGAGAGGACTGAGGGTCCAGACGCACGAGAGGAGAGACCTCCAGAGAGGACTGAGGGTCCAGACGCACGAGAGGAAGAGACCTCCAGAGAGGACTGAGGGTCCAGACGCACGAGAGGAAGAGACCTCCAGAGAGGACTGAGGGTCCAGACGCACGAGAGGAGAGACCTCCAGAGAGGACTGAGGGTCCAGACGCACGAGAGGAAGAGACCTCCAGAGAGGACTGAGGGTCCAGACGCACGAGAGGAGAGACCTCCAGAGAGGACTGAGGGTCCAGACGCACGAGAGGAGAGACCTCCAGAGAGGACTGAGGGTCCAGACGCACGAGAGGAGAGACCTCCAGAGAGGACTGAGGGTCCAGACGCACGAGAGGAAGAGATCTCCAGAGAGGACTGAGGATCCAGACGCACGAGAGGAAGAGATCTCCAGAGAGGACTGAGGATCCAGACGCACGAGAGGGAGAGACCTCCAGAGAGGACTGAGGATCCAGACGCACGAGAGGAAGAGACCTCCAGAGAGGACTGAGGATCCAGACGCACGAGAGGGAGAGACCTCCAGAGGGGACTGAGGATCCAGACGCACGAGAGGGAGAGATCTCCAGAGGGGACTGAGGATCCAGACGCACGAGAGGAGAGACCTCCAGAGGGGACTGAGGATCCAGACGCACGAGAGGGAGAGATCTCCAGAGAGGACTGAGGATCCAGACGCACGAGAGGGAGAGATCTCCAGAGAGGACTGAGGATCCAGACGCACGAGAGGAGAGATCTCCAGAGAGGACTGAGGATCCAGACGCACGAGAGGAGAGATCTCCAGAGAGGACTGAGGATCCAGACGCATGAGAGGAGAGACCTCCAGAGAGGACTGAGGATCCAGACGCACGAGAGGAAGAGATCTCCAGAGAGGACTGAGGATCCAGACGCACGAGAGGAAGAGATCTCCAGAGAGGACTGAGGATCCAGACGCACGAGAGGAAGAGACCTCCAGAGAGGACTGAGGATCCAGACGCACGAGAGGAGAGACCTCCAGAGAGGACTGAGGATCCAGACGCACGAGAGGGAGAGATCTCCAGAGAGGACTGAGGATCCAGACGCACGAGAGGGAGAGATCTCCAGAGAGGACTGAGGATCCAGACGCACGAGAGGAAGAGATCTCCAGAGAGGACTGAGGATCCAGACGCACGAGAGGAAGAGATCTCCAGAGAGGACTGAGGATCCAGACGCACGAGGAGAAAAGGCTGGCAAATCTGACCACATAAAAATTTAAAAACTTTTGCAAGGCAAAAACGCCCTAAGTCAAGGCAGAAGTCTTTCAACTTTTTGGACATACCGAGTGGTACTATTTACAAGATAAGTCACCCATATAAGGGTAATATCCTCAACATATAACTATGAGCAGGAAAAGACCAAAATACTCTACAGAAAAATGTCCCAGCCCACCTGTCCAAAAAAAACAAACCTCCCACCATTGAGTAGATTCTGAATCATAGAGGCCCTACAGGACAGAGTGGAGCTGTCCCAGGGGGTTTCTAAAGAGTGACTGGTGGATTCGAACTGCCAACCTTTTAGTTAGCAGCTGAGCTCTTTAACCACTGTACCACCAGGGCTCCACTACTTCACCTGTAACCAGAGGCAAACCCTCACTCCCCACCAGGCAGCCCTACCCAAGCTAGACAACCCCTCTTTTGGTGAGGTTGCGGAGGGGACATGACATGGCAGGACTTATTGGAGCAGGTGTGATGATAGCAACAAGGACTCTTGGGCTCGCCTGCGACCCAGTGACCCCTCCCCAGCATCATCCTGAAGAGGCACCTCCACCAGTACAAACACGTGCATCTGCAAGGCTAGCACTGCAACGGCAAAATATTGGAAAGCCAGGATTTGCTGAGTTAAGTGCTGGTAGACACACACACGTGAGGATGAGGAAGCTGCAGGGAAGATGGAGGAGGCCTCTATCCAGAGACTGTGATCACTGGGAGGCACTGCTAAACAGAAAAAGCAAACGCACACTGGGCAGGCAGAGGGTGCAGGAACGGAGGAAAACAAAGCTGTAATGCCGTGGTAGTGGTGTCAGGCCTTGTCTAACTTCAGGGAGAACGAGAATCCCCATCAGATCAGCCCAAAGCTGATTCCCACGAGGTAGAGGTCAGATACACCCCCACTCACCAACCTTTACCAGTTCTGACACCGGCTGTCCCTCCCACAGCACGCTCTACTTCCCTGCTGGGTTCGGTAATTTGCTGAAATGGCGACACAGAACTCAAGAGACCATATTCACAGTTATACGGCTTACTAGGGAAGGAACATGGGATCAAGATTAACTTGGAAGTAACAGAACAGGATCAGTGTCAGGAAGCACAAGGGCAAGGTCTGGAAGTCTCCCCCAAAGTTAGGAGCACAACCCTCCCTTCTTTTGTGTAGGACAGTACGCTCTCTTGCTCGTACTCTCTGTCTCTCATGTACACCCCTTAAGACAGGCCTCCCGTTGGCTGTGCACCCCCATTCTCAGACATGCACATCCTCTCGACCCCTGCTCTGCTTGGGCAAGTGTCACAGCTCTTTCAGCTCTACTGACAAGTACCTGGAGGTACCCGACCCTGTCAGCAAGTCTCCTGACTGAAGGTGCTCAGTTCTCTTGCTCCATGGAGGGGCAAGCCCACCGTAGCCGTCTTGCTCTGTGGGCCAGGAAGGCCACTGCACTCTCTTGCACTGGTCTGCTGGTTCTGCTGCCGTTTCTCTGCTGCACTTGCTGCTGCTTCCTGCCGTCTCCAGTGCTACAGCTCTCTCTGTCTCCTGGGCCGAGGAGGTTCTCAGCACAGGGATCCAGGGTCTAAAGGACACACTCCACCCCAGGCTGCTCTTCTTGATGGTAGTGAGGTCCTCCCGGAACGTCTGTGGAACGGCTACTTATAAAGGCAAGTGGCTTAGTTCTACTGGGGATCTTATAGACCCTATTTGCATAGTGGAGCCCTGGTGGCGCAGTGGTTAAGAACTCGGGCTGCTAACCAAAAGGTCGGCAGTTAGAATCCACCAGCTGCTCCTTGGAAACCCTACTGAGCAATTCTACTCTGTTCTGTAGGGCTGCTATGAGTCAAAATCGACTTGATTGCAATGGGTATGGGTTATGTGCACAGTAAACTTGACCAATCCCCTCACTGGACCTAACTGACAAATTCCCCTTCCAAGTGGCTTCATCTATTTGCATAAATGACGTTTTCTGCCAGCAGGGAATGGCTTCTTGCCTGGGCAAAAGTTACAAGCCTCTCCAAAGGACTAAGGCAATATAACAACTCCTTAGCCCAGGGGAAAAAATCTCCCAAGTTGATTTTTTTTCTTCCCCTGTTTCACGGAACCAAGGCAAAAAGCCACATAAAGGAACTCATTTCCCCAGAAAAGCACACCTACATCTGTTGGTCTTATAAGCACAAAATGGGAGTGGGATATCAGGACATGGGAACCAGGTACGTACAAGGGTTGGCAAACACAGAGTCAATGTACAGAGGAGGGAGTGACCCTTCTTGGAATAAACCACTGTGTGACCTTTGAAAACTAATGTTCTACATATTAAAACAAAATCAGTGGAGATGGAAGGGGCACAACTCAAACTGTTGTTGAGAATATACACAGCAAAATGCACACCAACTCAACAGCTTCTACACGCACAACTGGAGCTATGCAACTGCTCTCATCGCCTTTCTGACTTGTTCCTCCCCCATTAACAGAAACGCACTGCTCCCTGAGCTTCCTACCTTTTGAGTGGCTGTTGATCCCATACAAACAGATCTTAAACATGCGTTATGTTCAAGGCAGACAGTTTTTGTTAAAAAAATTTTTTTTTTTTTTTATTTATTAGCTAAGCTAAATTATCATTCGGTATTAAGAACACTTTAGGGGATATTTTTGGTTTAGGGTTTAAAGATTACCTCAAGGCAATAGTTTTAGAGCTTTATCCAGCCCCCATGGCTCCAGAAAGTGTGTAATCCGTAAGAATTTGAAATTCTATTCTGTATTCTCCTCCTTTTCATCAGAATTTTTCTATGGAATCTTTGATCAAAATGTTCAGTAACGGTAGCCGGGCACCATCCAGTTCTGATCTCATGGCAAAGGAGGCAGCTGTTCATGGGGGCAATTAGCCACACAATACATTTCTTCCTCCTATTCCTGACTCTTCTTCTAACTGTTGTGCTTTGGACGGCCATTTGCAAGCTTTTCAGACCCTAGGCCACCAGGTGTCTGTCAGTTTGTCATACTGTGGGGGCTCGCATGTTGCTGTGATGCTGGAAGCTATGCCACCGGTATTCAGATACCAGCAGGGTCACCCATGGAGGACAGGTTTCAGCTGAGCTTCCAGACTAAGACAGACTAGGAAGAAGGACCTGGCAGTCTACTTCTGAAAAGCATTAGCCAGTGAAAACCTTATGAACAGCAACAGAACATTGTCTGATATAGTGCTGGAAGATGAGCCCCCCAGGTTGGAAGGCACTCAGAAGATGACTGGGGAAGAGCTGCCTCCTCAAAGTAGAGTCGACCTTAATGATGTGGATGGAGTAAAGCTTTTGGGACCTTCACTTGCTGATGTGGCACGACTCAAAATGAGAAGAAACAGCTGCAAACATCCATTAATAATCGGAACCTGGAATGAATCTAGGAAAATTGGAAATCATCAAAAATGAAACGGAACGCATAAACATCGATATCCTAGGCATTAGTGAGCTGAAATGGACTGGTATTGGCCATTTTGAATCAGACAATCATATAGTCTGCTATGCTGGGAATGACAACTCGAAGAGGAATGGTGTTGCATTCATCGTCAAAAAGAACGTTTCAAGATCTATCCTGAAGTACACTGCTGTCAGTGATAGGATAATACCCATACGCCTACAAAGAAGACCAGTTAACACGACTATTATTCAAATTTACGCACCAACCACTGGGGCCAAAGATGAAGAAATAGAAGATTTTTATCAGCTGCTGCAGTCTGAAATTGATCGAACATGAAATCAAGATGCATTGATAATTACCGGCGATTGGAATGCGAAAGTTGGAAACAACGAAGAAGGACCAGTAGTTGGAAAATATGGCCTTGGTGATAGAAACAATGCCAGAGATCGAATGACAGAATTTTGCAAGGCCAATGACTTCTTCATTGCAAAAACCTTCTTTCACCAACATAAACGGTGACTATAAACATGGACCTCGCCAGATGGAACACACAGAAATCAAACTGACTACATCTGTGGAAAGAGACGATGGAAAAGCTCAAAAAGGCCAGGGGCCGACTGTGGAACAGACCATCAATTGCTCATACGAAAGTTCAAGCTGAAACTGAAGAAAATCAGAGCAAGTCCACGAGAGCCAAAATATGACCCTTAGTATATTCCCCACCTGAATTCAGAGACCATCTCAAGAATAGATTTGATGCATTGAACACTAGTGACTGCAGACCAGATGAGTTGTGAAATGACATCAAGGACATCATAAATGAAGAAAGCAGGAGGTCACTGAAAAGACAGAAAAGAAAGAAAAGACCAAGATGGATGTCGGAGGAGACTCTGTAACTTGCTCTTGAACGTCGAGTAGCTAAAGCAAAAGGAAGAAATGATGAAGTAAAAGAACTGAACAGAAGATTTCAAAAGGGTATCTCGAGAAGACAAAGTAAAGTATTATGATGACATGTGCAAAGAGCTGGAGATAGAAAACCTAAACGGAAGAACATGCTCGGCGTTTCTCAAGCTGAAAGAACTGAAGAATAAATTCAAGCCTCGAGTTGCAATAGTGAAGGGTTCCATGGGGGAAATATTAAAAAACACAGGAGCATCAAAAGAAGATGGAAGGAATATACAGAGTCATTATACCTAAAAGAATTAGTCGATATTCAACCATTTCAAGAGGTGGCATATGATCAGGAACCAATGGTACTGAAAGAAGAAGTCTAAGCCGCTCTGAAGGCATTGGCGAAAAACAAGGCTCCGGGAATTGGTGGAATATCAATTGAGATGTTTCAACAAACAGATGCAGCGCTGGAGGTGCTTACTCATCTATGCCAAGAAATGTGTAAGACAGTTTCCTGGCCAACTGACTGGAAGAGATCCATATTTATGCCTATTCCCAAGAAAGATGATCCAACCAAATGTGGAAATTATAGCGCAATATCATTAATATCACACACAAGCAAAATTCTGAACATCATTCAAAAATGGCCGCAGCAGTATATTGACAGGGAACTGCCAGAAATTCAGGCCGGTTTCAGAAGAGGACGTGGAACCAGGGATATCATTCCTGATGTCAGATGGATCCTGGCTGAAAGCACAGAATACCAGAAGGATGTTTACCTGTGTTTTACTGACTATGCAAAGGCATTTGACTGTGTGGATCATAACACACTAGGGATAACACTGAGAAGAATGGTAATTCCAGAACACTTAATTGTGCTCATGAGGAGCCTTTACATAGATCAAGAGGCAGTTGTTCAGACAGAACAAGGGGATACTGATTGGTTTAAAGTCAGGAAAGGTGTGTGATAGGGTTGTGTTCTTTCACCATACCTATTTAATCTGTACGCTGAGCAAATAATCAGAGAAGCTGGGCTATATGAAGAAGAACGGGGCATCAGGATTGGAGAAAGACTCATTAACAACCTACGTTATGCAGATGACACAACCTTGCCTGCTGAGAGTGAAGAAGACTTGAAGCACTTACTAATGAAGATCAAAGACCACAGCCTTCAGTATGGATTGCACCTCAACATAAAGAAAACAAAACTCCTCACAACTGGACCAATGAGCAACATCATGATAAATGGAGAAAAGATTGAAGTTGTCAAGGATTTCATTTTACCTGGATCCACAATCAACAGCCATGGAAGCAGTAGTCAAGAAATCAAAAGACACATTGCATTGGGCAAATCTGCTGCAAAGGACCTCTTCAAAGTGTTGAAGAGCAAAGATGTCACCCTGAAGACTAAGGTGCACCTGACCCAAGCCATGGTATTTTCAATCGTATCATATGCATGTGAAAGCTGGACAATGAATAAGGAAGACCGAAGAATAATTGACGCCTTTGAATTGTGGTGTTGTCAAAGAATATTGAATATACCATGGACTGCCAAAAGAACGAAGTAATCTGTCTTGGAAGAAGTGCGGCCAGAATGCTCCTTAGAGGCAAGGATGGCAAGACTGCGTCTTACATACTTTGGACATGTTGTCAGGAGGGATCAGTCCCCGGAGAAGGACATCATGCTTGGCAGAGTACAGGGTCAGCAGAAAAGAGGAAGACCCCCAACAAGGTGGACTGACACAGTGGCTGCAACAATGAGCTCAAGCATAACAACGATTTTAAGTATGGCGCAGGACCGGGCAGTGTCTCGTTCTGTAGTGCATAGGGTCGCTATGAGTCGGAACCGACTGGATGGCACCTAACAACTACAACAACAAGACCCCAGGCACTACACACTGAACTAGGAGGCAGAGTAGAAGCACTAAACACATTATTAGGCCAATGAAACGGGATGTTTCATGAAACCATAACCCTAAACCTCCAGACCAAGGAACCACATCCCATGAGGCGTTTGGTTGTACATAAACAGCCTCAGCAGCTATTCAACTGTATTTCAATGAACATCATAATCACAATGTAGGGGAAAAACACTAATCCCAGTAACTTAGGAGCACAGGGTTGAGACACTGTACCCTTTTTCTTGAACGAATGTGAGCAGACCCTGAGCAAGGCTGTGGAGGGGACACCGTGCAGCAGGACCACCGCAGTGCAGTGGGTGAAGCATTCTGAAACCATCTCAGATGTGTCCATCAGATTAGCACAAACGTAAACCTGGTTCTTACCAAGGAAGGGGGCACACGAACATACAGAAAGGGAGAAGGCATGAGGACAACCTGTGGGGCCGCATGTGTGTGTACGTCCGTAAACGAGTGTGTACAGATATACGTAGGGTTATGTGTGCACTGTGCACACACATGCACTCGTGCATACAGGCAGGCATACGTGTTCTCATTTCATTGGCTAAAATGGAAAAGAGGCAAGTACACCCAAGATGTGTACAAGATATGTGGGCAACCATGACAGCCCAGCTCTTGCTCTCTAGCGTGTGTTCCCTGAAAGGAAGCAGGGCTCCTAGGGAAATGGCCAATTCCAGGGCCACATCCAGTCATACAAGATGAACCAGGAGCGTCTTTTGTGCCAGAAAGAAAGAAATGCTCCAAAGATGACAAGACCATGACACAGGGCCTGTGGTGCCAGCTATAGGTTCTCAAGGACCTGCCTGGGACAGTGTGAGCAACAGGACAAGTGAGGACAAACGGGCTACAGCCCACTTACAGAAAAAAGGCATGAACGTGAAGACATCAACACTGACAGTGAACAAATGCACGAAGGGCAGAGGGCAGGGCTTTTTTTTTTTTAATTTGCTTTAAGTGGAAGTTGACAAATCAAGTTGGTCTCTCACACAAAAATTTATACACACCTTGCTATATACTCCTAGTTGCTCTCCCCCAGTGAGACAGCACACTCCTTCCCCCCACTCGCTACTTTCATGTCCATTCAGCCAGATTCTGACCCTCTCTGCTTTCTCATCTCCCCTCCAGACAGGAGATGCCAACATAGTCCCATGCATCTACCTGGTCCAAGAAGCTCACTCTTCACCGGTATCATTTTCTATCCCATAGTCCTGTCCAATCCCTGTCTGAAGAGTTGGCTTTGGGAATGGTTCCTGTCTTTGGCTAACAGAAGGTCTGGGGACCATGACCTCTTGGGTCCTTCTAGTCTCAGTCAGACCATTAAGTCTGGTCTTTTTACAAGAATTTGTGGTCTGCATCCCACTGATCTGCTCCCTCAGGGGGTTCTCTGTTCTGTTCCCTGTCAGGGCAGTCATTGGTTATAGCCGGGCGCCATCTAGTTCTTCTGGTCTCAGACCGATGCAGTCTCTGGTTTAGGTGGTCCTTTCTGTTACCTGGGCTCATAATTACCTTGTGTCTTTGGTATTCTTCATTCTCCTTTGCTGCAGGTGGGCTGACACCAACCGATGTATCTTAGATGGCTGCTTGCTAGCATTTAAGACCCCATATGCCACTCTCCGAAGTGGGATGCAGAATGTTTTCTTAATAGATTTTATTATGCCAATTGACTTAGATGTCCCTTGAAACCATGGTCCCCAAACCCCCGCCCCTGCTACGCTGGCCTTCGAAGCATTCAGTTTATTCAGAAAAATGCTTTTGGTTTAGTCTAGTTGTGCTGACCTCTCCTATATTGTGTGTTGTCTTTCCCTTTACTGAAAATTGCTGTTGTTGTTAGGTGCCATCGAGTCGGTTCCGACTCATAGTGACCCTATGCACAACCAAACGAAACACTGCCTGGTCCTGCGCCATCCTTACAATCGCTAGGCTTGAGCTCATTGTTGCAGCCACTGCATCAATCCACCTCGTTGAGGGTCTTGCTCTTTTCTGCTGACCCTGTACTCTGCCAAGCATGATGTCCTTCTCCAGGGACTGATCCCTCCTGACAACATGTCCAAAATATGTAAGACGCAGTTTTGTCATTCTTGCTTCTAAGGAGCATTCTGGTTGTACCTCTTCTAAGACAGATTTGTTCGTTCTTTTGGCAGTCCATGGTATATTCAATATTCCTCGACAACACCACAATTCAAAGGCGTCAACTCTTCTTCGGTCTTCCTTATTCATTGTCCAGCTTTCACATGCACATGATACGACTGAAAATACCATGGCTTGGGTCAGGCACACCTTAGTCTTCAGGGTGACATCTTTGCTCTTCAACACTTTGAAGAGGTCCTTTGCAGCAGATTTGCCCAATGCAATGCGTCTTTTGATTTTTTGACTGCTGCTTCCATGGCTGTTGATTGTGGATCCAAGTAAAGTAAAATCCTTGACAACTTCAATCTTTTCTCCATTTATCATGATGTTGCTCACTGGTCCTGTTGTGAGGATTTTTGTTTCCTTTATGTTGAGGTGTTACTGAAAATAGTTCTTATCTATTATCTAACTAGTGAAATCCCCTCTCCATCACTCCCTCCCTCTCCACTCTCCCAGCCATCAAAGAATATTTTCTTCTCTGTTTAAATTATTCCTTGAGTTCTTATAATAGCAGTCTCATGTAATATTTGTCCTTTTGCAACTAATTTCACTCAGCATAATGCCTTCCAGATTCCTCCATATTATGAAATGTTTCAAAGATTCATCGCTGTTTTTTATCAATGCGCAGTGTTCCATTGCGTGAATGTACCATGATTTATTTATCTATTCATCCATTGATGGGCACCTCGGTTGCTTCCATCTGTATTGTAAACAGTGCTGTAATGGACATGAGTGTGCATGAATCTGTTTGTGTAAAGGCTCTTATTTCTCTAGGATATATTCCAAGGAGTGGGACTGCTGGGTCATACGATAGCTCTATTTCTAGTTTTCTAAGGAAGAGCCAAATCAATTTCCAAAGTGGCTGTACCATTTTACATTCCCACCAGGACTGTGTAAGTGTTCCAGTCTCTCCACAAACTCTCCTACATTTATTATTTTGTGTTTTTTGGATTAATGCCAGCTTTGTTGGAGTGAGACGGAATCTCATTGTAGTTTTTTAAAAATCTTTATTGTGCTTTAAGTGCAAGTTTACAAATCAAGTCAGTCTCTCACACAAAAACCCACATACACCTTGCTACATACTACCAATTACTCTCCCCCTAATGAGATGGCCCGCTCTCTCCCTCCACTCTCTCTTTTCGTGTCCATTTCGTCAGCTTCTAACCCCCTCCACCCTCTCATTTCCCCTCCAGGCAGGAGACGCCAACATAGTCTCAAGTGTCCACCTGATTCAAGAAGCTCACTCGTCACCAGCATCCCTCTCCAACCCATTGTCCAGTCCAATCCATGTCTGAAGAGTTGGCTTCGGGAATGGTTCCTGTCCTGGGCCAACAGAAGGTCTGGGGGCTTTGACCACCAGGGTCCTTCTAGTCTCAGTCAGACCATTAAGTCTGGTCTTTTTATGAGAATTTGGAGTCTGCATCCCACCGCTTTCCTGCTCCCTCAGGGGTTCTCTGTTGTGTTCCCTATCAGGGTAGTCATCGGTTGTAGCTGGGCATCATCTAGTTCTTCTGGTCTCAGGATGATGTAGTCTCTGGTTTATGTGGCCCTTTCTCTCTCTTGGCCTCATAATTACCTTGTGTCCTTGGTGTTCTTCATTCTCCTTTGATCCAGGTGGGTTGAGACCAATTGATGCATCTTAGATGGCTGCTTGCTAGCATTTAAAACCCCAGAGGCCACTCTTCAAAGTGGGGTGCAGAATGTTTTCTTAATAGATTTTATTGTGCCAATTGACTTAGATGCCCCCTGAAACCATGGTCCCCAAACCCCTGCCCCTGCTACACTCGCCTTTGAAGCATTCAGTTTATTCAGGAAACTTCTTTGCTTTTGGTTTAGTCCAGTTGTGCTGACCGCCCCTGTATTGTGTGTTGTCTTTCCCTTCACCTAAAGTAGTTCTTATCTACTATCTAATTAGTGCAATGGGTTTTATGGGCTTACTATCTAATTAGTGAACACCCCTCTCCCACCCTCCCTTCCTCCCCTGTCTCGTAACCACAAAACAATGTTTTCTTCTCAGTTTAAACTATTTCTCAAGTTCTTCTAATAGTAGTCTTATACAGTATTTGTCCCTTTGCAACTAATTTCACTCAGCATAGTACCTTCCAGGTTCCTCCATGTTATGAAATGTTTCACAGATTCCTCACTGTTCTTTACTGATGCATAGTATTCCATTGTGTGACTATACCATAATTTATTTATCCATTCATCTTAAGATAGGCACCTTGGTTGCTTCCGTCTTTTTGCTATTGTAAACACTGCTGCAGTGAACATGGGTGTGCATATATCTGTTTATGTAAAGGCTCTTATTTCTCTAGGATATATTCCGAGGAGTGGGATTGCTAGATCCTATGGTAGTTCTATTTCTAGCTTTTGAAGGAAGCGCCAAATCAATTTCCAAAGTGGTTGTACCATTTTACATTCTCACCAACAGTGTATAAATGTTTCTCTCTCTCCACAGCCTCTCCAACATTTATTATTTTGTTTTTTGGATTAATGCCAGCCTTGTTGGAGTGAGATAAAATCTCATTGTAGGTTTGATTTGCATTTCTCTAATGGCTAATGATCCTTAGCATTTCCTCATGTATCTGTTAGCTACCTGAATGTCTTCTTTAGTGAAGTGCCTGTTCATATCCTTTGGCCATTTTTTAACTGGGTTATTTGTTTTTTTTTTGTAGTTGAGTTTTTGCAGTATCATATAGATTTTAGAGATCAGACACTGATTGGAAATGTCATAGCTAAAACCTTTTTCCCAATCTGTAGGTGGTCTTTTTACTCTTTTGGTGAAGCCTCTGAATGAGCATAGGTGTTTGACTTTTAGCAGCTCCCAGTTATCTAGTTTCTCTTCTGCATTATTAGTAATGTTTTGTATACTGTTTATGCCATATATTATGGCTGCTAATGTTGTTCCCTATGAGTCGGAATCGACTCGACGGAACTGGGTTTGGTTTAGTTTTTTAATGTTGTCCCTGTTTTTTCTTCCATGATCTTTATTTTTTTTAGATTTTATATTTAGGTCTTTGATCCATTTTGAGTTAGTTTTTGTGCATGGTGTGAGGTATGGGTCTTGCTTCATTTTATTGCAGATGGATATCCAGTTATGCCAGCACCATTTGTTAAACAGGTTATCTTTGCCTCATTTAACTGAATTTGAGCCTTTGTCAAATATCAACTGCTCCTATGTGGATGGATTTATGTCTGGATTCTCAATTCTGTTCCATTGGTCTATGTATCTGTTGGCGTACCAGTACCAGGCTGTTTTGACTAGTATGGCGGTAGAATAGGTTCTAAAATCAGGTAGAGTGAGGCCTCCCACTTTCCTCTTCTTTTTCAGTAATGCCTTACTTATCTGGGGCCTCTTTCCCTTCCATATGAAGTTGGTGATTTGTTTCTCCATCTCATTCAAAAATGTCACTGGAATTTGGATCAGAACTGCATTGTATCTAGAGATCGCTTTTGGTAGAACAGACAGTTTTATAATGTTAAGTCTTCCTATCCACGAGCAAGGTATGTTTTCCCACTTACGTAGGTCTCTTTGGGTTTCTTGCAGTAGTGTCTTGTAGTTTTCTTTGTATAGGTCTTTCACATCTCAATTTATTCCTAAGTATTTTATCTTCTTTGGGGCTACTATAAATGATATTGATTTGGTCATTTCCTCTTCAATGTTTTTTTTTGTTGGTATAGAGGAATCCAGCCGATTTTTGTCTGTTTGTCTTGTATCCTGATACTCCACTGAACTCCTCTATTAATTTCAGTAGTTTTCTTGAGGATTCTTTAGGGTTTTCTGTGTATAAGATCATGTCATCTGCAAACAGAGGTACTTTTACTTCTTCCTTACCGATCTAGATGCCCTTTATTTCTTTATCTAGCCTAATTGCTCTGGCTAGGATCTCCAGCACAATGTTGAATAAGAGTGGTGATAAAGGGCATCCTTGTTAGGCTCCCCTTCTCAAGAGGAATGCTTTCAGACTCTCTCCATTTAGGATGATGCTGGCTGTTGGCTTTGTATAAATACCCTTTATTACACTGAGGAACTTTCTATTCCTATCTTGCTGAGAGTTTTTATCATGAATGGGTATTGAACTTTGTCAAATGCCTTTTCTGCATCAATTGATAAGATCATGTGGTTCTTGTCTTTTGTTTTATTTATATGATGGATTACATTGTTTTTCTAATGTTGAACCACCCCTGCATACATGGGATGAATCCCACTTGGTCATGGTGAATTATTTTTTTGAAATGTTGAATTCTATTGGCTAGAATTTTGTTGAGGATTTTTGCATCTAACTTCATAAGGGATAAAGGTCTGCAATTTTCTTTTTTTGTGGTGTGTTTACATGGTTTTGGTATCAGGGATATGGCGGCTTCATAGAATGAGTTTAGGGGTATTCTGTCCTTTTCTATGCTCTGAAATACCTTTAATAGTAGTGATGTTAACTCTTCTCTGAAAGTTTGGTAGAACTCTGCAGTGAAGTTGGGAGTTTTTGGATTACCTTTTCAATGTCTTCTTTTGTTACGGGTTTATTTATTTGTTCTTTTTTTGTGTGCCTCTGTTAGTTAGTTTAGGTAGGTAGTGTGTTTCTAGGAATTCATCCATTTCTTCTAGGTTTTCAAATTTGTTAGAGTATTTTTCACAGTAATCTGAAATGGTTCTATTAATTTCAGTTGCGTCTGTTGTGATATCGTCCATTTCATTTCTTCTTTGGGTTATTTGCTTCCTCTCCTGCTTTTGTCAGTTTGGCCAGCGGTTTATCAACTTTGTAACTTTTTCAAAGAAACAGCTTTTGATCTTGTTAACTCTTTCAATTGTTTTTCAGTTTTTTTATTTCATTTAATTCTGCTCTAATTTTTATTATTTGCTTTCTTCTGGTGCTTAAGTGTTTCTTCTGTTGCTCTCTTTCCATTTGTTCAAGTTGTAGGGATAATTCTTTGATTTTGGCCCTTTGTTCTTTTTGTTTGTGTGCATTTATTGATATAAATTGAACTCTAAGCACTGTTTTCGCTGTATCCCAAAGGTTCTGATAGGAAGTGTTTTCATGCTCATTGGATTCTATGAATTTCTTTATTCCATCCTTAATGTCTTCTATAACCCAGTCGTTTTTGAGTACAGTATTGTTCAGTTTCCAAGTGTTTGATTTCTTTTCCCTGGTTTTTCTGTTATTGATTTCTACTTTTTGGCCTTATGGTCAGAGAAGATGCTTTGTGGTACTTTGATGTTTTGGATTCTGCTAAGGCTTGCTTTATGACCTAGTATGTGTTCTATTCTAGAGAATATTCCATGTATACTAGAAAAGAAAGTAAACCTGGCTGCTGTTGGGTAGAGTGTTCTGTATATGTCTATGAGGTCAAGTTGGTTGATTGTGGCATTTAGACCTTCTGTGTCTTTATTGAGCTTCTGTCTGGATGTTCTGTCCTTCACCGAAAGTGGTATGTTGAAGTCTCCTACTATAATTGTAGAACTGTCTATCTCACTTTTCAATGCTGTTAGAGTTTGTTTTATATATCTTGCAGCCCTGTCACTGGGTGCATCAATATTTAATATGGTTATATCATCGTGGTATAGTGCCCCTTTAATCATTATACAGTGTCCCTCCTTATCCTTTGTGGTGGATTTGACTTTAAAGTCTATTTTGTCAGAAATTAATATTGCCACTCCTGCTCTTTTTTGATTGTTTGCTTGATATATATTTTTTCCATCCTTTGAGTTTTAGTTTGTTTGTGTCTCTAAGTCTAAGGTGTGTCTCTTGTAGGCAGCATATAGATGGATCGTGTTTTTTATCCATTCTGCCACTGTCTCTTTATTGGTGCATTTAATCCATTTACATTCAGCGTAATTATGGATAGGTATCAGTTCACTGCTGTCATTTTGATGTCTCTTTTTGTGTGTTGTTGACAGTTTCTTTTTTCCACTTAATTTTTTGTGCTGAGCAGCTTATATATTGTCTTTCTTCTTATTCGTTGTTGATTTTATTTCTGCTGAGTCTCTGTTTTTTTCTTGTATGGTATTTTGATGAGTAGGACTGTTAGTGTCCTTTGTGGTTACCTTAATAGAAACCCAAAACCAAAGCCAGTGCCATTGAGTCGATTCTGACTCATAGCAACCCTAAAGGAAAGTAAACCTACCTTTTATTTCTTTATGTTGCCTTGTCTTCCTGTCCATAGGCAAGATCTATGACTACATTTCTTAACCCCTCTTTATTGTTTTAATGTTGTCTTCTTTTCCATAATAACATCGCTGTTTCCCTGTTTTGAGCGTTTTTTTAATCTTGGATTATTTTTGTGGTCTCCCTATGTGGCCTGACATCTGATTGCTCTCTCCAGTGTTTTAGTCTTGGGTTGATACCTGATATTATCAGTTTTCTAACCAAAGAATTCCACTTAGTATTTTTTGTAGTTTTGGTTTGGTTTTTACGAATTCCCTAAACTTCTGTTTATCTGGAAATGTCCTAATTTCACCTTCATATTTGAGAGACAGTTTTGCTGGATATATGACTTGGCTGGCAATTTTTTTCCTTCGTTGATTTATATAAGTCATCCCATTTCCCTCTTGCCTGCATGGTTTCTGCCAAGTAGTCCAAGCTTATTCTTATTGACTCTCCTTTGTAGGTGATTTTTCATTTATCCCTAGCTGCTCTAAAAGTTCTCTCTTCATCTTTGGTTTTGGCAAGTTTGATTATAATATGTCCTGGTGACTTTCTTTTAAGACCTACCTTATGTGGAGTTCAATGAGCATCTTGGATAGGTATCTTCTCATCTTTCACAATATCAGGGAAGTTTTCTGCCAACAAATCTTTAACAATTCTCGCTGTATTTTCTGTTATCCCTCCCTGTTCTGGTACTCCAATCACTCGTAGGTTCTCTTGATAGAGTCCCATATGATTCCTAAGGTTTCTTCATTTTAAAAAATTCTTTTATCTGATTTTTCTTCAAATATATTGGTGCCAAGTGCTTTATCTTCAATCTCACCAATTCTGCCTTCCACTTGCTCAATTCCGCTCCTCTGACTTTCTATTGAGTTGTTTAATTCTGCAGTTTTATTGTTAGTCTTCTGGATTTCTGATTGCTCTCTATAGATTCTTGCAGCTTATTAAATTTTTCATTACGTTCTTGAATAGCCTTTTTGATTTCTTCAACTGCTTTAACTGCGTGTTCCTTGGCTTATTCTGCGTATTGCCTGATCTCTTTCCTAATCTTGTTCCTGATGTCTTGAAGAGTTCTGTATATTAATCTTTTGAATTCTGCATCCAGTAAATCCAGGAAGGCACCTTCATCCAGAAGATCCCTTCATTCTTTGTTTTGAGAGATTGTTGAAGCGACTGTGGTCTGCTTCTTTATGTGATTTGATATTGACTGTTGTCTCTAAGCCATCTATAAGTTACTGTATTAGTTTATTTTATGTTTGCTTACTATATCCTAGCTTCTTTTTTTTTTTTTTTAATGTCCAAATGGGTTGCTTGAGTGAGCTAGTGCTCTGATGTCTTGTCACCAGATGGCTAGATCTGTTATCAGGTGTATGAGCTTATGAGTCCATTTGCTTTTCTTGTGTGGATTCAGTTCAGATGTCCAGGTAGCTGGTCATCACGTGTGTGGTACAGGCTCTGTCCTACAGTCTTAAGAGGGGCAGGGGTGACTGGCATAGGTACCGGTATCTGGTTGCAGCAGGGGGTCACGCTCTGAACAAGGCAGGGGGCTGACAACCATCCCCCGAGTGTCTGTGAGGAAGCGCGTCCCTGTTCCCTAGAACATACAGGTGGGTGGGTTCTGCGCAAGGACCATGGGCACCCAGTACTTTTGGTTGTAAGGACTAGGATGTACCAGTTATCCTTGGACCCCTGTTGCGGGTGGCTGGGTCACCTGAGCAGAGCTACCAGTCCTTATGCTCCTGATATGGGTAGGTGAGGACCCTGTTTAATAGGCAAAGTGGTGTCAAACACCAAACACTCACCCCTCCACTGCACAGCAGAAACAGTTGCAGTCTGCTAACAAGGACCTATCCTCATGAAATAGGCCCACACAGATCCATGTGGGGGGAAACGTATTCAAAATCCACGGACCATTTATGCCTGGACAGGAGCTGCTTCTGTCCTGAGCTCCCCAGGTCAGTGGAGTTGGCAAATTATCTTTCCCTGCAATTGTGAATTCATTCCTTCTCTAAGGCCAGGAGAATGGCTCAGGATGCTCAGCAGAACCTATCTCAGGCCCAGGGAAATCAACAGCCACTGAAGCCAGCTTGGGGGTGGGGGGTGAGGTAAAATATACATAAGTACTTAGCCTTTGCCGAGAGCACCATTCTTCTCTCGTTTCAGAAGTGTGAGTAGGCCATGCGGCTGACTGTTCCTCCCTGAGGAAACTGCAGCCGAATGCTACTACCAGCCTGCTGTAGCCGCTCCTGGGAATGGTGCCTGAGGGCTCCCGGTGATTCAGGTCCAGTAACTCTGCTCCACTTCTGAGCCATCTCTCCCTCCCCCTGCCAGGCAGTCCATTTTCTTACTTTGCCTTTGATGTTCAGGGCTCCTAGCTTGTCATAAATATAATCATTTCACTTGTTTTTTCAGGTCTTTGTTGTAAGAGGGATCACCAGACGTGTCTGGCTATTCCGCCATCTTGGCCCCACCTCCGGCTTCTTTTTTTTTCTGTTTCTTTTTGTTGTTGTAAAAATATACATAACACAATATTTGGAGGGCAGGGCCACCCCAGTACAGACCAGACTATGTGAAAAACATCGATCATCAAAGCTGACGAGGAGCAAGATGTGTTCGTGACCTGAAAGCATGTGTGTGCATAACGCACAGACGTCTGTGACCTGCAGACATGCGTGTGACCCACCAGCATTTGCATGTGACTCAAAGGTGTATGTACGACCCAAACGCATGTGCATAACCCACAGGCGTGTGCATGTGACCCAGAGGCGTGTGCGTGTGACCCAGAGGTGTGTGACCCACACAGTACTGGCAGGCGACAAGAGGAGCGCAGTGGAGGGAGCAGACGGATGCCTGGGCAGACAGACTCGGCTGGGAGACAAAGGCTGAGGCCTCCGCAAGGGCACACGGATGCCTGGGCAGACACACTGGGCTGGGAGACTAGAGGTGAGGCCCCCACAAGGGCAGATAGATGCCCGGGCAGGACACACAGGGAGGAATCCAGCTCAGAAACATTCTGGGTTACCGTCACGACAACATGCCAACATCACAAAAGACAAAGAAGGCATTAGGAATCTTCAGGTTACAAAAGGCTAAAGAACCATGGCAGCAAAGGCAATGTCTGACCCTAGGTGGCGTATGTATGAGTGTGTGTCTATGCAAGGGGTGTGCCAATGCTAGGCTCACAGAAGGTGATGGCGGTCTTGTGGTTGTGCAAGAACATGTGAGGAGGCTTGCCCAGAGACCTGTGGGGCCGAGTGCCCTGGTATATATCACCCTTATACGGCTGAGAGAAGGCCTGCATGTGGAGGGGCGGGTGGGCACAAAACCCCCAGTGGTGGTCTGCACGAGCGTTCGCATGCTCACAGGACCACTCTCGTTCTTGCAACTTTTCTGCAAGGTGAAATTATTTTCCAATAAAAGGCTAAAAATTAGACAGAAGAGAACGGCAGCTACCAGCATTGAGTGCTGCAGCCACACACTGGAGGCCAAGGTCAGGAGGGAGGGGTGTCCACAAGGGTGCAGAGCTCCCAATTTCGGAATCACCCCTCCCTAAAGAGGGGTGTTACAGCACTGAGGCCCTGTATGCTGTGACAGTGTGTCACCACCACGAGACCCCCCAGATGGTGCTTCCCTGTGAGGGTCTGCCCGTGAACATAGCTGCTGCGCCTTACCTCGTGCTCGACCCAGAAACCCTGGACTCGTGTGCATCAGCATTATGGCTCCTGCAGTCGTAGTCCTGTGTCTGGGACATTGCAGTCTGCTGCCTCAGAACCAGGTGGCTAGATGGATGCACGGACGTCAGCAGGTCATCAAGGTGCCTCCAACCTCAGATGGGGAGGCGCTGCGCTGGAGAAAGAAGAAGCCTGTGAGCAGCCACCCAGCAAGCTGGTGGTATGAAAGTCCAGAACACATCTTATTATACCTCTAGGTTTTAGGGACCCAGCAATTCTGGCCCCTCACTAGCCAAATGTGCTGGTGAGAAAGCAAGAGAGGCCTTCCGGCCCAGGCTGTGTGCTCAAAGGCATTCTGTGTGCCAAGCCCCTGATTCACTGCATGACTCCACCAGGAGCCTCCAGTGTGGCTGGGAGGACCTGCTTGCCCAGCTTCCTGGCAGCAGCTGCAGCCCCTGCACAAGCCCACAGTGCTCACAGACCCATTTGCCTGGCCCTTGGGATGGCTACCTGACCACCTCCACAAGGGGCAGGGACTGCAGGGCTGGGGGGATGTAGGGTCCTGCTGGCCCAAAGCAGGCAGCCTGACCCCTGTCCCGAAACTCAGGGTCCTCAGCTCTAGCACAGGGATAGACCTGCTCATAGATAGTTACTATGAGAGCCAGACAAATGGCAATCACAGAGTGCTTAATGCCAGCAGTCAGAGGTGTGTGCGTCTCTGCAGGTCCCTGCACCCTGCGGGGCTTGGTGGTCACAATTACATGCAGTTAAAGCACAGTGCAACACCAGTGCACCCACCCAAACGGCTGACAAGGAAAAGACAAAAATGCCAAGTGATGGCGAGGATGTGGATGAGGGGAACACGTACTGCTGGGCACCCATGGGAGACGCAGTCCCCGGCCAAGGGTGGAGTCCCGCACCCGTGCCCACCAGGATGCGTGCACTGCTGGGGTGCCCATGCTGGCCGGCCTGTGGGGAAGCTGTCCCGGTCCAGAGGCGGAGGTGCGCACCACACCTGCCAGCACACGCAGGTGCCCGCAGCAGCACCGTGCACATGTCTAAGCCCAGGGTCTGTGCAGGTGCTGGCAGCATGGCAGGTGCCCTGTGCAGGCAAATGCTACCTAGCAGGGAGGGCAAAGGGCCACCCCGGTGTCTGGAGGAACCACCCAAATTGGGGGTGGGGGCGAAGGAAGCCAGACCCCGAGGAATATGCTCACACGATTCCCTTAGAATGCCCAGGTCAACACCAGGCAAGGATGTGCCTGCAACTGGACATGAGGACCTGCAGCCTGGGCTAGGCAGGGCTGGGAGGCTCACGGCCTGCCCTGCTTCCCGGTCATGCACTGCACAAGCGCTCACTTTGTGAAAGCTCAGAGCGGCTCCACTTCTGACCTTATGCTTTACATTCTACTTCAGTCTGCAGACTCCAGCAGCATGGGTACCACAGGTGTACTGTGTGTCAGGAGGTCTCGTCCTGGCTCCAGGCAAACCAGCCACAGCCCAAGAGGAGGGTCTCCGCAGGCAATGGGAGTCTTTCTCTAGGTCCCAGGTGGAGCTACAGAGCTCAGCTCACCCCTTGTCCATAGACAGAGGACCCTCCTGGGACTCAGGCAGCTTTCACCTCCTGCCATGTGGATGTCCACTTGGCCACCGATCAAATGTGGACGACTACCAGGAATGCCATTTTCAAACAGGAAACACAAGTATTTCCAACTTCTCGGTTGTCTGAGAAAGAACAGGCAACTTGGAATTGCTTCAACGTTTTTTTAAGCGAGAACAAAGCAGTGTTAGGGGATTCTGAAAAACTAAAGGCATCTACTGTTACTGGACAATGCCTCAGTCCCACCACCCACCTATGTTTCCCTGCTGGGGCAGGAGCGCCACGGTCCGCCGCCGTTACAGGCCAGCCGCCGCCACGGCTCCGCCGCCCCAGAGACCCTGCTGCTCTTGCAGACTCAACTCACCCAGC
This sequence comes from Loxodonta africana, assembly GCF_030014295.1. Lineage (NCBI taxonomy): Eukaryota > Metazoa > Chordata > Mammalia > Proboscidea > Elephantidae > Loxodonta > Loxodonta africana. The sequence continues at coordinate 92,178,010 of NC_087355.1, forward strand.
GCCCCTCCCATATGAAGGGCACCCCGCACAGTGGTGACCCCACATGCCCGGGGTCTTCACATCAGGGAGCGCTGATCCTGCAACCCTGCTCTTCTTTTCTAAAGTTGTTTTGGAAATTCTAAGGCTTTTGCATTTCCATATGAATTTCAGAATCAGTTTCTCAGTTTCTACAGCATAGCTTGCTGAGATTTTTATTAGAGTTGTATGGTATCTACGAAAATCAGTGTGAGGAAAATCCGCATTTTAACCATATTAAATCTTTCAGCCCACCAACGTGCATCAATGCTGGCTCATTAACTATGACACACACACCACACTAATGCAGGATGTCAACAACAGGAAAAACTGGGCAGGGCACGGAGTCCTACGACTACCTTCACAATTTTTCCGTAAATCTAAAACTGTCCTACAATACAGTGAGATCTGTGAGAGCTGGAACTCAACAGGTCTGCCTTGCTCTTCCGGGTCTGACAAGTTTTCTGCCTTTGACAGGGTGCAGTCTTATCACTCTTCCATTGACTGTTTTAGTGGAAAACATTTGAGTTTTCCTTCTTTGACAGGTTTCTGCCTTACACAGGTTCCAGCTTTTGCAGGTTCTACTGTTTATTTAGAGAAAAAATACTTGTTTCTAGAAAATAGCTAACCAAACATCCTTGGCATTGATCACTGTCCTTCTCCAGTGGTTTCTGATCCCCCCCTCCTTTAAAATTCGGCATGATCATAATTTAAGTTTTGTAACACTTAAGTCGTGAGAAACTGAATCTGCTAGGGGCTGCCCTGTCTGTCGACTGACCTGTCCACCCCTTCTTCCGTCAGTACCACACTGATCTTAATTACTATGACTCCATACTTTTATCACTTGCTAAGGTTCTTCCCATTATTCTATTCCCCTCATTAGCCTACATCATCAAATTCTTACAGCTGTCTGTTTATTAAGATGGACTTAAGAATTAAGTTTCTAACATCCCTCTCTCCACCCGTATACACATAAAAAAAATCCTACTGGTGGTCTGATTGGAACCACGTTTAACAGATAACTTATTCAGAAAGAGTGAGCATATTGTACGATTTAGTCTTTCGTTCAGGAACATGGTGTGCTTCTTTAGTGACTCCAGGCATCCTTTCTACATGCAGTTGACGAAGCTTTCTTCACACTCAACCTACACATTTTTAGAGTTATCCCTCGTTATTTTTTATTGTTCCTACAACTGTAAAGGGATTTTTAAAGTTGTATTTTTTTTGTTTGTAACATTATAGTTATTGGTTTTATGTATTTGTTATATGGTTTATTATTTTTATAATAACTATATTGCCCTGTACCAGGAAACTCTTCCAACATTTATAACCATTATTTGTTTCAAATCTAACTGCACTGATAGGAACTTTCAGAATGATTCTGAAGAATCATTACTGTGAGTTTTTGTTTTGGTCCCGCTTTCAGTCAAAACGATTAAGCCTGGCATCTTATCTATGCTTCCTCTGTTTTATTAACCATAGACATTTATCTGCCGATGCACAGCTCTGAAAGACGAGGACACGGGTAGACTTCCACCTCCACTTTATCTCTAATGCCAGGTTACTCTCTTATTAACTTCACGCAACCGACTGACCGCTGTCCCGCAGGCAGGCACCCACAGCTCTCACGGTGCACAGCCTGTGCAGCCCTCACGGGCGCCAGCTCTTGGCTGGCTAGGCTCCGTAGAGTTCTCTCGGGATGCTCACGCACACTTGCCCCCCAGCCGAGCGTAGAGTGTCCTCCTGCCTCCTCACTAACCACTCTGGACAACATGTCTCTGACCCTCAGGGCAGTGCAGACATCACTCTTCTGGAAGGGTCACTGCAGAGAGGGAGATGCACTGGAGATGGACGGGGGCCCCCAACATGAGGCACTTGCCGCTTTACATCCACCTTTTCTGCAACATGACGTGCCCTCCAATATTCAGTCACCTCTGCCTTCATTCCAGTCAGGTTTGGTTTGGTTTGCATCACACTCTCAGCACTGCTTCTGCTCTGTACTCAGCAGGAACTCCTGCTGGATGAGAGGTCTCCTAGCTGGTCCTCCCACCCAGCAGCTTCTAACCATCTTCTCATTTTTTTCCCTACCCTTCGTGATTTCCTCCAACAGCCGGTCTTCCAGGTGACCGCGTCTGCGGCAGTACTGACCCCAGTTCTTGCTGATGCGAATGGGGTTTCACTTTGCAACGGTTTTATTACCTTCAATTTCTTTTCTCAGCTTTGCCAGTTCTCTTTTATCTCCTGTTACCTTGACTCTTCTCAGCTCTTCTTTTTATTTTCAATTTGGTAATTTTTAGTATACAGAGAAGGTTTTATCTAAAACGTCCTTTGTTTCCTAGGTTAGTTTTTTTTCTAAATGTATTCTTTATTGGCTGTTTGACTCTCCCTTTCTCCTTCTTTTAATGTCTACACAAGGGTTCGTGGTGGCTGCTGGTTAGCACACGTCTTTGAATAAGGGAAGGCACAGGACTGAGTTAGCGCAGCCTCTAATCAGTTGTGTCCTTGAAGAATGCTCTACTGCCAACTTCTTACAAGCTCTGCTCTGGGAGTTTTCTGGTATCGTGACGTTCATGGTTGCAAGTGACAGGAACCCAACTCGAACAGGAGAAAGATAAGGCTGACTTGCAGACACAGTATGCTGGACCACAGGAAGCTGCCAGTTCTGTCTTCCCTCAAGGCCCAAATCTGCTCTGAGCAGCTGCACTTTCTGGCAGGCATCTCTGTGTGCAGCTTAAGATGCAAAACCCACCACTGAGCAACATTCCCACCACAAGACATCTTCTTCCCAGTAGCTCCAGCAGGGAATCTGGTGGAGGCTCTGGGCAGTCACAGTGGTCTCTGGAACAGGTGTGGCCTACCTTGCCTGGTGCTGTGCGTGGGTGGGAGGGGGAGTTCCACGCAGCCTGTGGAGAAGGCTCGCCTAGGAGGAGGCTCCACTGTCGGCTGGCGCAGTGCACAGGGTCACCCCTCAGCACCCCCTCCGGCAAGCTGGCTCGCAGGCACCTTTGGGCCCAGGTGCACGTTTAGTGGCTGCTGTCTCTCTGAGTCCCAGCATCTCAACGGCAGCCCTGGGTGGCTACTCTGACCCCTTTCTCTGTCCCCCACCTCACTCTTCAGTGTGATCTTGCAGGAACAAGGTGCAGTCCCTCAGCCCCCTTTACCTGCGCCTGCAGATCCAGGTCCCCCTGGACCACTGGAGCACAGACCTTGGTCCTCTAATAAATGCTTGTGTGTGGTACCCAGAGACCCTCTTTCTGAGTGAAACCCTGGCCTTGCTGAGATCCCTGCCACCAGCTGTAGCTTCTGCACCCAGAATCCTGAGATTCACTGTACAGCAAGCCTCGTTCCCGACTTTTCGTTCTTTTTGTTCACTTTGGTGAGTGTCAGGGAGGAAAGCAGAATAAACAAGTCTTCACTCAGCTATCATTTCCGGAAGGCCCCGGCTCCACTCTCAGCGCTGTCTTCAGTAAGCAAGTCTTCTAATTCCCAACAATGGGCTTGTCTCAGTTTCATGCTCTCAAAGGCCACTGCGAGTTGGAACACAATGCCCCATTCTCCCATGGGGTGGGTGGGGGGAGGAGGCTGGCCTCACCGGCTCTGAGCAGAGGGCAGGCCCGCCACTCCTCCTCCTCCAGAGCACAGCACTGTCACTGTGAAACCATGATCCAGCCCTTTTGCAGTCACCCTTTCGCGGCCATGGGGTCAGTTCAGTAGGCCCGAGATAGCTCCCTAAACTGTCCTGGGGCTGGAAAGAGGGTGTCGGCCACACCACATGCAGAAGTACCAGGTGCCTATGTTTCCCTCAGGTGCACTGGTCAGGCAACCTGCCCCAGGAGGCTGCGTGACAGAAACGGTAAGGCAGGACCTCGTGTCTCTTCCAGGGAAACGCAGACAGACCTGGGCAGCCCCTTGCCAAGCAGGTCCCTCCACCCTCACATGCCAGTTCAGTGCTCCCTCTTGTCCAGGGCTCCCTTCACAAACATACACACCCAGGGCCCTGAGGTACAGCTCCCATCTACAGCGTGAGAACATTGCACACCTGCATGTCCCTCATCAGGAGAAGCCCAGCCTGTGACAGAAGGCCCAGCTCCCTGGGTGAGACAGAAACAAGAGGATGCAGGAAGAGCACTGGAAACAGGGGACACAGCAATCGCAGCTTCACCAGGCTTTGCACCGAGGGGGCAGGAACATTCCTGGCCACTCTTCTTGGAGCCTCCTCTCCCTCAGGGCTGGGGCCTGGGGGCTGCCATTTGCAGGACCCCCTGTAGCCACAGGTGATGGGACGTGGGTCTACCTCTCACACAGGGCGGCCCTGGACACAGGTGACAGCCCTGGCGCAGGGACAGGCAGCTATGTGGGCAGGGAAGTTCTTGCTTAAATCTCTTCAGAAGATAGTTGCTTAAAACCCCCTTAGACAAGAATAAAGTGACACCGGTTGTTTACTACTGGACCTCTAGTATCTAGCAATGCCTAATAAACACTTGCTCAGCGACTGAATAAACATTTTTAAGTGAAATAACTGGTTGATTTCTTAACAAATCTCCTGAAATGAAAATGACAGTTTTAGAGTTTGACAAACAAGAAGATGTAGGAAATTCAAGCCTTCACTGTTGTAGAGGGCACTGCTTCTCACCTGAGGGGGACCCCACCTGCAGGTGTCCCACTGCTGGGGCCCCTGCCCCTTCGTCCTCCCACACCACAATGGTGGCCAGCCAAGGGCCACAGGTGGGGAGGTTGGTGTTGCCCAGTAAATGCAGCTGCATGGGAGACCCACAGACATGGTGGCCTCCTGACCGGCCTGGCCAGCCTCAGGCCGTACCTACTAAATGAGAAGACTCACCTCCACATGGGGTGACCACATGGAAAACAAGAGCTCACAGAAACACAAACGAAACAGAAAACACAATAGGGGGCAGTGACAGGAGTGCTCACAGGCGGCCCCACATACACTCATGTCCTGCTCGCCTGACCCCACAGACAAGCCGACCTGGCCTGTAACCTAGGGACACGCCAGCTGCTTGAATAGTGAATTGAAAACATTTTCTCATGCCCACACTTATTCTCTGACCTTGCTTTTGGCTTGTTTCCTTTCTACGTGATCTTTGCCTACAGTGAGACTTGGTTCTGTTCGCTCTCCTCCAATAATTTTTTAAATCCTGCTTTTATAGGATAGGATGTTTTAATCTCTCTTAGTGGTTACTACCAGCAGCTCTGCAGGAGAAAGATGTGGCAGTCTGCTTCTGTAGAGATTTACAGCCTTGGAAACCCTATGGGGTCACTATGAGTCAGCAAGGACTTGATGCCAGCGGGTCTGGTTTTTGGTTTTGGTTTAGTGGTTACTACAATGTTTCTCAAAAGCTCCTTATGCTTGCATTTATCCAATTCTAACTTTGTTTCTTAAAAAACTTCAGCTGTGCCTCCACGAGTGAGAAGACCCCGCCCCGGTGCGATGCAAGCAGCCACCACCATGACCAGCCCACTGCTGCGCAGCCTCCGCATGCTGGTTGGGGCATTGGGTCAGCCCATGGGTTGGCTCATGGCCAGGGTGTAGGGTTGGCCCACTGCCTTGCAATTTGTGTGTGCTAGCTGGGGTGCTTCAGCCCATTCTGCCCAGTAACTCAGTTTGGGCCTTCAAAGAAGAGCGTACAGCATGACTTCAGTGAGAGAGATGCTCTGCTTTATACCTGTTTTCTGACAGATGAACACTCCATCGGGGGCACAATCTGCCTCTGTGTGTGGATAGTCTAGGACATGCTCCGAGGAGCCCCATCATAAAGATTCTCACTTGGAGTCACAGATTGAATTGTGTCCCCCAAAAAGTATGTGTCAACTTGGTTAGGCCATGATTCCCAGTGTTGTGTGGCTGTCCTCTACTTTGTGATTAATATAATTTTCCTATGTGTGGTGAATCCTTATCTCTGCCTGTGGTTAATGAGGCAAGATTAGGTTATGTTACAGAGTATGAGGGTGGAATGTAACATCCTTGCTCAGGTCACATCCCTGATCCAATGTAAAGACAGTCTCCCTGGGGTGTGGCCTGCACCACCTTTATCTTACAAGAGATCAAAGGAAAGGGAGGCAGAGAACTGGGGGACGTCATACCACCAAGAAAGCAGCACTGGGAGCAGAGTGTGTCCCTCGGACCTGGGGTTCCTGTGCGGAGAAGCTCCTGGCCCAGGGGAAAATTGATGAGAAGGACTTTCCTCCAGAGGTGACAGAGAGAGCCTTCCCCTGGAGCTGACGCCCTGAATTTGGACTTCTAGCCTACTAGACTGTGAGAGAATAAACTTCTATTTGTTAAAACCATCCACTTGTGGTATTTCTGTTACAGCAGCACTAGATGACTAAGATACTTGGGGGTGGCCTTGTTACCTGTAAGGTCACAGAGCCATGCAGCATCAGAGGACCTAGCACTGGGTATGGAGGCTGACTAGCCTCCTTTGATTCCAGCCTCCCTCACACAGCTCAGGAACAGTGGGCACTCTGGGTAGGTTCCTGCGGAGGGGGCCACACCTGAACCTAGCATTTGGCTCTGTGCTCACTAGGTTGGCTGTGGCACCTCCACCTGCCTGTACGCAGCCCTTCCAAGCTCCTTTTCTGGTCTCGTCTACTTGAACAGTGAGACAAATAACTTAAAGGTGCTGCAGTGAAGTCGCAGAGGAAAGACCTGGGCCCAGTCCTCTGGGCGCAAAGTCAGACAGTCCCGCTCCTCTGATCCCCACTCTACCCTCTTAGGGCTCAGGTGGATACGTACCTCTGCCCTGGGTGCCCCACTTGACTTCAGAGTCACCCATCAGGGTAGCAGCCCAAGGCCCAGGACATGGTCTCCCACATCCTTGGAGGGCTGCAACCCTTCACGCTCACTCACTATGTACACACACACACGCACATGCATTCATACATACGTGTGCACATACACACGCAATCTGCACACACGTGCACTCACACACCCACGTTTTGGCACGGAACATCTGTAACAGCTTAGAAATCGTGATGCCCTGAACATCTCAGCACGCATCTGCTAAAAACAGCCATGACCCCAAGGTCACACTGAGGCATGCAGTGTTGATATGACAGTGTTACCTGGTGGGCAGTACACACTCCAACTCCTCTAAGCCCTCAAATGCCCCTCATGGGTGCCTTTCAGTCTGAAATTATGCTCTGCACTTGGTGGTCAGCACCGGCCTCTGTTCTTCCCTTTTCTTCTAGACATGAGGATTTTAGAAGCAACGTGCAGCTGGCTGTCTTGTAAAATGTCCCAGAGTGCCTTCTTAATGCATGGACCACAGTCCTCCTCTGGGGCCGCCACTCAGTCACCATAGGCCAGGGACCCTCAGCATTCTTTGTGGACGCCCTTTAGCCCTAGGCCTCAGCTCAGCCTTCTAGGTCTGCTGAGAATCCAACTCAGCTCCCTAGGCTTTGGTCAGCCCCACTGTCCTAGTCCATCTGAGTGGTGACCCTACTCCCTCAGCCTTGGTAGGCTCCATTTGTCTGCCTCTTGGGTATAGGAGCCCTTCCCCCTCAGTTCTGGGCACTGGGCCCATCCCCCTGACACTCACAATGACAGCCCCACACTCTTGAACTGAACTGGTGAAGATCTGGCTCTTTTAAACCAGGAGGCTGTGGTTCCGCCCTTGAAAACAATGCAGCCCTGCTTCCTGTGCTCCTCGCAACAGCTCTGCTGATCTCAAGTTGCTCCAGGGATATTCCTTCCTTTTATTTTCCCCCTTGGAGGATAACAGATGTAGCGCCTTTCGGCCTGTTTTCCAAGGGCCGATATAGTTCCCTCCTTTCATTCTCCCTCTGTCCCCTTCGGTCGATGTTGATGAGTTTTCTACTGTGGTAGCTGGTTAGATATCTCAGTCACAAGCATCATCAGAGCTCATGTCTGGTCTGGGAGAACACAGTGAGTGGCCAGGCAGCAACAACCGCCACAAAGACATCACGGTAGAAGCTGCAGTGACCAGGTGGGGGTGTGACCTTCTCTAGCCACAGGCTGGTCAAAGGCCAGAACCTCAGGACGCAGAGGCGTTGGAAGGCGGGACAGGCCTGCTTAAGGAGCACAGGGTGCGTGGTCTTCCAATGATCACACCTAACATGCACAAGCAGCCAGAGTGTTCTGTTCTTCCTCGGTTAGGGACATCACCCAAGAAACAAGCCAGGAAGGAGGCTCTGTGGGGCCAGGCTCTTGGCCACTTCTCAAACCGGGATGCACAGTGCTGCTACCTACGTGCTGACCAAGTGGACCAGTGTCAGATGGGCCCTGGGTGTGAGGGATCGGAGTGCTAGGAATGATGCAGGACACCAGGCAGCAAGTCCATGGCCCTGGCCCTGCGGACTTGTCACCGTAGCCACACAGAAGGTGATCCACATCCCACACCTCACAGCCAAGCAAAGACAGGTGCATGGTTCATGTCTCAGATGTCCTGGCCAAAACCAGGCAGCCTCCATCTGAAAACCAAGCATTTGCCGAAACGGAAGTCTCACAAAAAGGCTGCAGGGCAGGCAGAGCCCGGGCACAGACACACGGCGTCTCCTGTCCGCACAGGAAACACAGTCCCTGAGACACTGCAGTCAGTGAACTCACGCGCAGCAAGTGTGAGTTCTGAGCACAAACACCCACCTCCCCAAGCATGTCAACAGCACCATGGCTTTCATGCCAGGAAGCATTCCTCAAGCGTGAAGCTGGCCAGTTCCCACAGACAGATCAGTCCGCACGTGGGGAAAAGCCCGGTGGGCAGCTTCCACAGGGAGCATCTCGTGGCACAGGCTCTGAAGACCCACAGAAGGCCCTGACCTCATGCCAACACCGGGAACCAGGATCTGGAGACAAAGTGCTGAGAGGTAACTGCAGCACTTTCTGGGCTGCGGGGTCACTTTTCAGAGCTGGGGTCATAGAGAGCTGCAGACACGGGAACAGAGCATGCCACACGTCAGGTGCGCCTGGGGGAGGGCAGGGCCGGCAGAGACAGGTGGGCAGGTATAACTAGCCACCGGCAAAAAACCCCTCATTTTCAGTGTTTTTAAAAGGGATCAAACTAAACTTTCAGACCAGAACAGGATGGGGCAGGGGGGTCAACGAATGGTCAAAGTGCTAATTTCCTTCTCATGCCCACCAAGAGGATAGAGATCCGGAATAATGACACATTTATTAGCAGAATTTGCAGTTAGCGATGTATGGTGAGACTTACGGGTAACCATGAAAATGAACAGCACGGGAAAAAAGAACACACAGAAAACCACATTCCTCCAACCGTGAGCAGGAACAAAGCAGGGAGGGGGAATAAACAGGAGACAGAAGGGAAGCAAGTGCACCTTCAGACCGGGGCAGGATGTGCCGAGGGATGGGGGCGCTCGCCTGGCCATCAGCGCAGGTCTCCCGCAGGCATGCTGAGTTAGGCCAGGGTGTGCTGTGGATTTGGGGCGCCTGCCTGGGCCAAAGAGCCTCCACTGCCTCTGGGGTCATGCGGCCTCCAGTTCTTCAAAAGAAATTTTCCAGAAAACAGCAGATCAGCCTCACAAGGAAGACATTCCAATGTGAGCAACAGCACAGCTGTAAATCTAATCTAAGAATTCCGACAGCAATGTTAACAACACTCCTGCAGAAAAAGGGAAACATGCAAAAGGGGACTGCTCCTAGAAAGCAGACCCTGCCCGTGGCCTCTTCACGCCTGCTGCCCCAGGGGCCTGGCCTGGCTCGACATGGGGCAACAGCGCAGGGGGATACCGGCAGGGCAGCGGGGATGGCGCAGCTGCCCATCCATGGTCTTTGACAGACCCGCTTCCTACTTCCAAAGGCGCACGCTGCTGGCAGTATGGAAAACCTAAGAAGACTGGGCAAGGGCTGAAACAAGGGGACCGAGGCGGGTGGTGGGGCCACAGTGAGACAGGCTGTCCGTGGCCAGCAGAGAAGAAGGATGTGAAAGTGGCCCTGGCTTGGACGAGAGGGATGCTGTCAGCACAGAGGCACCAAGGTGAAGTGGAGAAGCAGCAGCAAAGCAGGAGATGCAGGACGGCTGGCCTTCAGGACACAGGGCACTCCCACCACACAGGCTGCTGAGGCCCAGGAAGAGGCAGGCAGAGGGGACCCCAGGACACCCCAGCGCCGAGCCCAGGTTCATGAGCGGAGCCACACCACGTTCACGCGTTTGCTGCCTGAGGGCAGGTGTCTCTAGCCTGTAGGCATGGGGCTCTGCAATGGGCAGCAGCACCCTGGCCTCCACCCACCAGATGCCAGTCGCACCATGAGTCGTGACACCAAAAATGCCTCCAGACACTGCCAGTGTCCCGAGAGCTGCCCGGGTTGCAAAGCGCAGCCTTGAAGGGATCACATCGTTCACATTCTCTCTGAAAAAGACACCAAGTGTTTCTGTTACTACACTTCTGGTTCTGCACGGGTGAATGGTCTGAACTAAAATATACAGCTATGACGGGCAGGCGTTTCCCAGCCAAGCTGCGCAATGCAGTCATGGCCCACAGGACTCTGTGAGCTCCTCCCTGGAGAACACGGAGCCGTCTGCAGCGCAGCCCGTGGGGCTGTATGGGGAGCGCAGGGTGAGGACGCAGGGGCAGGATGCCCAGCTCACAGTAAGGAAGAACCCTGCCGTCACTGTCATGCATGGTGCCACATGCGGTATCACACGGCGCCACACACGGTATCACACACAGCATCACAGTGTCACTTGGCACCACACAGTGTCACACATGGTGCACACACATCACATGCAGTGTTACTCGGTACCACACACAGTGTCACATTTGGCATCACACATGGCGCCACAGCGCCACAGTGTCACGCACAGTACACAGTGTCACACATGGCATCACACGGTATCACACGTGATGCCACACACGGTGCCACACACGGTGTCACACACGGTCACAGTCTCACACACGGTACTACACACGGTGCACACACAGTGTCCAGGGACAGATTAGCCAGTAAGCGAGGTACACGCAGGGTCACTTGTGCTTACTTACTAATCTGTAGGGCACAATTTCACCTGATGTGGTGATACCCCTGTGAAACTGTACACTACAGGTCAGGAAGCAAGCACAAGTGAGCCCATGGGTACTCTGCGTGCTGCTGAATCTGCCCCGACAGTGTCACACATGGTGTCACACACGGTGGTTCCCCTGGGAGAGACCTCACAGAGGACCCTTGGTCCCACGGCCTGGAGAGATTCAGCTCTGGATGGGCAGAGGACTCCAGCCCCCAGCTGGTGCCCACCCATCTCTGCCCTCGTCACAGCGGGCCCCAACTTGCAGGAGAGCCATCTGGCAGAAGCTCACTCTGCCAAACCTTCAACCAAGTCAGGGTTGGACAATAGGGACTAAGAGCAACAATAGTAACTTTCTAAAGTGACGCACCCCGCTAGGACATCCTGGGAAAAGTAAGAAAGGACTGTGGCAGGTGCAGGATCCCAGCACAGAAGTCAATCTTGTTTCCTGAAGCTCACTTCAGTGATCAGGCACAGTGGCACCTACTGGAATTAATTTCTGAAGTAAACAAACACTCCTCGACTAACCCTCTCAACATAAAGCAAACAAAGACAGCATATAAAGAATTTAAAAACATGTTAAATCCAAGAGAAAGCACAGAACTCAGAGGGCACAAATTAAGTGCAGCAGGAGCTGGAGGGGACATCTGACCCCTGGGCTTGGCCAGCAGGAGGCAGCTGGCCTGGAACTGGCCAAAGCACAATCCGCTCAGAGACGCCCCTGGAGCCGAGACCCCGGAAGCAAAGCAAGCCCCACCCCACCCCACCGTTGCACTCTCAGGGCCCCCAGGGAAATCCCAGTCAGGAACCTTCCTTGGCTGCGAGGCTGCTAGGTACGGCGTAAATAGTAACGCTGTGTCGAGGGTTGAGAGAAAGACACACAGAGGAACGGCGAGGGGTAGAGAGCCCATAAGTGGGATGGAAATAATCAGAATGTTCTAAGATCTTTGAACTGTTTGGAGGAGAGTAAAAATGTTAACTTTGGGTTTTGATAAATTAATTCTGCACAGTGATTACATCCCATCTAGTAGAGGAAAAAAATTCCCCAATAGAAGTCAAGGAGAAAAAGAAAAAAAAAGCCCTTCTCCAAAAACACCCAGGACAAATAGACAACACAAAGATGGTAGAAATAAATTTAAATACAACATTACATTAAATACAACAAATGTAAATGGACTAAATGGCCTAGTTAGGAAGACTGCCAGACCAGTTTTTAATCCAGACATATACTTTTTATAAATCACATCTAAAACGTAAGAACATGAAACTTTGAAAGGCAAGAATGAAAAAAGAGACACTGACCCAAGAGAACGCTGGCGTAGATACATGAACCTCAGATACTGCTGGACGCAGGGTCCGTCCCATACGTAAGAGACGTGACAATTCTAATGCACGTGCGCAGCCTCAACTTGTAGAAAGCAAAAACGGGCGGATGGAGAAGATACGAACACAACCAAGTCAGCTTCCTCTCACGGCAAACACAGATCACTTCACCCGGGGAGCAGAGAAAGCACCCATTCTTCTCAGCCACCCATGGAACATTTTTGAAAACTGACCACATACCAGGGTACAAAGCAAGTTCTCAGCAAATGCCAAAGGACTGGGACCATCAGCCCTGCTCTCTGAACACAGTACGACTGTCAGAAATCAGTGCCAAGAGCATATTGCGCCAGTGAGAGAGAAGCCTCCAGATAAAGGCACTGATACCAAGTGCAAGACCTGTCATTTGCCCCCATCAGTTCTCTGTCACCATGAAAGCAGCATGCCAAGTTGAAGAAAAGAGAAGGAAAATGCACGACTTGTGCTCTCTAAACCAAAAACCAGTTGCCGTTGAGTTTGCCTCTGACTCATGGCAACCCCATGTGTGTCAGAGTAGAACTCTGCTGCACGGGGTTTTCGGTGGCTGATTTTTTAGAAACAGATCACCAGAGCTTTCTTCTCAGGTACAGGTGTGCAGGTGAAGACCCTGCCGTCTGCCCTAGGGGATTCATCCTGAGCCTGAATCAGTGGACAGTGGAAGAGATCGTTACTATTTTCATGATTCTTTGGCATGTTCTTCACAAACCTATACGCAAGCATCAGAAATGCTAACAAAGAGACAATTAAAAAAAGAAAGAAAGAAAGAAAAAACAACCCGGTGCTGTTGAGTACATTCCGACTCACAGCAGCCCTACAGAACAGAGCAGAACTGCCCCATGGGGTTTCCAAGGAGTGGCTGGTGGATTCGAACTACCAACCTTTCAGTTAGTAGCCAAGCTCTTTTCTGCTGCCACCAGGTCTCAAACAAAGAGACAGTAAGGAAAAATAATTCTCCGTGAGTCATGGTCACAGTTGTGGGGGTTTTATGTGTTCCTAATTAGAGGTGAGCTATGCATTCAGCTTGGGGAGTCTCCTGTAAAGCCCAGATTTCAAAGGTCACCACTCCCAATGTGAAGCTAAGTTCTTTTTATTAATTATGAATTTGACCAAGTTCATGTTCAAATCACCCTCTGCTTTGATTAAAGCACTCCTTCACGACACAGACCAGTAGAAACAAAAAGGAAGATATGAATCATGGAGTCCTGAGCACAATCCGGAATCAGACACGTCACAAAGAGCCACCTCCGTGGGAACCCAAAGGGACTAAGCACAGCGGTCAATGTTGCAGTGGCAACTGCTGGGTTCTGGGGAGGAAGCCGGCAGAGAGGGAGACAAACCCTCAGCCCAGTTAAAGGAAAGAAGCAACAAAATTCAAACAGAGAGGTCCCTTCACACCACACCACTGAGCCACGGATCTAATCAGTCACCAGAAGCCTTCTAGCCAAGGCAGTGGTTATTCGTGTGTCCTCCCAAGAGAACTCTGAGCTTCTGCCCAGACTCCCCTTGGGCACCCAGTCCCAATCCAACCCCACTGCTCCTCCCACCTTCCCCTCTGCCATGGGTGGCCTGGTACCTGGCACCTCCCCCTCTGCTATGGGTGGCCCTGGTTTCTGGCCTGGGGGGTGCCTCCTTCTCACATCTGTCTGGAACACCACTCTGCAAGTTCAGGGTCCCCGTGTTACCCCTTCCTCAACTCTTGCAGGCTGGGGCGAGGCGCAACACGACAGCTCCCCACCGGCCTCTGCCCACCGTGACCTTCAGTGGTGGCCTGGCCCCACCATGCAGCTGCCCAACCACAACATGCCTTTGCTGCGCCTCAAGTTCTCTCGATTCTGGTCCCACGTCAACTCTCTGGGCGTGCTAACTTTTTCCAGAAGCAACTGCCTGCTGCAGGAGCCCTGCCAGGATGGTGTGGCGGACCAGGGTGGTGTGGCGGACCAGGGTGGAGTGGCGGACCAGGGTGGTGTGGCGGACCAGGGTGGTGTGGCGGACCAGGGTGGAGTGGCGGACCAGGGTGGTGTGGCGGACCAGGGTGGTGTGGCGGACCAGGGTGGAGTGGCGGACCAGGGTGGTGTGGAGGACCAGGGTGGTGTGGCGGACCAGGGTGGTGTGGCGGACCAGGGTGGTGTGGCGGGCCAGGGTGGTGAACCAGGGTGGTATGGCGGACCAGGGTGGTGTGGCGGACCAGGGTGGTGTGGCGGACCAGTGTTGAGTGGCAGACCAGGGTGGTGTGGCGGACCAGTGTTGAGTGGCAGACCAGGGTGGTGTGGCGGACCAGTGTTGAGTGGCGGACCAGGGTGGTGTGGCGGACCAGTGTTGAGTGGCGGACCAGGGTGGTGTGGTGGACAGGTTTGGCCCTGCCTGGCACAGCCTCGCACCCACCTCCTGCCTAAGCGCCTCCCTTAAGGGGCCCTCACAGGCAAGCGGGGCCGCGGAAACCCTAGCACCTGATGAATGTCAGCTCCTTCTACCCTGCACCCAACTATGGCCTCAAGCAGGATGAGGTGCTCTCCCCTGCCTCTTCCAGGACCCCTCCCTCAGGATACCCTGTCCCTGAGCACACACTACAACACTGGGCTGCAGCGTGGACAGCAGCATCATGCAGGGAGCCCACAGGAAACATTGCGGTGCTCTCCTGAGACTGTTGGGGCGATCAGTAAGCCTCACGGTGGTGGACAAGCTGCTTGGCAGTGACAACCTGACTGTGCACTGGGTGAGCCACCTGAATATTGGGACAGGTGAGTTCACCAGTTATACAAGAACGATTTATTCCGGACAACTTACTAACCACCAGGCTCAACTGCTGCTTGAAGTGCTTCCTCATAGAATGAGTCCTGTGACGCACAGTCGCCACTCTGCCGCCACCACCAGGAAGCACTCTTCGGCTAAAGCAAGGAGGCGGTGGCTCCAGCAGATGGCAGAGGCCTGATACTGTGCACACCTCACCCACCAGGCTGCATCAGTCAGCTTTTGCTCAGTTCAGATGCAGCAACAAACAGCCCAGTCCACAGAGGCTCACATGGTCTACTTCACAGGACAGCTGCGAGCCAGCTCAGCCCGAGATGCAGGCTCAGAGAGCAGAACACTTCAGGGCGCCAGGTTCTTGACAGGCAAAAGCTCCAGGCTGGCACACTGCAGCCTCTACCCTCATTTCATCAGCCAACACAGACCACATGGCCAAGCTGCCACCTGTGAACAAAAGAAAACCCTCTAGAAGGCCTGCAGTCCCCACGGCAAAGGGAGGAGAGTGCAAACACTAGGAACAGTGATGCAGCACCAGGGGCCTTTCTGCTGCACAGCTGGGCTCCCATCAATGGGCCCCTCACCACCTCCCCCCCACCCCCCCGCCCCCACAAGCAGCCCAGATGCCGAAGAGGATGCACATGGCCACGCAAAAACGCTGCCTCCCATCCTTGCTCCCGTCTTCCTGGGGCAAGTTCAGAGCCTGGGAGTGAGGCTGTAAGGTCTATAGTAGTGTGGCCACCATCCATCACACTGGCTTCGCCAGCCTCAGCCAATGCTATCTCGTGGAGCCGCTTGATGTAAAGAACCTGGTGGGTCCACAGACTCCCGCCTTAAGATGTCTGTCTGACACTCTCCCACCTAATGACAGAGAAGCGTCAGCAACCAAACCTGTAGCTAAGGAAAACCGAATTAAATAATAACAATAAAGGTTTGAAGGCAGTAAAAAGCCACAATGAAGCCAAGAGCTAAAGGACCCAGATCTGTGAAGTGAGCCTGGCCCTCTGGCACCCCTCCTCCAGCGTGCATCGATTCCTAAGTACGGCGAGCCCTGAGCAGAGGCTGATGGGCCAGAGAGTGGCATTCAGGCCACCAATCTGTGGACTCTCCATAACTTTGACAAACATGCTCCAGAAAACAGATGAAAGATTAATAATTTCACCAAAGAACTGGAATCCAGAATTGTGACTCAAATGTAAACTTGGGAACTGCAAAATAGAAGAACTGAAATTAGGAACTCAGTCAATGGGTTTAACAGCAGACAGACCTTATAGGAGACATTAGTCAACTGAAAAAAAAAAGTCAACGTACAGGATCCAAATGCAAGCAAACAGAGAAAAAGGGTGGGGGGTGGGGGGAAGGTAACAGAGAGAAAAAAGCAGGGAGAGGGGTGGGCAGGGAGAAATACGGAAGGGAAATAAAGAGACTAGCGGAACATGGTGACAAGGCCTAACACACGTCCCCAGAGTCCTAGAATGAGAGATTGACAAGGGCACAGAAGCTGCATTTGAAAAGATGATGGCTAAGAATTTTCCAAAACTGATAAAAGCATCAATCACACATTCAGCAAGTGTCACGAACCCCAAAGGGAATAAATACAAAAACACCACACCTAGGAATGTTATAGGCAACAGTTGACAACCCAATGCAAAGGGATAACCTTAAAAGCAGCCAGAGAAAAGCAACAAAGGTTCCAAATCATACGTCAAGTGGCTGGCCGTACTCAACCAATGCAGTCAAACAGGCTGGCAGATTTAGAGCAAGACTGCTCCAGGTGCTACAGGTTTCTTGCCAAGCCTTCCAATCTCCTATTAAAAAGATAGCCAGTTATTCCAGGAAAACGCCAAGTATTCCCCGATCCTCCCAGAGCCGACCCCCACACTACCTTCTCCCTGCCCACAAACACTTTCACCACCTGCTGTCTTTCCATCTTGTACCCACAGCACCTTCCTTGACTCCATTCTTTCACTTCTCACTACAACCCGTTTCTCACCAAAAATCTACAGTTCCTTCCCTCTCCCCACACTGGCTGTTGTACATTGAATTGTGTTCCCCAAAAATGTGTGTCAACTTGGCTAGGCTAGGCCATGATTCTGAGTATTGTGTGACTATCCACCATTCTGTCATCTGATGTGATTTTCCTACGGGTTGTAAATCCTACCTTTATGATGTTAATGAGGCAGGATTACAGGCAGTTATGTTAATGAGGCAGGACTCAATCTACAAGATTAGACTGTATGTTGAGTCAATCTCTTTTGAGACATACAACAGAGAAAGGAGCAGAGAGACAGGGGGACCTCCTACCACCAAGAACGAAGAACCAGGAATGGAGCACATCCTTTAGACCAAGGTTCCCTGCGCTGAGAAGCTCCTCGACCAGGGAAGACAGATGACAAGAACCTTCCCCCAGAGCTGATAGGGAAAGCCTTCCCCTGGAGCTGGCACCCTCCTAGACTGTGAAAGAATAAATTTCTCCTTGTTAAAGCCATCCACCTGTGGTATTGCTGTTACAGCAGCACTAGATAACTAAGACACCGACCATACCAACCAAAAACTGCTACAATATCCAGCTAATTTCAGTGGAGGATTCGCAGGAATAGTGGGGCAGGGAAGGAAAACAAAAGGAATAAGAAAGCCCACAGTCAATCAGCAGATCATTGAAGTTGATTTGTTTTGCTTTCACTGAGGTGGGGGGTGGGGTAAGGGGTACATAAAGAGTAAGAAAGGTGACTAAGGAAGAAAATACAGAACCTCAGGAATTCTGTGCACCAAATCCAAACTCCTCCCCAAGCTCCTATCTCCCCATACAACGCAGGTGACACGAAGGCTCCAATATCGCAGGGAGGGCCAACTACACCAAGAACTTGCCAAACAGGAGATTATAAAACAGATACACATCACTGTAAAATTCCATTTTTACTTCAGCCATATAAATAAACTATGCATAATACCCGCTACTTTTTTGCATTTTATTTTTTTAAATAATATTTTATTGTATTTTTGGTGAAAGTGTAAACAGCAAAACAAGTTCCCATTCAATAATGTCTACACATTGTTCAGTGACACTGGTTACATTCTTTTTTTTCCTTCTATTACTGCCCAGGGTTTATCTGTTTTTTACAAAAGTAGAATATAACAGCAACAACACTAGTCTAATGTGGGTGACAGGGTCAGTGCCCCTCCTTATGTCCTGGGATCTTGGTATCATTTTTTGTTGTTGGGAATATATACAGCAACACATACGCCAATTCAAGTTTCTACACGTACAGTTCAGTGACACTGACTACATTCTTCTAGTTGTGCAACCATTCAAACATTCTCACCTTTCTTTTCTGAGTTGTTTCCCCCCATTAACATAAACTCACTGCCGCGGACCTTCCCATCTAAACTTTCCAGTGCTGTTGTCACTTTGATCTCATAAAGAAAGTTCTTTAAAAAGCACAGTGCTGAAGGTAGACATCGTTTACTAGTTAAGGTAAACTACTGTTTGGTTTTAAGAAAACTTCAGGGGATATTTTTGGTTTATGGTTTAAAGCTTAACTCTGGGCAATAGTTTCAAGGCTTCATCCAGCCCCCACAGCTCCAGAAAGTTTGGAGTCCATGATAATTTGAAACACTGCTCTCTATTTTCCCCATTTCGATCCGAATTTTTCTATAGAATCTTTGATCAAGGTTCAGTAATGGTAGCTGGGCACCATCCAGTTCTTCTGGTCTATGGCAAAAGGGGCAGTTGTTCATGGGGGCAATTAGCCACATATTCCATCTCCTCCTCCTATTCCTGACTCTCCTTCTTCCTCTGTTGCTCCAGGTAAACACAGAACAACTGTTGTGGCTTGGATGGTCACTTGTTCAACATCATCGGACATCAGAGAGACACAAATCAGACGCACAATAACATTTCACTCCTACTAGGATGGCTAAGACAAAAAAAAAAAAAAAAAAACAGAAAATAACAAGTTCTGGTGAGGATGTGGGGAAGCTGGAACCCTTATCCATTGCTGGTGGGAATGCAAAATGGTACAGCCATTGTGGAAAACAGTGTGGGATGGTTCCTCAAAAAACTAAGCAATTCCTCTACTAGGTATATACCCAAAAGACATGAAAGCAGAGATTCAAACAGAGACTTGTATATCAATGTTCATTGTGGCACTATTCACAACAGCCGAGAAGTGGAAACAATCTCAATGCCCACCAACAGATGAACAGATAAACAAAATGTGGTATATACATCACTGGAACATTGCTCAGCCAGTAGGATAAATGAAGTCTTAATATATGCTACAAGGTGGACAGAGCTGGAAGACGTTACGCAGAGTGAAGTAAGTCAATCACAAAAGGGCAAATGTTGTATGACCTTATTCATATATTGGAAACCCTGGTGGTGTAGTGTTTAAGAGCTATGGCTGCTAACCAAAAGGTTGGCAGTTCAAACCCACCAGGCACTCCTGGGAAACCCTATGGGGCAGTTCTACTCTGTCCTGTGGGATCACTAAGAGTCAGAATTGACTCGACTGCAATGGGTGTTTAACGGGTTACTCATATAAAAACACAAGAAAAGACAAATGTATACAGACCGAAATTTATTAGCAGCTACCAGGAGCAGGGGGGAGGGTGATTGGGGGGAGGGTTAATGGTGATGGAAAAATTTATTGATTAAGGGTAAGACTGCAGTGATTATTATAATTGCTGTCAATAAGTCATACACCTGTAAAAAGTTGAACTGGCCAAAGATGTGTGAGAGATACATTTACAACAACAACAAAGAATAGCTGCTGAGGCTGTTTATGTACAACCAAAAACCTCATGGGATTTGGTTGCTTGGTTTGGGGGTTTAGGGTCATGGTTTCAAGGGATATCTCAGTTAATTGTCCTAATAATGTGTTTAGTGCTTCTGTTCTACCTCCTAGTTCTTTGCATAGTGCCTGGGATCCTAAAAGCTTGCATTTTTATTTTTAATCACACAGCTGAAAGGACCAAGGTGCATTCCGCCTCTAGTGCTCACCGTCATCCTCAGCCTTCCTTCACTAACACGTGCTGGATTACCATCAGGTGCTGAACTGCCTGTCCCGTATCCCACAGACTGCTGTATCCCAGGGCTTAGCTCTCTCACTTACCACCATGTTCTGCTGAAGCGTATCTCCAGCCACTTCCAGAGAAGGGAACGATGGGAGGTAAATTTTGAGGCCATTGATAGCTTCAGTGGGTACAGAATGCTACACTGGAAATCACCTTCCATCAGAATTTAAATTCCAGGACTGCTGTTAAGTCCAAAGTCACACTGATTCCTGATCCTTGAATGTGACCTGTTTCTTTCTCTCTGAAAGCTTTTAGAATCTTCTATTTGTCCTCAGATTGGGCAAATCTGCTGCAAAGGACCTCTTTAAAATATTGAAAAGCAAAGATGTCAGCTTTGAAAACTAAGGTG
Organism: Loxodonta africana; assembly: GCF_030014295.1. Taxonomy (NCBI): domain Eukaryota; kingdom Metazoa; phylum Chordata; class Mammalia; order Proboscidea; family Elephantidae; genus Loxodonta; species Loxodonta africana. The sequence goes on from NC_087355.1 coordinate 92,198,551, forward strand.
CACCTGACCCAAGCCATGGTATTTTCAATCGCATCATATGTATGCAATAGCTGGACAGTGAATAAGGAAGACCAAAGAAGAACTGACGCCTTTGAATTGTGGTGTTGGTGAAGAATACTGAATATACTATGGACTGCCAAAAGAACGAACAAATCTGTCTCGGAAGTACAATCAGAATGCTCCTTAGAAGCAAGGATGGCAAGACTGCGTCTTACATACTTTGGACATGTTGTCAGGAGGGATCAGTCCCTGGAGAAGGACATCATGCTTGGCAGAGTACAGGGTCAGCAGAAAAGAGGAAGACCCTTAATGAGGTGGATTGACACAGTGGCTGCAACAATGGGCTCAAGCATAACGATTGTGAGGATGGCACAGGACAGGGCAGTATTTCCTTCTGTGGTACCCAGGGTCGCTATGAGTTGCAATCAACTCGACGGCACCTAACAACATTTGTCCTCAGTGCTCTAGAATTTCAAAATGAAGTGTCTCTAATGTGGGTATTCTGGTAGGCTCTGGGACATTTTCTTCAATGGCTTTGTTGATGACTTTTTCTTAATGACATTTTCATCATCCCATTTCAGAAACTTACATTATTCCTAGACTGGCCCTTTAATATTCTTCTCTTCTATCCTATTTTCAGTGTTTTTTTTTTTTAGTTTATTTATTGTGCTTTAGGTGAAAGTTTACAAATCAAGTCAGCCTCTCATACAAAAATCCACACCCACCCCACCATGCACTCCCAGCTGCTCTCCCCGTAATGAGACAGCAAGCTCCTCCTCTCCACCCTGGATTCCCCATGTCCATTCAACCAGCTCCTGCGCCCCTCTTCCTTCTCATCTCATCACCAGACAGGAGTCACCCACAAAGTCTCATGTGTCTATTTGAGCCACGAAGTTCACTCCTCGTCAGCATCACTGTCTATCTTATAGTCCAGGCCAGTCCCTATCTGTAGAGTTGTTTCTGGAATGGTTCCAATCTTGGGCTATCTAAGGGTCCGGGGACCGTGACCATCAGGGTCTCTCTGGTCTCAGACAGACCATTAAGCCTGGTCTTCTTATGAGAATTTGCGGTCTGCACCCCACTGCTCTCCCGCTCCATCAGGGGTTCTCTGTTGTGTTCCCTGTCAGGGCAGTGATCGGTGGTAGCCGGGCACTAGTTCTTCCAGGTTCAGGCTGATGGGGTCTCTGATTTATGTGGTCCTGTCTGTCTCTTGGGCTCATACTTACCTTGTGTCTTTGATGTTCTTCATTCTCCTTTGCTCTGGGTGGGTTGAGACCAATTGATGCATCTTAGATGGCCGCTTGCTAGTCCAAAGCTAAATTTTTTTTCTATTATCTAAGAGATTCTCAATTTTATCTTGCAACTCATCTATTCAGGATTCATTTTTTTAGTTTTTATTATATGCTCCTGTTGTTTAATCTGCCTTTTTATTAACTCTACAAGAATATACATTATTATTATTTTATGCTACGTTTAGGTTTAGAGGGTTTTTTTTTGTTAGTTATTTTTTGTATCTCATTCTTTCCTTTTAAAATCACTTTTCTTCTGTATCTTTTAGGAGCATCTTTAATGAAGGTCTATTCTTATTAACTTTTTTTTTAATCAGAAAATATCTTTACCCTTCATTACGGATTAAATTGTGTACCCCAAAACCATGTGTTGTAAATTCTAACCTCTATGCCTGTGGTTATAATCCCATTTGGGAATGGGTTGTCTTTGTTATGTTAATGAGAAAGGATTTAGTGTAGTGTGTGCCTTGAGTCAATCTCTTACAAGATATAAAATGAGATAAAGGAAGCAGAAAATTGGAGAGATGACAAGCCACTTAAAGATCACCCAGGAGCAGAAGCTCAAAGAGACAAGGAACTTCCTCCAGAGCCAAGAAAGCTAGTACCTAGTGCTGGTACCCTGAATTCAGACTTGTAGCCTCCTAAACTGTCATAAAATAAATTTCTGTTTATTATAAAGCCATGTATTTGTGGTATTTCTGATATAGCACCACTAGATAACTAAGATACCTGTTCTTAAAATAGAAATTTGCACCAATTTGCTGTGCAACCTTTCACCTTAAACACATTGTTAAAAAAAAGAAAGAAAAAGATTTTGCTGGATGCTCAAGTCTAGGATGATGGCGGTCCCCTTTTCTCAATGTTTAAGATTAGCTCCACTGTTTCCTGGCTTCCAATGTCACTGCAGAGAAAGCTGCTGTTGGTCCCACTGCCATTCCTCTGGGATGGTTTTTCTCTTATTTCAGGTTGCTTTTAAAACATTTAATCTCTGGTGTTTTGAAGCTTTACTATGATGTGTCTCAATATGGATTTATTTACTTAATCCAGTTTGAAATAGATTATATTTCTATCATCTATGGATTCATATCTTTCATCAGTTCCAGAATATTTTTCAGCCAAAAACTCAAGTATTGTCTCTTCTCCATTTTGCCTTCTGGGGATGCAACCAAGACAGGATTGAACCTCTGCACCCTCCACATCTCGGTCAACTTCTCTGTCCTATTTTCCATCTCTTTGATTTTATTTGCTGCATTCTTAATAAATTCTTCCAGCTAGTTCACAAATCTCTCTTCGCCTGTATATAACCTGATAGTTAATCTGTTGCACGAATTTTTTATTTCAACTGTTATTTGTTCCCATAGTTTCCATTTGATCTCATTCAAATCTTCCCGATTATTTCTGAGTCTCCTGTTTTCAGCTCATCCTTGTGGTTCTCTCCTTCAGTTTTCTGAAGTCCCTGGTGCCTCCAATTTTTAAGACTTTTGAGGGTTCTGTAGCAGAAATAGGATTAGTTCTCAACTTCTCTCACTACCAACATAGAATCTGGCTTTTTCACATTGGCTGAATCAACTACCACTTATCCATCTGCTTCTCAGCTTCAAAACTTTGTTGCTATTGTGTCTCTCCCACTTGCACACCCTTGTGAGTTTGACTTTTTCAAACATCACTTTGCTGTTCATTTCACAGATGTTCAGAAGAGGAAAACTGCGTGTATGTGTTCAATCTGCCACCCTTAACTGGAAGCCAAAAGTATTTCTTTAAAAATTACCTTCAGAGTGAGCTATTTGTATCAGTTGGACACTTGAGACTGTGGTGGCATCTCCTGTCTGGAGGGGGGATGGGAGGGTAGAGAGGGTTAGAAACTGGCAAAATCGTCACGAAAGGAGAGACTCGAAGGGCTGACTCATTACGGGGAGAGAAAGTGGGAGTATGGAGTAAGGTGTATATAAACTTATATGTGACAGACTGACTTGATTTGTAAATGTTCACTTGAAGCTCAATGAAAATTAAAATAAAAAAAATTTGGAAAAAAAAAAGAGATTAAACAAGCAAGGGAGAAGCAGAGATGGGGAAAAGAGATATCAAGCCACATGAAGACTGACCAGGAGCAGAAGCTCAGAGACAAGGACTTTTCCCCAAAGGTGGCCCCTGTATTCAGACTTCTAGCCTCCTAAACTGTGAGAAAATAAATTTCTGTTTGTTAAAGCCAAAAAAAAAAAAAAATTACCTTCAGCATAAAAAATGGAATCGGAGTTGGACTCCAGATATATTTTTTAATTTAAATTTCACTTCCACCACAAAAATCATTTCAAAATACAAAAGAAAATTACTTCTTAGCGTCGTCACCCGCTTAAAATTAATCATATTACAGACAAAGGGATGCCTCACAGTATCTTCTTGGTTAACATTTTCTTTTCTTTTTTCCTTTTCTTTCATTGAGGTATAAACTGAACAAAGCATATTTTCCTAATATATTATTTTACTAGTTTATCAGGTCTGCTCAGGTTACTTCACATGATTGCTAGCACTTTACGCTAGTTCTGGTTATAATGTCATCCTACGTTTTCATAGCACATTATAATTTCCTATTTTAGAGATTAAAAATTTTTTTCTTAATTGTACTTTAGATGAAGGTTTACAGAACAAATTAGTTTCTCATTAAACAATACATGTATAGTTTTGTGACCCTGGCTGTCAAACCCATGATGTATCAACACGCTCCCCTTATCAATCTTGGGTCCCTCGTTATCAGCTTTCCTGTCCCCTCCTGTCTTCTCGTCCTTGTCCCTGGGCTGGTGTGCCCAATTAATCTCATTTTGTTTTATGGGCCTGGCTAATTTTTGGCTGAAGGGTGAACCTCAGGAGTGACTTCAGTACTGAGTTAAAAGGGTGACTGGGGGGTGGTTAGCATTTTCTTGGTAGACCTCCTTTTGGTTCTAATACCTACAGGTCAGAAATGATATGAGTCAGTCAATGTGTATTTCAACCAATGGTTAGAGGGGAAATTTATATTTACATAAAAAAAATCAACATTTTCAACAAATGTTCAAATGTTTTGAGGAAGGGAGGTCTTGTAAATGATGACCAGCTGAACTGGCAACAAGAAAGAGATGCCAGGTTTTATCACTCAGAGAACCTCATTGTAAACGCAACTAAGGAACATATTTCAGAAAGAAAATGGGCCTGAAGGGAAACAGAGGTGAGCGGGAAAGCACACAGTGTTGGCAAGCTTAATTACTAACTGCTTAAAAAGTTTTATACTAAAAGACCACGTAGGAGGGAAGGTCAGTGAACGGAGAATGTGGAAAAAAAGCAATCCTGGCTGCCCACGAAATCACCTCGGAACTTCAAAAACCTAGTTTTTAAAAAGTAGCTGAGGGCAGGGTCTAGTTGTTTTTTAAGTTCTCAGGGTGATTTCAATGTGCCATCAGAGTTAAAAACCACTCACAGAACAGTAATTGAAGCATTTATAGGAAATCACAGAAATTACAAATAAACAGGACATTGTATCAAGAAGTTATGAGCACACTGAACACAGTGCCTGACACTTAACTGCTTCATTAAGAGCTCCTGAAGTAATGAATCATGGGATAATGACCCCTTCACAGGGTATCCAGTAACCTCCTGTCTTAGTCATCTAGTGCTGCTATAACAGAAATACCACAAGTGGATAGCTTTAACAAAGAGAAATTTATTTTCTCACAGTCTAGTAGGCTACAAGTCCAAATTCAGGGCATCAGCTCCAGTGGAAGGCTTTCTCTGTCAGCTCTAGAGGAAGGTCCTTCTCATCTATCTTCCCCTGGACTAGGAGCTTCTCCGCACAGGAACCCCGGGTCCAAAGGACGTGCTCTGCTCCTGGTGCTTCTTTCTTGGTGGTATGAGGTCCCCACTCCCTGCTTGCTTGCTTTTCCTTTCCTCTCTTGTAAGATAAAAGGCGGTGCAGACCACGCTCCAAGGAAACTCCTTTTACATTGGATCAGTGATGTGACCTTAGGAAGGGTGTTACAATTCTACCCTAATCCTTTTTAACATAAAATTACAGTGACAAAATTGAGGACAACCACACAATACTGGGAATCACGGCCTAACCAAGTTGACACGTTTTTCGGGGACACAATTCAATCCATGACACGTCCCATGACCCCAGTGCTATATACCCATCTGCACTGAGAATTCCCACAAGGTAACATCACCAACACTGATGATCAGGGACCCTGGTGAAACATGAGGCCTAACCTCCACACCCACACCTAAGCTGCAGTCAGGACTCCTCCTGGGCAGAAAATTAACCTGAAAGAACTAAGGATGTGTTTTTTTTTTGTTCAGTGGAAGGCCAGAGTCCCAGTCATGATGGAGTAGCTGGAACTGGATTTGCCTTCCTACACAAAAACCGGCCTGAGCAAACAGATGAAATACATGTTTTTAGACACTGAAAAACAAGCACACAGGACTGTGGAACCCGAGAAAGAGAAATGAGGTGGCCCACAACCTCCCTGCTTTCTGTTTGGAGGCATGTTCCAGACCACAGTACAAGGACAGGGACCCAAGTAGAGCACGAGGACTCCCTGAGCGGAGAAGAGTCACTGGATGTGATTAACTGCCACTGCGCACCACCACTGTGCACTGTAAGAAGAAAAGATCAGTGCACTTAAAGACAGCAAGAGAAACTATCCAAACTGAAGCACAGAAAAAAAACACTAGGAAACCAAAATTACTAGAGCTCAGTGATCTATGGGACAGTATCAGGCAGTCCAACATACACATATATACGTTAAACATATACATGTACATTCCTGCATGGCACAAATGGTTAAGCACTGGGCTACTAACAGAAAGGTTGGCAGTTCAAACCTACCCAGAGGCACTCAGAAGACAGGCCTGGAGATCTGTTTCTAAAAGGTCACAGGCTCAAAAACTCTAAGACAGTACTGCTCTGTATATATGTGGTCACTGTCCTAGTTATCTAGTGCTGCTATCACAGAAATAACACAGTGGATGGCTTTAACACAGAGAAATTTATTCTCTCACAGTTTAGGAGGCTGGAAGTCTGAATTCATGGTGCCAGTTCCAGCGGAGGCTTTCTCTCTCTGTCGGCTCTGGAGGAAGATCCTTGACATAAATCTTCCTCTGGGTCTAGGAGCTTCTCAGCACAGGGACCCCAAGTCCAAAGGAAACACTCTGCTCCCGGCTCTTCCTTCTTAGTGGTATGAGGTCCCTCTCCTCTCTGTTCGATTCTTTTGTATCTCAAAAGAGACTGACTTAAGATACAGCATAATCGGACAACTTGAGTCCTGCCTTATTAACAACCAAAAAAACCCCACCCAGTGCTGCCACTAATCCTGCCTCATTAACATCACAGAGGTTGAGATTTGCAATCTAATCAGATCCTGAAATGGTGGATAACTATGCAATACCAGGAATCACGGCCTAGCCAAGCTGACACACATTTTGGGAGGACACAATTCATAACAGTCACCATGAGTTGGAATTAACTCTACAGCAACTAATAATGACTACAGATATACATATATATATTTTTTGTTGTTGTTCTTGTATGTGTTTGTGGTGCTGTGGTGGCTTGTGTGTTGCTGTGATGCAGGATGATATGCCACCTATATTTCAAATACATGGTGGACAGGTTTCAGTGGAGCTTTCCGACTAAGTCAGACTAGGAAGAAGGACCTGGCAATCTACTTCTGAAAAAAAAAATCAGCCAGTGAAAACATTATGGATTGCAGCAAAACACTGTCTGATAGGGTGCTGAACGATGAGCCCCTCAGCTTGGGAGGCACTCAAAACACGACTGTGGAAGAGCTGTCTCATCACGGTAGAGCTGACCTTAAGATGTAGATGGAGCCAAGCTTTTGGGATCTTCATTTGCTGATGTGGCATGACAAAAATTGAGAAGAAACAGCTGCACCATCGTTAGTAATCAGAACTTGGAATGTACAAAGTGCAAATCAAGGAAAACTGGAAGTCATCAAAAATGAAATGGATCAATTAAAGATCGATATCCTAGGCATTACTGAGCTGAAATGGACTGGTGTTGGTAGTTCTGAATCAGACAATCATACGGTCTACTATGCGGGGAATGACAAACTGAAGAGGAATGGTGTCGCATTCATCATTAAAAAGAACATTTCAAGACCTATCCTGAAGTCCAACCCTGTCAGTGACGGGAAATATCCATACAGCTACAAGGAAGACCAGTTAAAAAGAGTATTATTCAAATTTACGCACCAACCACTAATGACAAAGATGAAGAAAGTGAAGATTGTTATCAACTTCCGCAGTCTGAAATCGATCAAACATGCAATCAAGATGCACTGATAACTACAGTGATTCCAATACGAAAGCTGGAAACAAAAAGAAGAATCAGTACTTGGAAAATAAGCCTTGGTGATAGAAGCAGTGCCGGAGATTGCATGATAACAATTTGCAAGACCAAGGACTCATTCACCAGAGAGACCTTTCTTCAACAACACAAAGGGCAACTACAAAGACAGACCTCGCCAGATGAAATACACAGCAATCAAATCAATCACATCTGTGGAAAGAGATGATGGAAAAGCTCAATATCGGAACAATGCCAGGGGCCAAATGCAGAACAGATTATCAATTGCTCATATGTAAGTTCAAGCTGAAGCTGAAAAAAATTAAAACAAGTCCATGAGAGCCAAAGTGCACCTTGAGTATATCCCGCCTGTATTCAGAGACCACACCTCAAGAACAGATTTGATGCTTTGAACACTAACGACCAAAGACCAGATGAGTTACGGGATGATACCAAGGACATCATATATGAAGAAAGCAAAAGGTCATTAAAAAGACAGGAAAGAAATAAAAGACCAAAATGGATGTCACAAGAGACTCTGAAACTTGCTCTTGAATGTAGAAAAGCTAAAGCAAAAGGAAGAAAGGAAGTAAAAGAGCTGAACAGAAGATTTCAGAGGGTGGCTCGTGAAGACAAAGTAAAGCATTACAAGGAAATGTGCAAAGACCTGAAGTCAGAAAACCAGGAGGGAAGAATACACTCAGCAATTCTCAGGCTGAAAAAACTGGAGAGAAAATTCAAGCCTCGAGCTACAATACTGAAGGATTCTGTGGGCAAGAAAAGAACATGCAGGAGCATCAAAAGAAGATGAAAGGAATACACAAAGTCACTGTACCAAAAAGAATTGGTCAACATTCAAACATTTTAGGAGTTAGCACATGATCAAGTACCAATGGTACTGAAGAAAGAAGTTCAAGCTCCACTGAAGGCAATGATGAAAACTCCAGGAAGAATACCAATCGAGAAGTTTCAACAAACAGATACAGTGCTGGAAGTACTAAATTATTTATGCCAAGAAATTTGGAAGACAGCTACCTGGCCAACCAACTGGAAGAGATCCATACTTATGCCTATTCCCAAGAAAGGTGATCCAACTGAATGCAGAAATTATCGAACAATATCATTAATATCACAAACAAGTAAAATTTTGCTGAAGATCATTCAAAACCAGTTGCAGCATGTCTTGACAGGGAACTGCCAGAAATTCAAGCTGGATTCAGAAGAGGATGTGGAACCATGGATATCATTGCCGATGTCTGATGGATCCTGGCTGAAAGCAGAGAATACCAGGAGGATGTTTACCCGTTTTTTTTAATTGACTATGCAAAGGCATTTGACTGCGTGGATTGTAAGAAATCATGAATAACATCGTGAAGAATGGCAATTCCAGAACCCTTAATTGTGCTGGTGAGGAACCTGTAACTTAGACCAAGGGCCAGTCATTCAAAGAGAACAAGGGGTATCTGTAGCTTAATTAATTTTTTATTGTACATTAAGTGAAAGTTTGTAATTCAAGTCAGTCTCTCAAACACTTATATACACCTTGCAATGTACTCCTAGTTGCTCTCCCCCTCATGAGACAGCACATTCCTCCTTTCCACCTTATATTCTGCGTGTCCATTCAGCCAGCTCCTGTCTCCCTCTGCCTTCTCATCTCGCCTCCAGGCAGGAGCTGCTCACATAGTCTCATGTGTCTATTTGAGCCAAGAAACTCACTTCTCACCAGTATCATTTTCTGTCTTACAGTCCAGTCCAATCCCCGTTTGAAGAGTTGGCTTTGGGAATGGTCCCAGTCTTGGACTAACAGAAAGTCCACAGACCATGACCTCTGGGGTCCTTCTAGTCTCAATCAGACCATTAAGTCTGGTCTTTTTATGAGAATTTGAAGTCTGCATCCCACTGTTCTCCTGCTCCATCAGGGATTCTCTGTTGTGTTCCCTGACAGGGCAGTTGTCGGTTGTAGCCGGGCACCATCTAGTTCTTCTGGTCTCAGGCTGATGTACTCTGGTTTATGTGGGCTTTTCTGTCTCTTGGGCTCATAATTACCTCGTGTCTTTCGTGTTCTTCATTCTCCTTTGCTCCAGGTGGGTTGAGACCAATTGATGGATCTTAAATGGTTGCTTGAGCATTTAAGACCCCAGAAGCTGCTCTTTGTGTGGTTTAAAGTCAGCAAAGGTGTGCATCAGGGTTGTATCCTTTCACTGTATGCTGAGCAAATAATCCGAGAAGCTGGAGTATATGAAGAAGAACGGGGCATCAGGACTAGAGGAAGACTCATTAACAACCTGCGTTATGCAGATGACATAACCTTGCCTGCTGAAAGTGAAGAGGACTTGAAGCACTTACTAATGAAGATCAAAGACCACAGCGTTCAGTATGGATTACGTCTCAACATAAAGAATACAAAAATCCTCACAACTAGACCAAAAAGCATCATTATAATAAATCGGGAAAAGACTGAAGTTGTGAAGGATTTCATTTTACTTGGATCCACAATCAACACCCATGGAATCAGCAGTTAAGAAACCAAATGATGCATTCCATTGGGCAAATCTGCTGCAAAAGACCTCTTTAAAGTATTCAAAAGCAAAGATGTCATCTTGAAGACTAAGATGCACCTGACCCAAGCCATGGTATTTCCAATAGCCTCCTATGCATGCGAAAGCTGAACAATGAATAAGGAAGACCAAAGAAGAACTGATGCATTTGAACTATGATGTTGGCCAAGAATACCAAATATGCTATGGATTACCAGAAGAACAAACCAATCTGTCTAGGAAGAATTTTTTTTTTTTTTAATTTTTATTGTGATTTAAGTGAAAGTTTACAAATCAAGTCAGTCTCTCACACAAAAACCCATATATACCTTGCTACACACTCCCAATCACTCTCCCCCTAATAAGACAGCCCGCTCTCTCCCTCCACTCCCTCTTTTCGTGTCCATTTCACCAGCTTCTAACCCCTCCACCCTCTCAACTCCCCTCCAGGCAGGAGATGCCAACATAGTCTCAAGTGTCCACCTGATCCAAGAAGCTCACTCCTCACCAGCATCCCTTTCCAACCTATTGTCCAGTCCAATTCATGTTTAAAGAGTTGGCTTCGGGAATGGTTCCTGTCCTGGGCCAACAGAAGGTCTGGGGGCCATGACCACCGGAGTCCTTCCAGTCTCAGTCAGACCATTAAGTCTGGTCTTATGAGAATCTGGGGTCTGCATCCCACTGCTCTCCTGCTCCCTCAGGGGTTCTCTGTTGTGTTCCGTCAGGGCAGCAGTCATTGGTTGTAGCCAGGCACCATCTAGTTCTTCTGGTCTCAAGATGATGTAGTCGTGGCCCTTTGTGTCTCTTGGGCTCGTAATCACCTTGTGTCCTTGGTGTTCTTCATTCTCCTTTGATCCAGGTGGGTGGAGACCAATTGATGATGCATATTAGATGGCTGCTTGCTAGCATTTAAGACCCCAGACGCCACTCTTCAAAGTGGGATGCAGAATGTTTTCTTAATAGATCTTATTATGCCAATTGACTTAGATGTTCCCTGAAACCATGGTCCCCAGACCCCTGCCCCTGCTACGCTGGCCTCTGAAGCATTCAGGAACCTTCTTTGCTTTTGGTTTAGTCCAATTGTGCTGACCTCCCCTGTATTGTGTGCTGTCTTTCCCTTCACCTGAAATAGTTCTTATCTACTATCTAATTGGTGGATGCCCCTCTCCCACCCTCCCTCCCTCTCCCCTCCCGTAACCACAAAACAATGTTTTCTTCTCAGTTTAAACCATTTCTCAAGTTATTATGATAGTGGTCTTACACAATATTTGTCCTTTTGCAACTGACTAATTTCACTCAGCATAATGCCTTCCAGCTTCCTCCATGTTATGAAATGTTTCAGATTCCTCACTGTTCTTTATTGATGCGTAGTATTCCATTGTGTGAATATACCATAATTTATTTATCCATTCATCCATTGATGGGCACCTTGGTTGCTTTCATCTTTTTGCTATTGTAAACACTGCTGCAATAAACATGGGTATGAATATATCTGTTCGTGTAAAGGCTCTAATTTCTCTAGGACATATTCCGAGGAGTGGGATTGCTGGATCATATGGTAGTACTATTTCTAGCTTTTGAAGGAAGCGCCAAATCGATTTCCAAAGTGGTTGTACCATTTGACATTCCCACCAGAAGTGTAGAAGTGTTCCAATCTCTCCACAGCCTCTCCAACATTTATTATTTTGTGGTTTTTGGATTAATGCCAGCCTTGTTGGAGTGAGAGGAAATCTCATTGTAGTTTTGATCTGTATTTCTCTAATGGCTAATGATCGTGAACATTTCCTCATCTATCTGTTAGCTACCTGAATGTCTTCTTTAGTGAAGTGTCTATTCATATCTTTTGCCCATTTTTTAATTGGGTTATTTGTCTTTTTGCAGTTGAGTTTTTGCAGTATCACATAGATTTTAGAGATCAGGCACTGATCAGAAATGTCATGGCTAAAAACTTTTTCCCAGTCTGTAGGTAGTCTTTTTACTCTCGGTGAAGTCTTTGGATGAGCATAGTTGCTTGATTTTTAGGAGCTCCCAGGTATCTAGTTTTTCTTCTACATTCTTTATAATGTTTTGTATACTGTTTATGCCATGTATTAGGGCTCCTAATGTTGTCCCTATTTTTTCTTCCATGATCTTTATCATTTTAGATTTTATATTTAGGTCTTTAATCCATTTTGAGTTAGTTTTTGTGCATGGAGTGAGGTATGGGCCTTGTTTCATTTTTTTGCAGATGGATAGCCAGTTATGCCAGCACCATTTGTTAAAAAGGCTGTCTTTTCCCCCATTTTACAGTTTTGGGGCCTTTGTCAAATATCGACTGCTCATATGTGGATGGATTTATGCCTGGATTCTCAATTCTGTTCCATTGCTCCACGTATCTGTTGTTGTAGCAGTACCAGGCTGTTTTGACTACTGTGGCAGTATAATAGGTTCTAAAATCAGGTAAAGTAAGGCCTCCCACTTTGTTCTTCTTTTTCAGTAATGCCTTATTTATCTGGGGCCTCTTTCCCTTCCATATGAAGTTGGTGATTTGTTTCTCCATCTCATTAAACAATGTCGTTGGGATTTGGATCGGAATAGCATTAAATGTATAGATTGTTTTTGGTAGAATAGACATTTTTATAATGTTAAGTCTTCCTATCCACGAGGAAGGTACGTTCTTCCACTTATGTAAATCTCTTTTGGTTTATTGCGGAAGTGTACTGTAGTTTTGGAAGAACGCTTTTTAAAAGCAAGGTGGTGAGACTTGGACTCATATGCTTTGGACATATTATCAGGAGGAAACAGTCCCTGGAGAGGACATTACGCATAGTAAAGTAGCGGGTCAGTGAAAAAGAAGACCCTCAACAAGATTGACTGATGCAGTGGCTACAACAATGGGCTCAAGCATAACGATTGTGAGGATGGCACAGGACCAGGCAATGTTTTGTTGTGTCGTACAAAGGGTCGCTATCAGTGGGAACCGACTTGATGGCACCTAACAACAATAAGAAGCCACATTTCAAGGCTCAGTATCCACACGTGGCTAGTGGCTGTCGTGTTGGACAGCACAGCTCTAGGACATACCTATCTTACAATCTTTATCCAGGCTTATTTCTCACTCCTCCTTTGTTCCATTAAAGATTTATTAATTGTCCCCAGTTATGCCACACATTTCCCAGGCCCCACTCCTATCTGGGTGCTTGCTCCGTGCCTGGGTGCCCTCACTCCTCTCTCTTCTTTCTAACTGAACCACCAATCTTCAGGACACACTAAATGGGGCTCTCCCCTCTGAACTGCTGGACATTTATTTCTATCATTTTGTCTTAATTATTTATAGCACTAGCTTGCCATATCTCTTGCATCCCTGAATGATCTCATTAATTCTACTATATATTTTTTCTATGTATCCATTCATTAATTCATTCCAAAAATAACACTCTTGTGTCCGATATTGTACTATGTCCCAGGTATACAGCAATGAACAAAGCTGATATGGTCCATGTCCTTACACCCTAAAGGAGAAAGACAAAAAAATGAATACATAATGATAAATTCTGATAAGTGCAAAAAAAAAAAAAACAAAACTCAAGTCTATGAACAAGAATTAGGCGAGAAGAGGCCTCATCTCCAGTAGGAACCATCTAAGAAGAGACCTCAGAGAGGAGAAGGAAGCTGGCCATGTGGGGAGTGAGGGTCCTTGCAGGATGACCTGAGGTAGGAAAGGCTCTGCATTCCAGGATTCCGGGGAGGGGGGAATGCCAGTGAGCCTGCAGGCTGGGAAGGCCTCAGCAGTCACAGCCCTTAATTTTCTTGTAAGTATAAAAGCCACCCAAGGATTTGAAGCAGGGGAGTAACATACCAAGACACCGAACCCGCTGCCATTGAGTTGATTCCGAATCACAGTCATTAAAATTATAAAGCAATATCCTATCTGATATGAGCACCACCAACTGGACAGGGCCAAATGCACACGGCTCTGTATTGTATGATAAATTGAACATAATCGGATTTGAACCTCAAAGGTCTTCCACAATGAACATTCTCGATCCAAGTAAGAAAAGTGTGCTTTGTCCGCAAGAGGCAGTGAGGCATGGTGGCAGATCACTTGAGCTCTGGAGTACAAGGTCATGGTTCAGATTCTAGCCATACTCCTGACCAGGAAGCTCAGCCCTCAGATGGCCTTGGGCCTTGCACTAAAATGGTCAGACATCAGCTGCAACCACAGCTGCTCAAGAAGAAGCCACTGCTCGCCAACTCAGTCACGCATGCGACACACTACATGACCTCGTGCGCTTAACACGCTACCCTGTGCTACATGGGCTTCTCTCTGGTTCCTGGTCCCCTCGCCCTCTAACCCAAGCACTACCACACCCCTGAGCTCATGGTTCCTGACCACCACAGCTCCTGGCCCTCCACAGTCAGAGAGGAGAAAGGCCCAGGCCCCCACTAACATTTTCTCATCAGTGGAAAAGGGTACTCCTTCCCTTTTCCACTCCACTTCCATTCTGAATAATTCACATATCTATCAGTGTTTATACACTCAGAAGGTTAAGGAGGAAACTGGAAACAGGCCATCATCCCATGAGTGGGTAATGCCACAAACATTTGTTTTAAAAAATAAATTATATTCACAACACAGGTGAGGATTCCAACAAAGATACATGGCTAATTTTCTTATGTTTCCTTCCATAAAAGATGCTATGCATGTATCAGCCTATGTAAAACTACATGTTCTTCCTTTTAATGTACAAAAAATAAGTCCTACTTTATATACTGTGAACTCTTCGCTTTTTTTACTTTGTGTAGTTTGACAATCTTTGCATATCTCTATGTATACGCGCCTCTGAATGTGCGCATATACACCTACACACGTGTACACATACACACGGCTGCATGTGAATGTGTGCGCGTACACCTACACACGTGTACACACAGCTGCATGTGAATGTGTGCGTGTACACCTACACACGTGTACACACACAGCTGCATGTGAATGTGTGCACATACATCTACACACGTGTACACACACACAGCTCCATGATATTCCACTGTGCATGTATGTCATGATACAATCGCTTCTGGTGAACATCAAGGAGGTTGTACCTAGTTCCAAAACCAATCTCACTTCAGGTTTCACATTCGACCAGTTCTGTCTTCAGTTTCATGTGTGTTGAGAATCCCCTTCCACAGCAGCTCAGGGTTTTACAATCCAACATGTGGTCAAGTGTGCGGCAGCTTTTCTTGCAATCAGCACCTTCAGTGACAAGGTTCCCACTCTTCTGATGGGTGCCTGTCTTCCTGCATAAAGACCTCAGGAAAGCCATTTAGAGCTGGCAATTTTTGAAATACCGGCCCACCCATTCCCACAAGGGCAAAGGCCCGCCAGCCTCCCAGCTCCACCTTCAGAATGTACCACCTGGTCCAAACGCAAGTCACAGCCACTCACTCCTGGACCACCACAGTCTCCTCCTTCCACCTTCCTCAGTGGCCAAAAAGAACTTTCCACGGTGTTGCTCTGATGTAATCACTCCACTGCCCATTGGCCTGCAAGGTTCTCCCAGCTCTGAGAACAAAGCTCCCTCCTACTCCATCCTCCTCACCCAGCCTCCCTTCCACAGTGGGGACCAGGGCTTCACTCTGTGATGTCTGTGACTCCCAGTCCCTGCTCACCTGGCAAGCCAGCAGCCATGGGTAGCCAGCTCCTCCCTCGCCCAGAAGCCAGCCCACCAACCCAACATCTCTGCTGACATCATCATCCCTCAGCTGCACCACAGGCATAGCCTGACCTGTCTCTGTCTTCCAAATCGCTCTCCTCCAACTCACTCCTGACACAACAGACAGTGATGCTTCGGAGAGATAAGCCATTCCGTGTCTGCCCCAGTGGCTTCCCAAAACCTCCCTGTGGCCGAGGCCAGCCTTGCTCATCTCCTGCCCTCTCCCTGGCTGTCCCCCGGGCCCTGCTGCCCAGGGCTGCCCGAGAGCTGATGCCTCACCCCAACTCCTGGTCCCCCAGGGAGGCTGTGCCGGCTCAGTCTAAGTGAGGTCTCAGAGAGGTCACCTGAATGTCTGCTCCCGTGGTGGCCCAGCTGCAGGGGGCCCACCCAGAATTTCTGGCTCTAGCATTAGCTCTGCCCAATGGAAACACAAGCACTATGCATGCACGCTCCCAACGGGAACAGGCACCAGCGGCCAGCACACCAGGCGGCCAGGCTTCAGAGAACACCAAGTGCCAATTCCAAGGTGTAAATTCCAAGTCAGCGCAGAGCTTAATGAGAAATGCAGCCTGTGCTATGTGACTTGTCCCCACCACCACCAATGTTCCACAACCACGGGGCAGCAGCACCGAGGTGACCAGTCTGGACTCTCGCACTGACTGACATTATCACTCACAACACCTCAGAATGGATCACAGTGGGTAACAACTTTAGGTACGTTTTCCAGAATAGAAGTGGAGGGTAAAGCTGTAGCAAGAAAAAGGCTTTTGCAAAATCCATTGGTTGTCATCTTTTGAGGAGGCTCAAGTGGAGCGGTGCTCCCTCAGAAGGCAGTTTAAGTGCTCCGCATTGCAAACAACACCGCACAGCAGCCTCAGCCTGCTGACCTTCCAGGTGCCGCCCCACTCCGCCCACTGGAGACTTCAGCCACCAAGTCACCCACACATTCCTGCTGTCTCCTGCCACATGCTCCCCTCCCACCTAAGACTTGCTGCCTGTGCCTGGTTAATATTTTCTAACGCTCCATCACAGATAGTTCTTCTGAATGAGATGCCCCCTCTTCCAGAAGCTGACTAGGCTCCGTACCACTGGGACGCAGCAGCCATGCAGGGGCTCCCTAAAGCCCTAAGCACACCCTATACCACTGTTCCACACAGCGCTACCATGGTCCACTCCTGTGCCCCATGCAGGAAGCGAGACCAGTGACAGGACTGACCAGAGCAGGTGGGCGTGGAAGACCTCGCAAAGACAGAGGAGATGTGAGCTGTGGCACAGGAAAGGAGCTGGTTCTGCATGATGGTAGCTCCCACACACCCTCCTAATGGGGACTCTGGCACTCTCACGTCACTCCTCCCCCACTGTTAGGAACCAGGGGCCACTTCTGAGACTTGGAAAAAGCAGGAATCCTAACGGCACAAACAATCAACACCACTGTGACTGAGCAGGAAAGCCAGTTTCAGAAGCTGCTCCAGTATAGACTGTACCTTTATCAACGACACCTGCTGCATAAAGACCCTGAGGCCCGCGGAGAACTGCTTCAGGGATTTAAATCCATCTGCCTCAGCACAATCTTAACTGCCACAGAAACCCTACCACTACAGAAAGTCAGGGCTGGTACCTGCTGGCAAGTATTACCGTGAAACTCGGTCTGCTAAAAACCCCATTGGCTTTCTCCTCCCATGAAGACAGCTGTCTGACCACGGCTGGGCCTAAGGCAGCTTCCAAAAATGACCAAGAGAACAAGCAGAAAAGACGAAAGAAGCAAGGCAGAAGGAAGAAGTCAAGTGCTAGGCCACGAGTACAAGTGCCAGTGCGGCCCAGGGAAGCTTCTGTCCTGGATAGTAGTTCTCCTGTTTGCACCTTCCTTCCTTCCGTTTAAACTGCACTCAGTTACACTTGGCGTTTGTCTTAAGACCAGCCTGCAAGAGGACAGAGAAAGTGCTCTGTTGGCTCCTCAGCCCACTGGTGCTGAAATTAAGCCTTTAAACCTTATACACGTACAACACTTAGCAATTCACAGCTCTGAAAGCCACCGTCAGCCTCACCACCACCCTGGAAAACACGCCGGACAAGTGCCGTCTAATCTGCCGCTGAGAAAAGAGGCTCAGGTGGGGTGAGCGCTTACCTGCGGTCACTTACACTAGCGGGCGTGGGGTCAGTTTAACTGCAGTCTCCTGCCTCCTGATCCAGCACTGCATCCGAGGCAGCACAGCTCCCCGTCTGATCCCAGATCTACTGACACGCCTCCCTGGCTGCCCCCAAAGTTCTCATCATCACTTCCCCACGGCCCTTCTGTGGGGCCGGTTCTCCAAGTGCCAACTTGGAATGTTCCCTTCAGAAAAGCCCTAGCCACCCTTCTCGCTGTGTTAACAGCTTTACTGAGACATAATTCACATACAACCCACCCATTTAAAGTGTATAATTCAAAGACTTTCAATATGTTCACAGATACGTGCAACCATCACCAGTCAATTCTAGAACATTTTCATTACACTAAAAAGAAGCCCTGCAACCCCTGGCCTTCCCACTAGCCTGGGGCAACCACTAATCTCTATTCTGTCTCTGTGGCTTTGCTATCCTAGACTTTCACATAAGTGGAATCAAGCAATGCATGTCTGCCTTCTTTCACTCAGCAGCATGTTTTCAAGGTTCATCCACGTATCAGGACTTCATCCCTTTTTATGGCTGAGTGGTACTCCACTGCGCAGATATACCAAATTTTGTTTATCTATCGTCTGTCGAAGGAACCCTGGTGGTACAACGGTTAAGCACTCAGCTGCTAACCAAGAAGTCGGTAGTTCAAACCCATCCAGCAACTCGGCGGGGAAAAAAGGCCTGGCAATCTGCTCCCATAAAGATTACAGCCTAGCAAACCTACAGGGCAGTTCTACTCTGTCCTATGGAGTCGCTGTGAGTGGGAACTGACTTGACCGGACACAACATCATCATCCATGGGTGCACACTGGATGGTTTCCATTTTTGGGCTGTTATGAGTCAAGCTGCTATAAATACTCACGGAACATTTCTGTGTGGACGTATACCTTCCTAGTCACTTTTCATCATAAGAACATGTGAAAGGTGAACCAATTTCCAATTAAGAATCTCTTCAGCCATCTAAGATACATTAATCGGTCCAGTCCCATCCCATCCTGAGCAAAGGAGAATGAAGAAAACCAAAGACAGAAGGACTAATGGACCACATGAACCAGAGACTCCACCAGCCTGGGCCCCAGAGAACTAGATGGTGCCCTGCTACCACAGACAGCTCTGACGGGGATCACAATAGAGAGTCATGGACAGAGCTGGAGAAAGATGTAGAGCAAAAATTCAAATCCACAAAAAAAAAAAAAAAAGGCCAGACTTACTAGTCTGACAGATTGGCGGAACCACTGAGACTGTGGCCCCCAGACACCCTGCTAACTCAGAACCAAAGCCACTCCCGAAGTCTACGTTTCAGCCAAAGATTAGACAGACATATAAAACAACAACACACACAAGGAACATGCTTCTTCTTAGTTCAATCAAGTATCTTCTTAGTTCAATCAAGTACGTTAGGACCAAATGGGCAATACCTGCCCAAAGGAAAAACGAGAAGGCAGGAAGGGACAAGAAAACTGGTCGTATGGACACTGGTAACATGGAGTGTAAAGAGAAAGAGGGAGAATGCTGACACATTGTGGGGACTGCAGCCAATGTCACAAAACAATCTGTATATTAAGTTCTGAATGAGAAACGAATTTCTGCTGTAAACTTTCACTTAAAGGATAATTAAAAAAAAAACTCATTTAATCCAAATAAATCACAATCAACTAGATAGCAGTGGATTATGGTGTTTAAAAGATAGGAGGATGGATGGATAAATGAGTTGGTGCCTGGCTGGCTGGCTAACTGGAAGAAATAAAAGACCAATGGAGTCGTTGAGTTAAAAACGTTATGAGGCACGAGCAAAACCTGATCTAACGGGATAAATAACTACTGAAGGAGGAGGCGATATTGCTCGCGAAGCACCGTACAGGCAGCACGGCAAGTGCTGCACGAGAAACAACATCCACCAGGAAAGGACCGGGAAATAAACCACAGCACCTGCAGGCAACAGAACACAGGAGCCAGGAAAAACAACGTACCAGAAAATGCACTAATATGGAATGACCTTCCAAATACAGTCAGTCACAAAAAAAAAAAAGGTTCAGAAACTTTAAAAGGAAGGGGGGCGGGGATAAAGGCCTGCACAGTTACAAAGTATCTCCAGGAGAGACAAGAATTCAGCCTGGATGGTGAAGCCTCCAGGGAACCAGGTTCCTGGTGCAGAGACTTCACTGTGCACCCTTTGTATTTTTGAATCATGTGAACAAACTATCTATTCAAAAATAAATAAAAACAAGACTCTTCGGGAAGCAAAAAGAGCTCCTGCAGAGGGAACCTGAGCCAGGGTCCAAGGGGCTGAAGGAGCTACCTAAGCTGCTTACTTTGGCTCCTGGAGGAGGGACTGCAGAGTGGGGAGGAGAGGGAAGAGGGGCTGCAGGGTGGGGAGGAGGGGATTTAGAGGGGGAAGGAGCGTGGGGCTAGCCTTGGCCCAGTGGCCACATAGCTGGTATCACTGGAGTGCAGAGTGGGGCTGGGCAGAGGCAAGAGGGAGGAGAGGGAGAGGCCACAGCACACAGGCAGGGCCGTAAACGCTGCGTCTGGGAGGCACTAGGGGATCCAAGGACAAGTGCAGGGTAGGGCAGGGCCGCGGCACTGATGACAATCAGGGCCAGGTTGTTCTCTGGTATGAGGAGGCCTGTAGGGTGCCTAAGGCATCCCTGGCCACCATGCACTCATGCCGATGGCTCCCAGTTGGGACAACCAAAAATGTCTCCAGATAGGCCAAATGTCCCCTGGGAGTGGGATGGGAGTGACAAAACTGCCCCGGTTGAGAACCACTGCTCTATACATCCCGAGGAGCACCATGGACAAGCGAGGGGAGGGGTGCAAGGACAGGGGCAGCAGACTACTGCAGAGGCACAGCAATGGCCCTGGAGGAGGAGGGAGACAACAGCCTTGGGGGCCGGCGGGATGTGGGGTGAGAAGGACCCAGGACACCCAAGCTTCCAGCTTCAGCAACCAAGTGAATGGCAGCCAGGAGCACAAAGGTGAGGCCAAGGACCTAAGGACACTGTGTCAGCAGACAGCTCAGAGGTCACCCAGAGCAGACATCTCAGACACCACTTTTGCCCGGCTCGCACCTGCAACTTCCCAGCTTTCGCCCATGGTGGCTTGTAGCTTTGTCCTCCCACCAGAGCTCCAGACCCCAATCCCATCCCTCCAAATATTCTGCTTAGGGACCCGCTCTCTTGAGATCCAGCCTGCAAGCAGCTGCAGACACCAAAGCGCATGGCGCAGGGGACAGAACACAGCTCTTCCTATGACTGCCTAAACCAACTCATCTTCCCTCCAAACCGCGGACGGATTACTCTCCTCATCCTGAAGACGGGGAATGCCAGTGGCCTCCGACCTTGCCACCGATCTGTGCCCTCACATCCCCTGGCACCCCTCAGTGGGACACAGATGCCTGCCAGGGGTCTCATCTAGGCTCCAGGACCCCCCACCCCCACCCCCGGGCCCTGTCCCGACCTGCTCTCTCCTGGCTCGCTTGAAGGGGCCTTCCTCGTTTGAATAACTGTTCTCCGTCCGGGGAGAGCACTGCCTCCAGCTGTTCACTCCTTCTTCCCCGTAAGGGCTTTACATCTGCCCACTGCCAAGGGACGAGCATAAGTCCCCTCCAAGTGCGGGCTCGGCTGTGTGGCCCACTTTGCCGATGGAATGTGACTGTCATGGCCAGTCCCAAGCTGGAGCTATAAGAGCTACCATGGGTTTCTACCACTCTCTCTCTCCATAAAAATATTACGTCCCAAAAAGGGCCGGTCCTTCACAGGACCCAGGAAGGAAGACATTGAAAAAAAAGCTATGCACAGAAATGAACCTCTATTGCTGTAAGCCACTGAATTGCTGGGGCTACGTGTCACCACAACTGTCCCTGGAGGAAGCTGCCCCTCATGCTCTCTGACCCGCCCTACGCATTGCTGCTGCTTAGATCTTCCTGAGCCGTCTTACTATGGCTCTCCCTGCTCACAAACCTGCAGTGGGTCCCTGTGAAACTCACATTGTGATCGCAGCTGCCTTTTCAACTGTACTTTTGACTTTTCCTTACACAACCTTCCAACCCCTCCAAACCACACATAACCCCCCTTCTTGCCTTTCCTCCCAAAGCCTGAAACACCTTCTACCTGTGATGCTGTGGCATTCTAGCTCCTCTCCCTACTCACGTCCTGCTGAGTAAGGCTTGGCTGAAAAGGCCGCCTCTTCCTTGAAGGCCTCCCTCACTTCTCTAGCCCCTGCAAATCACTGCCCTGCTGAAGTTCTAGAGCAGGGGTTGGAAATGTTTCCTGTAAATGCGCCAGAGTAAATAATAAGGGCCTGCTGATAAGAACAGAGATCTCTTTGCAGGACACACACGTGCTGTCACAATGCTGCCAAAGCTGTCACAGACAATATTTAATGAATGGGTGTGGCTGTACCTCAATAAAACTTTACTTACAAAAACAGGCCCTGGGGCCACATTTGGTCCAGGGGACAGAGCATAGTTTGCTGACCCCTGGTCTAGAGCACTGGTGTGGTCCTTCAAAGGGTTTAAATCCTTAGCTGGGGTCCCTGGGTAGCACAAAAGGTTTGTGTTCAACTGCTAACCTAAAGAACGGTGATTCAAACCCCACTAATGGCAACACGGAAAAAGGCCTGGCGATTTGCTTCCAAGAAAACCCTATGGAACAGTTCCACCATGTAACACATGCGGTCACCATGAGTTGGAACTGATTCAATGGCAACAGGTTTATTTACTTGTTTGTTTATTGTACCCTTAGTAGACTTTTCTTTGTCTTTCCAAGCTCCCTGAAAGCACAACATGCCATGTCTGTGGTGCTTCAACACAACCGCTGCTAACAGCACAGATTAGATGTTCAATAAAGGAAAGTAATGAGTAAATGATACTTGGAAAAAATTTTACAGAATATTGAAAAAAAAATCCTAATGCTGAATATTACGGTTTTCCCATAGAATTCCATAGATTCAAAAGAAATATATGGAAAAGTCTCATCAAATTTTAAACCAAGAGCTCCACCCAAAGAGGCATAACAGTGGTCAATACAGTAGTTCCCCTCTATCTGCAGGGGTACGTTCCAAGACCCCTGTGGATGCCTGGAACCGCGGACAGTACCCAACCCTCTATGTAGTATGTTCTGACCTATACATGCATACCTCTATGATAACGTTTAATTTATAAATTAGACACAACAAAAAGTTCACAATAATTAATAATACAAGAGAACAATTATAACAACATACTATAATAAAAGTTACAGGAATGTGGTCCCTAGGCAGGATGCAGCAGAAAGGCACGAGATTTCATCACACTACTTATTTAACATTTTTGGACAGAAGCTGACCGCGGGTAACTGCAACTTTGGAAAGTGAAATCGCGCATGGGGGCGGCTACTGTCCTCTTCACGGCACACAAACTGTGTCAAAGCCCTGAGTGAGTTTATTAAGCTAACAAGGGGGTAGGGTAGGACTATCCCACGTTATCAGAACAGAAGCATGACAACAAAATGAACTTTATGTCACTATCATATTTCAGGAGGTTGAGCAGGAGGGCAGGGACTGTTGAGCAGCTGGTATTTTAGGGAGAGACTAAGGCCCACAGAGAGTGGAGACAGGAAGGAAGCACTGCAAAAGCGGGAGTGGGTGGGGCCCAGGTGAGAAGTGTCCATCACAGCAGGGCAGAAGCAGGGTGTGGCCGGAAGGGAACCAAGGTCAGATTTATCCTAGGGAAGCAGGGAAGACCTGCTGGTGAAGTCAGGTGCAACTGCTAAGAGCCCAAGGAAAGACAAAGCCAGGCAGGCACTGAGGTAGCAGACACAGCCAGAGACTGAAGGTCAGGAGCACTCTGGGGAAGCAAGAACAGCAACAGGAGGCGTGTGGAGGCAGGTGAGACAAGCTAGTCCAACTCGGCCAGAAGGCATCTTCCAGGCCTGAGGCTGCACCCCTGCATGGCTCTTGTGAAAGATGCCTCATGGTACCGTTATAGGACACCCAGCAAAACTACCTTTGAGAAGGAACATAAAAAACCCACAATGCATGACCACAAGGCAACAGACACAGTAAAGGGGTATCGCTAATAAGACTAGAGATATCAGTACGAGAAAATATTGCTTGGACTTTTTTTTCCCAGTAGCACCAAAGAACCAAATAGAAATCTAACAAGAGGCTGTATTCACCAGACAGCTGTCATCAAACTGTCCAAGCACACGCTGAGTGCCTGTGGTATGCAGCTTCCAACTGAGGCATCCCACGTCAGCACACATGCGGAGAACGCTGGTATAGACATTTCAAAAATTCTACAGTGATGTCCAAATATGCTCACAGAAACTGTTTTCCTTACCACTTTTTTCAGAAAATTAAACATCCTTACCTTAAACCCCACAAATGCTAAAAGACTGAGATGAATGGTACCCCCTTAATCTCTGATCATGCAGTATAAATGAGGCCAGATGTCATTTTCTAGGATGTGTCTTATGGGTCTAAGACACAGAGGGAAGAGATGACCAAATCTGAGAAAGAGACATCTCCTTAGGAAATGGTGGAAACTGTGCCACTTTTTTCTGAAGTTAAATCTTATATCTCACAACAGCTCTGCAAAGCAGAATGTTAACACAGAGGCAATTCCAAGTCCTCCATTTTTGTTGCTTACACCCATCCTTACTGTCATTTAAACTTTAGCCTAATAAATTACCTTTTCTATTAAAAAAAAAATGCTTCGGTATGGATTACACCTCAACACAAGGAAAACAAAAATCCTCACAACTGGACCAATAAGCAACATCATGATAAAGAGAGTAAAGACTGAAGTTGTCAATCCTGGATCCACAATCAACACCCACGGAAACAGCAGTCAAGAAATCAAAAACGATGCCACTTTGAGGACTAAAGTGTGCCTGACCAAAGCCATGGTGTTTTCAATTTCCTCATGTGCACGGGAAAGCGGGACAATGAATAAGAAAGAACTGACGCCTCTGAATTGTGGTGCTGGTGAAGAACGTTGAATATACC
This sequence comes from Loxodonta africana, assembly GCF_030014295.1. Taxonomy (NCBI): domain Eukaryota; kingdom Metazoa; phylum Chordata; class Mammalia; order Proboscidea; family Elephantidae; genus Loxodonta; species Loxodonta africana. Next base: position 92,223,548 of record NC_087355.1, read on the forward strand.
ATGGACTGCCAAAAGAATACACAAATCTGTCCTAGAAGAAGTACAGCAAGGATCCGCCTTAGAAGCAAGGATGGGAAGACTACATCTCACATGCTTCGGAGATACTATCAGGAGGGACTAGACCCTGGAAAAGGACATCATACTTGGTGAAGTACAGGGTCAGTGAAAAAGAGGGAGACCCTCAACAAGATGGACTGACACAGTGGCTCCCAACAATGGGTTCGAGCATAACAATTGTGAGGACGGCACAGGACTGAGCAGTGTTTCCTTCTTTTGTACACAGGATCACTGTGAGTTGGAACCGACATGACAGCACGTAACAACAACGGCTGCGAAGTTTACCAACAACTGTTTGGTAGTTTATTTTAAAGACAGAAAACCCAGGAACTGCTTTAAATCTCATTTCCAGCAGTAACAATCCTAGCTAACCCCCAAATCTAACCCTAACTTTAGCCCCGGCAGCACCAAATCTTTTTAGTGATAACAATTCCTAACTTTTTTGAACACTTGCAATGTGCCAGGCACACAGCATATGACAAGTCTCAATTCATTTAGTCCTCATAACAATTCAGTAAGGCCAGTATTATCAGTATCCCCATTTTACAGGTGAGGAACTAAAGGCACAGAGTACCTTGTCAAGAGCCACAAAGCCAGTAAGCCAAGAGTTGCCACTCAAAAGCAGACAGTCTAGCTCCAGAACCCTTGCCCCCTGCTCTCTCCTGCCTCTAGGACCCCTGGCCTCTGTTCCCCAAGCAAGCACGTAGGGGTCCTGAACGAGCCCAGGCTGGTTTATGGAACAGTCTCTTTGCTCTACAGTCACACCTCCTATCAAATCTCCCTGTCCTTCCCCCGCTCCAGGAACACACCTTGCTTACTGTTACAGGGGAGGGCTCGCTGGAAACCACCTGCTGTTTCTGGGTGGCACCCAGCATGCACGGACTTAAATTCCCCTCGAAGGTTTCAAAGACAAATCGCCATATTGTGCGCACCAGGCGAGGAACAAGGAACTTTGCAATTGTAGGCTTTTCTGCGGAGGTCACCGGAGGCTTGAAAAGAGGGGGAGAGGAGGGGCTAGCCGCATTTTTGCTGAAGGCTGCACAGCGCCCACAACAGCTGCTGGTGGGAAGCAGCACGTAACACACCCACAGCTGCCGCGGCCTCGAAGCAGGCTGCACATTTTTAAATAAAAGACGTCCTGAGCCCTAGATCCACAGCCTGCATGGCTTGTGGCCCTCGGCACGGAACACTTTGCCTCAACCCACACCACCTGCAACCAGAGAAGCAAACCCAGGGAACGAGACTGAAAGGAGGTGCTGAGCAGGAGCACCCTACCGAGGGGCTGCGCCCTGAAACGCCCCAGCCCCGTCCTTGCTGCAGAGGGAGGTCCGGGGAGCCCACGAGGCGCCGCACAGCCGCGCACTCGCCGGGGCAGAGCCCGCAGGCAGTCGTGCCCCGGACCCGGAGCCGCCCATCCTGACTCCCTGCGCCTCAGAGTCCCGGGACAAAGCCGGACCCCGACCCCTCTGCCCGCTCCGCACCAGCGGCCGCCCTTCACGACGTAGAGCGAGCCCCCGCCCGCCTGGTGCCCACCTCGTCCCGGCGCTGCAAGGTCCCTAGGCGGCCGGGCCCCCGCCACGCCCCGACTGCGCCCCGGAAACAGCGCGGGCGCCCCCGCGCTCAAGCCGGGCATATTCCTGCCTCCCCATGCTCCGGCCGAGCACACTCACACTCGGTCGCCCACCCTCCGGCCGGGCACACTCGCACTCACGCCCACCCTCCGGCCGGGCACGCTCACACGACCACCCACCCTCCGGCCGGGCACGCTCACACGACCACCCACCCTCCGGCCGGGCACGCTCACACGACCACCCACCCTCCGGCCGGGCACGCTCACACGACCACCCACCCTCCAGAAGGGCACACACGCGCACTCACATCGCCCCCACACCCACGTCCCAAGCCCGCCCGGCCCGGCCCTCCCCGCGCACACTGACGAGCGCGGCCTTCGCCCCTCACGCCCCGCGCCCCCCGGCCTGGCTGCAGTGGGTGCGGGCTCCGCACACCCACGCCCTCTCCCGGCAGCGGCCCCTCCCCGCCCCCCTGGCCCATGGCGGCCCAGATCCGCCGAGACCGGGCCGGGGGCCTCCGCCGAGGCTGAGGCCGGGGCCACGGGGGCAACAGCGCCGGCCTCTCCGCCATCTTCCCGGGCCCGCCCGCCCCCCGCCCAGCGTCCTCACCGGCGGGCTGCACGCGGGCCGCGTCGCCACAGCCCCTCATGTCGGCCCGCGAGCCGCGTGAGCTGCCCCGCGGCTCCCGCCGCTGCCGCAGCCCTCGCCGTCCGCGTCGTCCACTGCTGATGCCGCCGCCTGCCCAGTGCGCGGCGGCCGCGCGTCCTCCCGTCACCAAGCGCAACCCCCCGCCTCCGGCCCCGCCCCCGCCCGCCGCCCGCCGCCCGCCGCCCGCCGCCCGCCGCCAGGGGGCGCCGCTCCGGGGCGCAGTGCGCGTGCGCAGACGCGCGGCAGGTCGGGAGCCGCAGTCCCGCCGACGGCGCGCGGCACGCTGGGAGCCTGGGGTCTGCAGAGGGCCTGGCTCCGCCCACAGTGCGAACAAGTGTACCTGTGCGGTCTCTGGGGTGCGGGAGTGGGACGGGCTGCGCGGGGATCCCCCTCGCCAGGTTACCCGGGTCCGGGGAGCCCTTCCTCCTGTCCCGCGGTCTGCAGACGATGTCGACCTTGTGTATCTGGTCTGGCGATTTTTCTTCTCTTGGATACGGTGCAGCTAACATCTGACTCTCCTTGGGCTTCCTAAATATGAGAATTCTGGGAAGTTAGCACCCATTATGTTTTAAAATATGGCCCTCTTCCATTTTTTTAAATTTATTGCATCAGTTGGACCATCTCACCGTATCTCCTGTGCCTCTTCTTTTTATTATTTTCCATCTTTTTATCTCTTTGTCATCTTAATTCTTGGTAATTGACTCAGCAACGTCTTTACTAATGCTCTTTTCAGAGATTTCTAACCTGCTTTTAGCCTGGTCTTGAGGTATTAACTGTTGCCTATATTTATTTCTAGAAGTTGTATTTGACTGCCATTTCTGATAAAATGGAGACTAAACGGCCCCACACCCTGGGGGGGGGGGGGTCATCACAAGAAGCTGCAAAGCTCTGAAGTTCCCTTTCAAAAGCCCCGTCCTGCCAGCTCCACGGCTGCCCTACTTCCACCTTATTGGGCTCTGTACTAGGACTCCACCACTCTCATTACCGCGCACTTCCGTCCTGGCTCATTCTCACAGTTCACTCTGACAAGTGGACTCTGATCTCTCTAGTTCCCTCTCTCTTGTACTCACCCGAGAAGACTCAGCCCGAATGAACCCAACCATTCTCCTCCATGGCTGCTACAGAAACATCACACAGCAGGCTGGCTGGCTTCACTTTATACCCTAGACCACTCTCTGGAAATATAATAATTTTCTCCAGGAGAGTAAGACAGCCACTCCCTAAAGAGACCAGTGGATGATGTCTCAGGCCTCTCTAGTCAAACCTCCCACATGAGACCAAACTTGCTATCACCAAATGACAGGCCTGTCCACACGCCTCCCACCTTCCCTCCTGAAAACATGCAGAAAGTTTCCCTGCACCTGTTGAAGGCAATTCTCCCTCAGGTGAACTGGAACCCACCCCCTTGTGCACTCTCAAAGATGTTGCCCAGTTAGCCTCATGTCTGCATCATCAATTTAAGCATTTCCATGAGCATACGTGCTCTGGTTTCTATCATTATAAAAACAAAAAAGACTCCTTAACTCCACATCCGGATTCCACCACTTCTCTGACTCGCTCTGGCTCTGCTTCTCAAAACAGGTGTCTGCACCTCACCATCTCCTTTGCTTTCTCTCGTTCTCTCCCTCCACCCCTTCCATGGCAAACGCTTGTGTTAAGGTCACATGCTGCTAAATCTAATGCACGTATTTCTCTTATTGTCTTACTTGCCCTCTCAGCAACATCCGACACGCTGAATTTTAGTTGCCTCTGAGACGAGATGTTGAGTGAAACACTGGATACAGAAACCAGGGCTCAGAGGGGGTGACTTTGTGTGTCGTCTGCATGTAACACTACAGAATGTCAGAGCTTTGGCTGAAGACAACTGGTGTAACAAGTCCACACATTCTAGAAAGATGCCAATCACATGTACTAAGGGCTTCAGAGGAGGAAGCCAAAGACCCAATCTTCTTGCATTCTTGAAGATTTTGCTCAGTTATCCTCTCTTAATAGCTTTAGTCTAGTGAGCTAAAGCTGCACTGAGAAAGTGGATGAGGATTCCCTTGGATAAGGGTGAAGACTTAACAGTGAGAAGCTTTTCTGTTTCCAGTCTCCTTTCCTGACAAACATAGGGAAAGCATAGAGGTAATGGAAAATTAAAGTGTAGAAAAAGATATGTTATGGGGAAATGATCCAAAATAAAGCCAAGGGAGTAATTTTAATACCAGGCAAAATAAAATTCAAGTGCAAAGCATCTCAAAGAACAAAAAGGGAGATTCCATTCTGTTAAGCAAGAGACTGCCAATAATTAACAATATATGTCATATCAAGCAGGGTTTTCCAGAGAAACAGAACCAGTAGGAGAGTGGCTAGCAAGTCCAAAATTTGTAGGGCAGGCTGGCAGGCTGGTGCTCTTGGCCACGAGCTGATGCTTCTGTCTTGAGGCAGAATTTTTTCTTCAGGAAACTTCATTTTTTCCTTTTAAGGCTTTTCAATCGATTAGATGAGGGCCATCCACATTATGAAGGGTAATCTCCTTTACTTAAAGGGAAAAGATTATAAATGCTAGCAACAACTACAAAAATACCTACACAGCAACACCTAGTTTAGTGTTGGATTGAATAAGTGAGTACTATCCCATTGTTCCCCCACGTGTCTGTCAGTTTGTCATACTCTGGGGGCTTGTGTGTTCCTGTGATGCTGGAAGCTATGCGACTGGTATTCAAATACCAGCAGGATGAGACTAAGACTGGGAAGAAGGACCCGACAGCCTACTTGTGAAAAGAATTAGCCAGTGAAAACCTTATGCATAGCAGCAGAACATTGTCTGATATAGTGCCAGGAGATGAGCCCCCCAGGTTGGAAGGCACTCAAAAGACGACTGAGGAAGAGCTGCCTCCTCAAAGTAGTCGACCTTAACGACGCGGACGGAGTAAAGCTTTCGGGACCTTCATTTGCTGATGTGACATAACTCAAAATGAGAATAAACAGCTGCATATCCATTAATAATCGGAACATGGAATATATGAAGTATGAATCTAGGAAAACCGCAAATCATCAAAAATGGAATGGAACACATGAACATTGATATACTAGGCATTACTGAGCTGAAATGGACTGGTATTGGCCATTTTAAATTGGACAATCATATAGTCTACTATGCCAGGAATGACAACTTGAGGAGGAATGGTGTTGCATTCATTGTCAAAAAAACATTGCAAGATCTATCCTGAAATACAATGCTGTCAGTGATATGATAATATCCATACACCTACAAGGAAGACAAGTTAATACAACTATTATTCAAATTTACACACCAACCACTAAGGCCAAAGATGAAGAAATTGAAGATTTTTATCAGCTTCTGCGTCTGAAACTGATTAAACTTGCAATCAGGATGCATTGATAATATTACTGGTGATTGGAATGCAAAAGTTGGAAACAAAGAAGAAGGATCAGTAGCTGGAAAATATGGCCTTGGTGATAGAAACAATGATGGAGATTGATAGAATTTTGCAAGACCAACGACTTCTTCATTGCACCAACATAAAATGTGACTATACACGTGGACCTTGCCAGATGGAATACACAAGAATCAAATCAACTATGTCTGTGGAAAGAGACGATGGAAAGCGCAATATCATCAGTCAGAACAAGGCCAAAGGCTGATTGTGGAACAGACCATCAACTGGTCATATGCAGGTTCAAGTTGAAACTGAAGAAAATCAGAGCAAGTCCACCAGAGCCAAAGTACAACTTTGAGTATATCCCACCTGAATTTAGAGACCATCTCAAGAATAGTTTTGACTTGTTGGACACTGATGACTGAAGACCAGACAAGTTGTGGAATGACATCATACATGAAGAAAGCAAGAGGTCATTGAAAAGACAGGAAAGAAAAGAACAAGATAGTTGTCAGAGGAGACTCTGAAATTTGCTCTTGAATGTCAAGCAGCTAAAGCAAAAGGAAGAAATGAAGTAAAAGAACTGAACAGAAGATTTCAAAGAGTGGCTCGAGAAGACAAAGTATTACAATGACACATGCAAAGAGCTGGAGATACAAAACCAAAAGGGAAGAATACACTCGGCGTTTCTCAAGCTGAAAGGACTGAAGAAAAAATTCGAGCCTCGAGTTGCAATAGTGAAGGATCCTGTGGGGAAAATATTAAACAATTTAGGAAGCATCAAAAGAAGATGGAAGGAATACAGAGAGTCATTATACCAAAAAGAATTAGTTGACCATTTCAAGAGGTAGTATATGAACAGGAACCAACGGTACTGAAGGAAGAAGTCCAAGCTGCACTGAAAGCATTGGCGAAAAACAAGGCTCCAGGAATTGACGGAATACCAACTGAGATGTTTCAGCAAATGGATGCAGCAATGGAAGTGCTCACTTGTCTATGCCAAGAAATTTAGAAGACAACTACCTGGCCAACTGACTGGAAGAGATCCATATTTATGCCTCTTCCCAAGAAAGGTGATCCAATGGAATGTGAAAATTATCAAACAATATCATTAATATCACATGCAAGCAAAATTTTGCTGAAGATCATTCAAAAGCAGCTGCAGCAGTATATATTGACAGGGAACTGCCAGAAATTCAGGCCAGATTCAGAAGAGGACATGGAACCAGGGATATCATTACTGATGTCAGGTGGATACTGGCTGAAAGCAGAGAATACCAGAAGGTGTTTACCTGTGTTTTATTGATTATGCAGAGGAATTTGACTGTGTGGATCATAACAAATTATGGATAACATTTCAAAAAATGGGAATTCCAGAACACTTAATTGTGCTCATGAGGAACCTGTACATAGATTTAGAGGCAGTTGGTTGAACAGAACAAGGAGATACTGAGTGGCTTAAAGTCAGGAAAGGTGTGTGTTAGGGTTGTATTCTTTCACCATACTTATTCAGTCTGTATGCTGAGCAAATAATTTAAGAAGCTAGACTATATGAAGAAGAACGGGGCGTCAGGATTGGAGGAAGACTCATTAACAACCTGCATTATGTAGATGACACAACTTTGCTTGCTGAAAGCGAAGAGGACTTGAGGCACTTACTGATGAGGATCAGAGACCACAGACTTCAGTATGGATTATACCTCAACATAAAGAAGACAAAAAATCCTCACAAATGGAGCAATAAACAACATCATGATAAACAGAGATAAGATTGAAGTTGTCAAATATTTCCTTTTACTTAGATCCACAATCAACACCAATGGAAGCAGCAGTCAGGAAATCAAAAGATGCTTAGCATTGGACAAATCTGCTGCAAGGGACCTCTTTAAGGTGTTGAAAAGCAAAGATGTCACCTTGAAGACTAAGGTGCGCCTGACCCAAGGTATGGTATTTTCAGTCACATTGTATGCATGTGAAAGCTGTACAATCAGCAAGGAACACTGAGAAGAATCGACGCCTTTGAATTGTAGTCTTGATGAAGAATATTGAATATACCATGGACTGCCAAAAGAACGAACAAATCTGTCTTGGAAGAAGTACAACCAGAATGCTCCTTAGAACCAAGGATGGCAAGACTGCGTCTTACATACTTTGGACATGTTATTAGGATGGATCTGTTCCTGGAGAAGGACATCATGCTTGGTAAAGTACAGGGTCAGCGGAAAAGAGGAAGACCCTCAACGAAATGGATTGACACAGTGGCTGCAACAATGGGCTCAAGCATAACAACGATTGTAAGGATGGCGCAGAACCCAGCAGTGTTTCATTCTGTGGTACATGGCGTTGCTATGAGTCGGAACCAACTCACGGCACCTAACAACAAGAACAACAACATCCCATTGTTGGAGCCCTGGTGGCGCAGCTGTTAACCAAAAAGTTAGCAGTTTGAATCCACCATGCGCTCGTTGGAAACCCTACGGGGCAGTTCTACCCTGCCCTATAGGGTCACTAAGCATCGGAATTGACTCAACAGCAACGTGTCTTTTTTTTTTGTCCCAGTGCCATAGAGTCAATACTGACACATAGCGACCCTATGGGACAAAGTAGAACTGCCCCCCACAGGGTTTCCAAGGCTGTAAATCTTTACAGGAGCAGCCTGACACATCTTTCTTCTGTGGAGTGGATGGTGGATTCAAATCACCAACCTTTTGGTTAACAGCCAAACGCTTTAACCATTATGCCACCAGGGCCCCTTAGCTGAGCCCCTGAGCAGTATCCAAAAATCAAACCCATTGCCCCAAGTTGATTCTGACTCATAGTGACCCTGTAGGACAGAGTAGAGCTGCGTAAAAGTGTTTCCAGGGAGTGGCTGGTAGATTTGAACTGTAGAGTTTTTGGTTAGCAGCCTTTGCTCTTAACCACTGTGCCACCAGAGTTATAACTGAGTACTATTTAAAAACAAACAAACAAAAAACAAATCCGTTGCTGTTGAGTGGACTCGGACTCATAGTGACCCTATAGGACAAAGCAGAACCGCCCCATAGCACTTCCGAGGAGTGGTTGGTGGACTCGAACTGCCTTTTGGTCAGCAGCCAAGCTCTTAACTATTGAATACTATAGCCTAGCCAAATCGACATATAAAACATATAAAAGTAACCATCACGTATATTAAATATGCATTAACAGTATACCTCAATGTCATGGACTGAATTGTGTCCTCCCAAAATATCTGTCAACTTGGCTAGTTCATGATTCCCCATATTTTGTGATTATCCACCATTTTGTCATCTGATGTGATTTTCCTATGTGTTGTAAATCCTACCTCTATGATGTTAATGGGAAACACTGGTGGTGTAGTGATTAAGAGCTGTGGCTGCTAACCAAAAAGTTGGAAGTTAGAATCTACCAGGTGCTCCTTGGAAACCCTATGGGGCAGTTCTACTCTGTTCTATAGGGTTGCTATGAGTTGGAATCTACCCAACAGGCACCGTTTTTTTTTTTTTTAATTGTCTCTTTGTTAGCCAAGCACTGCGCCACAGGGCTCCTTTCCAAATGTATAACCATCCTTTATTCAATGAACTGAAATACCACCTTCATGATACAGTAAATTCGTCTATTAGGATCTCTTTCTAGGCCCTCAATTTTAATCCTCTGATCTATTTGTTTGTTTCTAGGCCAATTCCATACTACTTTGTTTCCAGAGGATTTAGAATATAATTTAATATCTGGAAGGCAAATTCCCTCTCCTAATCCTTCATAATTTGCTTGACTATTCTCTAAATTTATTCTTCCATGTTGTTTGGCAGCCAAGTGCTTAACCGGTGTACCACTACAGCACCTTCTTCCATGCATACTTTACCCCTTTAAAAAATACAACCATTGGAAGTTGAGTTAAAATTGTAATAATTGTATATGTGTCTTATACATATTTAAGAAGAATTTAATTGTTACTATTTTTTATATTGTCTTCCTATCCAAGAATGCGAACATCTTATTTTTCAGACCTTGTTTTACACCCTCCAGTATGATTTAGTGCTTTATAACTTACTACACCTCACATTATCATTTATTATTTTATAATTTTTGTGGCTACTATGAATGAACCACTTTCTCATCTCTATTTCAAGTTGTTTTTTGAATAGAAGGCGGCTATCATGTTTTGTATACTTATTTTTTACCAAGCAACTTTAACAAATGCCCACATTAATTCTAGTAGTGTTTCCTAGGTAGATAAGCATATCATCATTAAAAATAAAAAAAGATTAATGTTTCTTCTTTGTCAGTATACATAGTAATTACTTTTCATCTTTTTGTTGTTGTTAAGAATTAACAAAATGCTGTTGAACAACAGTGATGCAAGTTGGGGTTCTTGTCTTGTTCCTGATTTTAATGGAAATGGCTTTCCATAAGATAATATAATATATTGATAAAATGCTTTTTTTTTTCCTCTTGTAATTTGTTGTGCTAATGAATTTCAGTGGTTTTGGGCCTTTCTTGCATTTCTGAAATAAGTCACACTTGGCCATAGTATATTATTCTTTTGGTATGCTGTTTGATTCTATTTGCTAACGTTCCATTTATAATTTTCTGTCACTTGAGCTATAGGTTCTTTGAACGTTGTTATCATTTTGGAATGTGAAGCTTATTCTGAATTGTGGAATCGTATCTTTTTCCGTGGCCCGGAATATTATAAAAATTCAAATTTCTAAAGGTTGGAGAGAGCTCAGCTGTGAAGCCATCTGGTCCTAGAACTTTTCTTAATAGTAGCTTTTTTTGTTCAGATTTGAATAGACTATTTTTCAGAGTAGCTTTAGGTGTATAGAAAAATCATTCAGAAAGTAGAGAGTCCCACGTATCCCCTGTGGTAGCTTTTTGATCACCTCTATAATCTTTTCCTTTGGTGAATAGTTGATACAAGTTTTCTACTTGGCTTGGGTCTCTTTGATGTTTATGTTTTGCTAGTGGTGTCTGTTATTCAAATTTATTCACCAGCCACTAAGGCCAAAGATGAGGAAATTGAAGATTTTCACCAATTTTTGCAGTCTGAAATTGAACAAACATGCAATCAAGGTGCATTGATAATTACTGGTGATTGGAATGTGAAAGTTGGAAACAAAGAAGAAGGATTGGTAGTTGGAAAATACAGTCTTAGTGATAGAAACAACACTGAGAATGCATGATAGAATTTTGCAGGACCAAGGACTTCTTCATTGCAAATACCTTTTTTCGACAACGTAAACGATGATTATACATGTGGACCTCACCCGATGGAATATAGAAGAATCGATCAAATCAACTAAATCTGTGGAAAGAGACAATGGAAAAGCTCAATATCATCAGTCAGAACAAGGCCAGAAACCGACTGTGGAACAATCCATCGATTGCTCATATGCAAGTTCAAGTTACAGCTGAAGAAAATTAGAACAAGTCTACAAGAGCTAAAGTGTGACCTTGAGTGTTTCCCACTTGAATTTACAGACCACCTCGAGAATAGATTGGATGTGTTGAAGACTAATGACAGAGGAGTTTCTCATTGCTCCAGTGTGTGCAAGGGCTCCCCTAGGCCCTGCAATCTGAAGAAGAGGAGGGAGGGGAACAGGCAAGGAAATAAGAATTTAAAAACAGTTCTTTGTGTCTGCACATGTCTTCCTCTTAGGTGTAAGACTGGCAGATCAGGAGTAAAGGCCCTTTACTGAAAACCCACCCCGGTTCCACAGGCCCTGGGGTCAGCACAGGATTTTCTGCTCCTCATCCAATCTGTCAGGAGTGAAGGAATTAAGACACCTGGGTCACAGATGAGTGGTAAGGATCCAGCACAGCATCAGAGAGTGTCAGGGAGACTGTGAGTCATCCAGGGGTCGATGTACAGGATATGGGGTTGTGGTTCCAGGGTAGTGTAAGCTGGGCTCTGAGCAATGGGTGTTTCTGGTACTATTGCCTCCTGCCCTGCAGAAATAATAGGGATCTGTCTTCCCTCCCCAATGACTACCACAGTGCAGCCAACTCTGCCCCAGGCTCCCTGGGCCCCACCATCCCCTTATATGTATGTTCATACACATAAGATACATGCATGTATACAAGATACATACACATGAGCTTGTGGTGCGATGGGTTGCTTTTGCATGGCCTTTCTTGTCATGGTCTTGTATGGCTGGAACTGAGAAAATAGGGTAATTGTGGCCCACCAAGGGGACTAGTCAGTTTTGCCATTCAACTGGGCTTTACATGGGCCATGCCAGAGGTGGGAAGGAGAGGATCTCACCACCACTAAGGAAGAACAGCCAAGAGCAGAATGCATCCTTTGGACCCAGGATCCCCGAGCTGAGAAGATCCAGGAACCAGGAGACAGAGAGAGAGAAAAAAAGAGCTATAACACTTAAGATGGTGAGAAGCGGTGGCAGAAAAACAGCTGCAGGGGAGACCAGCAGAAGACAGCACACTGGGCTTCCCAACCCACAAAGCAAGAAAGCAGAATGCCTTTGGGCAGGAGGCTTGCTCAGGACTAGGGTGCCTCTGGTCACTTGGTGGAACTAGGTTTGTTGACCATCTTAGTCATCTAGTGCTGCTATAACAGAAATATCACAGGTGGATGGCTTTAACAAAGAGAAATGTATTCTCTCAAGTCCAGTAGGCTAGAAGTTCAAATTCAGGGCACCAGCTCCGTGGGAAGCCTTTCTCTTTCTGTCAGCTCTGGAGGAAGGTCCTTGTCATCAGTCTTCCCCTTAGTCTGGGAGCATCTCAGCACAGAAACCTCAGGTTCAAAGGGTGTGCTCTGCTCCCAGCACCGCTTTCTTGTGGTATGCAGTCCCCCATCTCTCTGTTTGCTTCTCTCTTTTATATCTCAAAAGAGATTGGTTTAAAACACTATCTAATCTTTTAGACCTCATCAGTATAACTGCCACTAATCCATCTTATTACATCATTGTGATAGGATTTACAACACATAGGGAAATCACATCAGAAGATAAAATGGTAGACAATCATACAAGGGAATCATGACCTAGCCAGATATCTTGGGGGGACACAATTCAATCCATGACAAGGACCAGTTAATATGACTATTATTAAAATTTACCCAACAACCAATAAGGCCAAAGATGCAGAAATTGATGATTTTTTCCAACTTCTGCTATCTGAAATTGATCCCACATGCCATCAGGATGCATGGATAATTACTGGAGATTGGAACGTGAAAGTTGGAAACTAAGAAGAAGGATCAGTGGTTGGAAAATATGAACTTCGTGATAGAAACGATACGGGAGACTGCATGATAGAATTTTGCAAGACCAACGACTTCTTCACTGCAAACACCTTTTTTCACCAACAAACAGTGACTATACACATGAACCTTGCCAGATGGAATACATAGGAATCAAATCGACGCTATTTGGGGGAAAAGATGATGGAAAAGCTCAACATCATCATCAGTCAGAACAAGGCCAGGGGCTGACTGTGGAACAGACTACCAATTGCTCGTATTCAAGTCCAAGTTGAAAATGAAGAAAATTAGAACAAGTCGATGAGAGCCAAAGTATGACCTTGAGCATATCCCACCTGAATTCAGAGACCATCTCAAGAATAGATTTGATGCGTTGAAGACTAATGATTGAAGACCAGACAACTTGTGGAATGACATCAAGGACATCATACACGAAGAAAGCAATAGGTCATTAGAAAGACAAGAAAGAGAGGAAAAAAAAACAAAATGCATGTCAGAAGAGACTCTGAAACTTGCTCTTGAACATCGAGTAGATAAAGCAAAAGGAAGAAATGAAGATTTCAAAGGGCGGCTCAAGAAGACAAAGTATTACAATGACATGTGCAAAGAGCTGGAGATAGAAAAACAAAAGGGAAGGACATACGCTGCATTTCTGAAGCTGAAATAACTGAAGAAAAAATTCAAGCCTCAAGTTGCAATATTGAAGGATTCTATAGGGAAAATATTAAACGACTCAGGAAGCATCAAAAGAAGATGGAAGGAATACACAGAGTCAGTATAGCAAAAGAATTTTTCAACGTCCAACCATTTCAGGAGGTACCATATGAGAAGGAACCAATCGTACTGAAGGAAGAAGTCCAAGCTGCACTGAAAGGATTGGTGAAAAACAAGGCTCCAGGAATTGATGGAATACCAATTGAGATGTTTCAGCAAATGGAGGCAGCAGTGGAAGTGCTCACTTTTCTATGCCAAGAAATCTGTGCCTGGCCAACTGCCTGGAAGAGATCCATCCATATTCATGCCTGTTCCAAAAAAAGGTGATCCCACCAAATGTGGAAATTATCGAACAATATCATTAATATCACACGCAAGCTAAATTTTGCCAAAGACCATTTAAAAGGGGCTGCAGAAGTGTATCGACAGGGAGCTGCCAGAAATTCAAGCTGGATTCAGAAGAGGACATGGAACCAGGGATGTCATTGCTGATGTCAAATGGATCCTGGTTGAAAGCAAAGAATACCAGAAAGATGTTTACCTGTGTTTTATTGACTATGCAAAGGCATTCAACTGTGTGGGTCATAACAAATTATAGATAACATTTGGAAGAATGGGAGTTCTAGAACACTTAATTGCATTCATGAGGAACAAGTACATAGATAAGAGAGGCAGTCAGTAGAACAGAACAAGGGGATACCGCATGGTTTAAAGTCAGGGTTGTATCCTTTCACCATACCTATTCAATCTGTATGCTGAGCAAATAATCCAAGAAGCTGGACTATATGAAGAAGAATCCGGCCTCAGGATTGGAGGAAGACTCATTAACAACGTGTTTTATACAGATGACACAACCTTGCTCGCTGAAAGTGAAGAGGACTTGAAGCACTTTCTGATGAAGATCAAAGACCACAGCCTTCAGTATGGATTACACCTCAACATAAAGAAAACAAAAATCCTCACAACAGGACCAATAAGAAACATCATGATAAATGAAGAAAAGATTGAGGTTGTCAAGGATTTCATTTTACCTGGATCCACAATCAACACCCATGGAAGCAGAAGTCAAGAAATCAAAAGACATATTGCATTGGGCAAATCTGCTGCAAAAGACCTCTTTAAAGTGTTGAGAAGCAAAGATACCATCTTGAAGACTAAAGTGCACCTGACCCAAGCCATGGTGTTTCCAATTGCCTCCTATGCATGCGAAAGCTGGACAATGAATAAGGAAGACCGAAGAAGAACTGATGCCTTTGAACTGTGGTGCTGGTGAAGAATATTGAATATACCATGGACTGCCAAAAGAACAAACAAATCTGTCTTGGAAGAAGTACAACCAGAATGCTCCTTAGGAGCAAGAATAGCAAGACTACATCTCACATATTTTGGATATGTCATCAGGAGAGATCAGTCCCTGGAGAAGGACATCATGCTTGGTAAAGTAGAGGGTCAGCAAAAAAGAGGAAAGTCTTCAATGAGATGGACTGACACAGTGGCTGCAACGATGGGCTTAAGCAACAATTGTGAGAATGGTGCAGGACCAGGCAGTGCTTCATTCTATTTTACATAGGGTCAATATGAGTTGGAACTGACTCAATGGCACCTAATAACATAGCAACAATCTTGTAGATCTCATCAATATAACTGCCACTAATCCATCTCGTTACATCATAGTGATAGGTTTTACAACGCATAGGAAAATCACATCAAATGACAAAATGGTAGACAATCATACAATACTGGGAATCATAACCTAGCCAAGTCGATAGATATTTTTGGGGGACACAATTCAATCCATGACACTGACCCACAGAGCTAGAGCTGAGGGCCTTCAGACAGAGGCTTATTGGCAGAGCGCGGTGCCTTGGGGCACTTTTCAACAGAGCTAAAAGAGTTTTGTAACACTTACCTGAGCAGGGCAGAGGCCAAGGACCAGAAAGACGCATACCCGCAAGCACAGCTGAGAAGAGGCTGTTCTGATGGAAGAACTGTATCCTGAGTGTTTCTGAACCTGAATTGTAACCTGTTACTTCCCTCATAAACCCCATAATCGTGAATCTGTGAGTTCTGTGTGGCCATTGTAATGAATTATCAAACTCAGTAGAGAAGTAGAGAGTGCCATGGGAGGGATGGTTGCTGTCAGAATTGGTAAAGGTGGCGGAGAGAGGGGGCATGTCTGACCTCTGCCTCATAGGAAGAATCAGTCTTGGACTGTTGATCTTGATTGTCCATACCCCTTGAGAAATTATAGGACGTCAGAAGCTGCCTCCATGCCATTTTTCCAGAGAAACACACATATAAGATATGTATGTGTATACAAGATACATACAAGATATGTTCATATAAGAAATGTTCAGACAGACAATATGCACACATACAAGATAACATACTGTCCAGGTATGGACCAGTAACTTGAAATTTGTGTTCAAAATTGGAGGGTGCTGAGAGACGAAAGAAAGAGGAGGGCAACTCCAGTGTGGTGGTGAGAGAGCTTTACATACTGAGGCAGTGGTCCTTGGTGGCAGGAGGACCAGGACAGATACCCATGCCCAGTAGCAGGGAGGTGGAGGCTTTATACTAGTCAAAGACAAAGGTGGCTCTGAGCCAGTGAGGTATATAAGACTGTCTCAGTGAAGGTCGCATAAGAAGGGCTTGGAAAAACAGCAGTGAATTAATAGAAATAGCAATGAACTAATGGAAAACCTGAGGGCAGCTGTGTTCTCCCTCACACAGCCTGTTTTCACCTTTACATACATATATGATGCACATATACATACAAGGCACACGCATACAAGACAATGTATACCAGTGCATGCATACATGCAAGACCCTACATACGAGATGCATACATACAAGGTACGTTCAAACACAGAAAATAAATACAAGGTATATACATATATGCATACATACAAGACAGATGCATAATTGTTGTTGTTAGGTGCTGTCAAGTCACTTCCAACTCATAGCGACCTTATGCACAACAGAAATACTGCCCCGTCCGGAGCCATCCTCACAATTGTTGCTATGCTTGAACCCATTGTTGCAGCCACTATGTCAATCCTTCTCACTGAGGGACTTCCTCTTTTTCGCTGACCCTCTATCTTACCAAGCATAATGTCCTTCTCCAGGGACTGGTCCCTCCTGATAACGTGTCCAAAGTATGTGAGACGTAGTCTCACCATCCTTGCTTCTAAGGACCATTCTGGTTGTACTTCTTCCAAGACATATGTTCTTACTTCAGGCAGTCCCCCGTATCTTCAATATTCTTCGCCAACACCACAATTCCAAGGCGTCAATTTTTCTTCAGTCTTCCTTATTCATTGTCCAGTTTTTACGTGCACATGAGGCAATTGAAAACACTATGGCTTGGGTGTTCAGGGTGACATCTTTGCTTTTCAACTCTTTAAAGAGGTCTTGTGCGGCAGATTTGCCCAATGCAATGTGTCTTTTGATTTCTTGATTGCTGCTTTCATAGGTGTTGATTGTGAATCCAAGTAAAATGAACTCCTTGACAACCTCAATCTTTTCTTCATTTATCATGATGTTGCTTATTGGTCCAGTTGTGAGGATTTTTGTTTTCTTTATGTTGAGGTATAATCCATACTGAAGGCTGTGGTCTTTGATCTCCATTAGAAAGTGCTTCAAGTCCTCTTCACTTTCAGCAAGCAAGGCTGTGTCATCTGCATAACACAGGTTGTTAATGAGGCTGTCTCCAAGCCTGATGCCAGATTCTTCTTCATATAGTCCAGCTTCTCAGATTATTTGCTCAGCATACAAATTGAATAGGTATGGTAAAAGGATACAACCCTGACTCACACCTTTCCTAACTTTAAACCCCTTGTTCTGTTCTAATGACTGACTCTTGAGCCATGTACAGATTCCTCATGAGCACAATTAAGTGTTCTGGAATTCCCATTCTCCCCAACGTTATCCATCATTTGTTATGATCCACAAAGTCAAACACCTTAATATAGTCAATAAAACACAGGTAAACATCTTTCTGGTATTCTCTGCTTTCAGCCAGGATCCATCTGACATCAGCTATGATATCCTTGGTTCTCATGCTCTTCTAAATCCAGCTTGAATTTCTGGCAGTTCCCTGTCGATACACTGGTGCAGCCACTTTTGAGTGCTCTTCAGCAAATTTTAGCTTGCATGTGGTATTAAAGATATTGTTCAATTATTTCCCCGTTCAGTGGGATCAGCTTTCTTGGGAATAGGCATAAGTATGGATCTCTTCCAGTCCAGTTGGCCAGGAAGCTCTCTTCCATATTTTTGGCATAGACAAGTGAGCATTTCCTGTACTGCATCCATTTGTTGAAACATCTCAGTTGGCATTCTGTCAATTCCCAGAGCCTTGTTGTTTGCTAATGTTTTCAGTGCATTTTGGACTTCTTCCTTCAGTACTATCGGTTCCTGATCGTATGTTACTTCCTGAAATGGTTGAACGTCCACCAACTCTTTTTTATATAGTGATTCTGTGTAGTCCTTCCATCTTCTTTTGATGCTTCCTGTGTCATTTAATATTTTTGCTGTAGAATCATTCGGTATTGCAACTCAAGCCTTGAATTTTTTCTTCAGTTCTTTCAGCTTGAGAAATGCTGAGTGTGTTCTTCCCTTTTGGTTTTCTATTGCCAGCTTTTTGCACACGTTATCATAATACTTTGTCTTCTGAAGCCACCCTTTGAAATCTTCTGTTCAGCTATTTCATCATTTTTTCGTTTTGCTGTAGCTACTCAAAATTCAAAAACAAGTTTCAGGATCTCTTCTGACATCCATTTTGGTCTTTTCTTTTTCTCGTGTCTTTTTAATGACCTCTTGCTTTCTTCATGTATGATGGCCTTGATGTCATTCCACAACTCATCTGGTCTTTGATCACTGGTGTTCAATGCATCAAATCTATTCTTGACATGGTCTCTAAATTCAGGTGGGATATACTCAAGGTCATATTTTGGCTCTCATGGACTTGTTCTAATTACCTTCAGTTTCAACTTGAACTTGCATATGAGTAATTGTCTGTTCCACAGTCAGCCCCTGGCCTCGTTCCAACTGATGATATTGAGCTTTTCCATCTTCTTTTTCCATAGATGTAGTTGATTCGATTTCTGTCTATTCCGCCTGGTAAGGTTCATGTGTAGAGTCACTGTTTATGTTGGTGATAAAATGTATTTGCAATAAAGAAGTCGTTGGTCTTGCAAAATTCCATGATGAGATCTCCAGCATCATTTCTATCACCAAGGCCATATTTTCCGACTACCGATCCTTCTTTGTTTCCAACTTTCACATTCCAATCACCAGTAGTTATCAGTGCATCCTGATTGCATGTTCAATCAATTTCAGACCGCAGAAGTTGGTAAAAATCCTTAATTTTTTCATCTTTGGCCTTAGTGGTTGGTGCATATATTTGAGTAATAGTGGTATTAACTGGTCTTCCTTGCAGGCGTATGGATATTATCCTTTCACTGACAGAGTTGTACTTCAGGATAGATCTTGAAATGCACTTTTTGACGATGAATGTAATGCCATTCCTGCTCAAGTGGTCATTCCCGGCATAGTAGACCATATGATTGCCTGACTCAACATGACCAATACAAGTCCATTTCAGCTCACTAATGCCTAGTATATAAATCCTTATGGTTCTGTTTCATTTTTGATAATTTCCAATTTTCCTAGATTCATACTTCATACATTCCAGGTTCCAATTATTAATGGATGTTTGCAGCTGTTTCTTCTCATTTTGAGTTATGCCATATCAGCAAATGAAGGTCCTGAAGTTTTGACTCCATCCATGTCATTAAGGTCAGCTCTACTTTGAAGAGGCAGCCCTTTCCCAGTCATCTTTTGAGTACCTTCCAACCTGAAGGGCTCATTTTTTGGCACTGTATCAGACAATGTTCCATTGTGATTCATAAGGTTTTCACTGGCTAATTCTTTTCAGAAGTGGACTGCCGGTTCCTTCTTCCTAGTCTGTCTTAGTCTGGAAGCTCAGCTGAAACCTGTCTGCCATGGGTGGCCCTTCTGGTATGTGAATACTGGTGGGACGCTACTAACAGCACAGCAACACACAAGCCCCCACAGTACAACAAATTGACAGACACATGGGGACATGCATACTAGATATGTACATGTAAGATGTATACGTAAAGATATGTACATACATACAAGATATGTTTCTAAGCATTGTTGTTGTTAGGTGCCATCTAGTCAACTCCGAGTCATTGCGACCCCATGTACAACAGAATGAAACACTGCCCAGTCCTGTGCCACCCTTACATCTGTTATGGTGCTTGAGCCCATTGTTGTAGCCACCGTGTCTGTTCATCTTGTTGAGGGTCTTCTTTTTCTCTGATCCTCTACTTATCAAGCATGATGCCCTTCTCCAGGGACTGGTCCCTCCTGATAACATGTCCAACATACATGAGTCCAAGTCTAGCCATCCTTGCTTCTAAGGAGCATGCTAGTTGTACTACTGTCAAAGCAGATTTATTCATTCTTATGGCAGTCCATGATATATTCAATATTCTTTTTTTCCCAAGCATATTAGTTTATGTTCCTTTTATTATACAACTGATAGCATACTCTGTCCAGTCAGTTTTCACACTTTGCTTTTTTCATTTAATAACGTGTCTTGGGATCATCCTGCTCAAGCTGCTCCCCTTGCCAGCAGGGGGACATTCCAGTGATTGCACACACCCTGGTTTACTGAACTAGTTCCATATTGATGGCCTTGCATGTTATTTCCAACTTTTGCTATTATAAACATGGTTAAATGGATGCCCTTATGCACATATAGTTTTTCAGGCATACAGTGGTTTCTAGGATGTTGGATTAAAAGCTATGACTATTTTAATGCTGATACATTGCCAAATAGACCTCCGCGAAGGTTGTACCAATCACACCACCAGCAGCCTGGGATGAGAGGGCCTGTTTCTTCACGTCCTGTGCTGTTAAACACTTAGCTCCAACCTTACCCATCAGAGGTGGAAATGGCATCTGGTTGTAGTTTTAATTTGCATTTCCTTACTAATGAGTGATCTTGGGCCAATTTTATACACAGCCAACATCCAGCTAGTCCAGTTCAGTGTTTATTGAAATGCAGGCTTCTCTCATTATCGGAGCTCCCTAATTATGGATGCTTGATGTAATGACTGGCAAACATTCTTCTCCTCAGTTGCACATCAGACTCAGCAACCTGGTGCTGAGTCTGCAGGTGCTCGCCCAGGAGGGGAGGGAGAGATGTGGGCCAGCAGGTGGAAATGAGCGGCTAGCTAGCCCAGCGGCTCTCCCCAGAGCCAGCTCCCGCTTGTGCTGCTCAAACCCATTACACTTCATCATTTTCACTGTCCCCACATTACTAATGAAAATGTCTTCTAAGAAAGTGAGAAGGCCTGTAGAAATAGCAGATGAGCCCACACATGAGAGAAGTCGAAGTGAAGATGCCCTGAGAGAACACATGACACGCTAGCTTGCCCGTGGCTCCCCTGCGCACATGCCCTTGCCTCCCACACACAGAGATTTTCTATGCATGAGAAAATAAAGACAAATGGCTAAAGTTGCTTTTTCTGGAAAGCTCCACTGTGCTACTCCAGCACGGCATAACAAGCAAGAAACACCTCTGTGCCGTGGACAGAGAGTCCTGACACATAGTGTGTCATCGGCCACGTGTTGACACAGCAGAAGGCACTGCACATCTTTGAAGATCTAAAGGAGGAGGGAGTTGATCCCGTGGACAGTTGAATTTCAAAGCAAGCCAGGATGATTTGAGAGATTTAAGAATGACACAAGACTGCATAATTCGAAGAACAAGCATTTTTGGATGAGCTAGGAATCCACTCTTATTTTTCCCATTGCAAGGTTCCTGCTATGTGAAAATGTACTCTCCAACACACTGTTAGAAATGGATCCTATTCAGATAATAAGGACTGTTTCTACTTCCATACCAGTTGATTCATTGGTGTAATAATAATAATAATAATAATCCATTGCTGTTGAGTCGATTCTGACTCATAGCAACACTCCAGGACAGAGTAGAACTGCTTCATAGGGTTTCCAAGGAGCGCCTGGTGGATTCAAACTGCTGACCTTTTGGTTAGCAGCCGTAGTTCTTAACCACTATACCACCAGGGTTTCCAATTTGTATAATATAAATTGTAAAAAGCAGTAAAACTAATCAAGATATAAATTCTAAACCAATTGCTAAATGGTCTTGCTGCATAAGACCACATTCTGAATGCTTTGGAGACAAAGCTCAGGTAGTTACATGTTACGAAAAATAGTTGGCATGGCAATGGAGATTTTAAAAATTGTACCAGTTGATGTAAAATATTTAAGAGTTAGTTTACCAAGCTTTTCCTAAAGGTACATTGTGTTCAAAACCACTAAAAGCCCCAGTTATCAGAGAACCCCTGAGGGAGCAGGAGAACAGTGGGATGCAGACCCCAAATTCTCATAAAAAGACCAGACTTAATGGTCTGACTGAGACTAGAAGGACCCGGGCAGTCATGGTTCCCAGACCTTCTGTTGGCCCAGTTCAGGAATCATGCCTGAAGCCAATTCATCAGACATGGATTGGACTGGACAATGGGTTGGAGAGAGATGCTGATGAGGAGTGAGCTACTTGCATCAGGTGGACACTTGAGACTGTGTTGGCATCTCCTGTCTGGAGAGGAGATGAGAGGGTGGAGGGGTTAGAAGCTGGCAAAATGGTCATGAAAAGAGAGACTGGAAGGAGGGAGCGGGCTGTCTTATTGGGGGGAGAGTAATTGGGAGTATGTAGTAAGGTGTATATAAGTTTTTATGTAAGAGACTGACTTGATTTGTAAACTTTCACTTAAAGCACAATAAAAATTATTAAAAAAAAAAAGCTCCAGTTATCTTGGTGGTTAAACAAACAAAAAGAAAGGATATAATGCTTGGTAAAGCAGACGATCAAGCCATGGTGTTTTTCATCACCTCATATGCATGTGAAAGCTGGACAATGAATAAGGAATACCAAAGAAGAATTGATGCCTTTGAATTATGGTGTTGGTGAAGAATATTAAATATACCAGGGACTGCCAGAAGAACAAACAAATCTGCCTTGGAAGAAGTACAACCAGAATGCTCCTTAGAAGCAAGGGTGGCAAGGCTTTATCTCACATACTTTGGACATGTTATCAAGGGGGACCAGTCCCTGGAAAAGGACATCATGCTTGGTAAGCTAGATGGTCATTAAAAAAGAGGAAGGCCCTCAACGAGATGCATTGACTTGGCGGCTGAAACAATGGGCTCAAGTATAACAAAAATTGTGAGGATGGTGTAGGAGGACTGGGCAGTGTTTCATTCTGTTGTGCACAGGGTCCCTACAAGTTGGAACAGACCCGACAGCACCTAACTACAACAAGAAAGTGGAGGGCCAGAGAAGGTGAGGGAGGCCCTCCATGAGATGGACTGATGCAGTGGCTGAAACAATGGACTCAAACATAGGAATGATCAGGAAGACGACACAGGACTGGACCACATTTTGTTCTGTTATACATAAGGTTGCTATCAGTCAGAGCCAACTTGATGGCAACTAACAACAACTAACAATCTAGTTGATGTTAAAAGAAACAATTACTTTGGTCAGCTTCCCACTGCCCTAGAAGATAAAGTGACACTGGCAGTGTTCCTGAGTCTTAAATTCATCCCAAAACGTTTAACGATGGGTTTTGATATCAGTAGATTTGGTGACTTGGTCATTCAGTGAAATTGTTTTAAAAGTCCTAGAAATGCCAAAACCTTCCCAAACAAAAAAAGAGTATTATGAAAACAATTAGAAATAGCTCAGTATAAACGGAAAGCACCCACATAAAATGCTGAAATCTAGGTTCCAACTTTTAGTGAAATCTATTCACTGACTATATTTAAGAGATATACTCATAGTAAGAGTATCTTCATATTTAGAGAATATAGTTGAGAAGATTATTTCTTCAAATGATTAAAAGCTGACTTATCAGAAACAGTGGAGGCCAGAAAGCGGGGCGACGACATATTCAAAGTGCAGAAAGAAAAAACAAACAAAACTTCTACCAAGAATATTTCCAGTAAAATTATGTTTTCAAAAGTGAAGGCGAGGGGGCAGAGCCAAGATGGTGGAATAGACAGACGCTTACGTCGAGCCCTCTTTACAGCAAAGACCCAAAAAAACAAGTGAAACCAGTATACTTGTGATAAGCCCTGAGCATCAAAGGCAAGCTTAGACAACGAACTGAGGGGCAGGGGAAGGAAGAGACTGTTCAGAAATGGAGAGGAGTTACCAGACCTGAATCATGGGGAGCCCTCAGGCACCATTCCCGGAGCCGCGGTGGCGGCGGTGGGCTGGCCCTAGAGTTCAGCCGCAGTTTTCTCAGGAAGAAGCAGCCACCCACACAGCACACTCACACCCCCAGAACCTGAGCAGAAGGGCGCTCTCGGCAAAAGCTAAGTACTTGCATATATTTTACCACCACCCCCCCGCCCCCAAGCCAGCTTCAGCGGCTGAATCCCTGGGCCTGAGATAGACCCTGGTGAGCACCTGGAGCCATCCACCCAGCATTGGGGAAGGAAAGAATTTGCAACTGGGAGGAAAACACAATTTGCTAGCTCCATTAACCAGGGGAGCTCAGGACAGAAGCGACTCCTATCCAGGCATAAACCGTCTGTGGACCTTGAGCACCTTTCCCTTCTGCATGGACCTCTGTGGGCCTATTCCCATAGAATAGGCCCTTGTTGGCAAACTCCAACCATTTCAGCTGCACGGTGGAGAAGTGGGTGTTTGATGTTTGACATTGCTTTGCCTAGTAAACAAGGTCTTCACCTACCCACATCAGGGACCTAAGGACTGGTAGCTCCACTCAGTTCACCCAGCCACCCGTGACAGGGATCCAAAGATAACTGGTACCTCCCAGGCCTTACAACCAAAAACTTTGGGTGCCCATGGTCCCTCTGCAGAACCCACCCACCAGCACACTCTAGGGAACAGAGACATGTTTACTTGTCGGGAACCAGACAAGGATGCCCTTTATCACCACTCTTATTCAACATTGTGCTGGAGGTCCTAGCCAGAGCAATTAGGCTGGACAAAGAAATAAAGGGCATCCAGACTGGCAAGGAAGAAGTAAAAGTGTCTCTATTTGCAGATGACATGATCTTATACACAGAAAACCCTAAGGAATCCTCCACAAAACTACTGAAACTAATACAAGAGTTCAGCAGAGCATCAGGATACAAGATAAACATACAAAAATCAGTTGGATTCCTCTACACCAACAAAAAGAACATCAAAGAGGAAATCACCAAATCAATGCCATTTACAGTAGCCCCCAAGAAGATAAAATCCTTAGGAATAAATCTTACCAGAGATGTAAAAGACTTATACAAAGAAAACTACAGTACACTTCTGCAAGAAACCAAAAGAGGCTTACATAAGTGGAAGAACATACCTCGCTCATGGATAGGAAGACTTAACATTATAAAAATGGCTAGTCTACCAAAATCGATCTATACATTTAATGCAATTCCGATCCAAATCCCAAGAACATTCTTCAATGAGATGGAGAAACAAATCACCAATTTCATATGGAAGGGAAAGAGGCCCCGGATAAATAAGGCATTACTGAAAAAGAAGAACAAAGTAGGAGGCCTTACTTTACCTGATTTTAAAACCTATTATATCACCACAGTAGTCAAAACAGCCAGGTACTGGTACAACAACAGATACATAGACCAATGGAACAGAATTGAGAATCCAGACATAAATCCATCCACATATGAGCAGCTGATATTTGACAAAGGCCCAAAACAGTTAAATGGGGAAAAGACAGTCTTTTTAACAAGTGGTGCTGGCATAACTGGCTATCCATCTGCAAAAAAATGAAACAAGACCCATATCTCACTCCATGCACAAAAACTAACTCAAAATGGATCAAAGACCTAAATATAAAATGATAAAGATCATAGAAGAAAAAATAGGGACAACGTTAGGAGCCCTAATAGATGGCATAAACAGTATAGAAAACTTTGTGAAGAACATAGGAGAAAAACTAGATAACTGGGAGCTCCTAAAAATCAGACACCTATGCTCATCCAAAGACTTCACCAAAAGAGTAAAAAGACTACCTACAGACTGGGAAAAAGTTTTTAGCTATGACATTTCTGATCAGCGCCTGATCTCTAAAATCTACATAATACTGCAAAAATTCAACTGCAAAAAGACAACCCAATTAAAAAATGGGCAAAAGAT
Organism: Loxodonta africana; assembly: GCF_030014295.1. Lineage (NCBI taxonomy): Eukaryota > Metazoa > Chordata > Mammalia > Proboscidea > Elephantidae > Loxodonta > Loxodonta africana. Next base: position 92,249,381 of record NC_087355.1, read on the forward strand.
ATGACTAGACACTTCACTAAAGAAGACATTCAGGTAGCTAACAGATACGTGAGGAAATGTTCACGATCATTAGCCATTAGAGAAATGCAAATCAAGCCTACAATGAGATTTCATCTCACTCCAACAAGGCTGGCATTAATCCAAAAACCACAAAATAATAAATGTTGGAGAGGCTGTGGAGAGATTGGAACACTTCTACACTTCTGGTGGGAATGTCAAATGGTACAACCACTTTGGAAATCGATTTGGCGCTTCCTTCAAAAGCTAGAAATAGAATTACCATACAATCCAGCAATCCCACTCCTTGGAATATACCCTAGAGAAATAAGAGCCTTTACATGAACAGATATGTGCACACCCATGTTTATTGCAGCACTGTTTACAATAGCAAAAAGATGGAAGCAAACAAGGTGCCCATCAATGGATGAATGGATAAATAAATTATGATACATTCACACAATGGAATACTACACATTGATAAAGAACAGTGAGGAATCTGGAAACATTTCATAACATGGAGGAAGCTGGAAGGCATTATGCTGAGTGAAATTAGTCAGTTGCAAAAGGGCAAATATTGCATAAGACCACTATTATAAGAACTTGAGAAATGGTTTAAACTGAGAAGAAAACATTGTTTTGAGGTAACGAGAGCGGGGAGGGAGGAAGGGTGGGAGAGGGACATCCACTAATTAGATAGTAGATAAGAACTACTTTAGGTGAAGGGAAAGACAGCACACAATACAGAGGAGGTCAGCACAATTGGACTAAACCAAAAGCAAAGAAGTTTCCTGAATAAAGTGAATGCTTCAAAGGCCAGCGTAGCAGGGGCAGGGGTCTGGGGACCATGGTTTCAGGGGACATCTAAGTCAATTGGCATAATAAAGTCTATTAACAAAAATTCTGCATCTCACTTTGAAGAGTGGCATCTGGGGTCTTAAATGCTAGCAAGCAGCCATCTAAGATGCATCAATTGGTCTCAACCACCTGCAGCAAAGGAGAATGAAGAACACCAAGGACACAAGGCGATTAGGAGCCCGAGAGACAGAAAGGGCCACATGAACCAGCAACTACATCATCCTGAGACCAGAAGAACTAGATGGTGCCCTGCTACAACCGTTGACTGCCCTGTCAGGGAACACAACAGAGAACCCCTGAGGGAGCAGGAGAGCAGTGGGATGCAGACCCCAAATTCTCATAAGACCAGACTTAATGGTCTGACTGAGACTGGAAGGACCCTGGTGGTCATGGCCCCCAGACCTTCTGTTGCCCCAGGTCAGGAACCATTCCCGAAGCCAACTCGTCAGACGTGGATTGGACTGGACGATGGATTGGAGAGGGATGCTGGTGAGGAGTGAGCTTCTTAGATGACGTGGACACTTGAGACTATGTTGGCATCTCCTGCCTGGAGGGGAGATGAGAGGGTGGAGGGGGTTAGAAGCTGGAGAAATGGACACGAAAAGAGAGTAGAGGGAGAGAGCGGGCTGTCTTATTAGGGGGAGAGTAATTGGGAGTGTGTATCAAGGTGTATATGGGTTTTGGTGTGAGAGGCTGACTTGATTTGTAAACTGTCACTTAAAGCACAATAAAAATTATGAAACAAAAAAGTGAAGGTGAAACAAACACATTCGCAGATAAACAAAAACTGAGAAAATCCATTGCTAGCTAACTTGTCCTAGAAGAAATACAAAGGGAAATTCTTTAGTCTGAAAGGAAGCGACACAAGATTAATACACAAAAACCCATTGCATTTCCATATATTAGCAACAAACAAGCCAAACATGATTTAGGAAACAATTCGATTCATGACGCCATCAGGAAAAAACAAAATACTAGAATGGCTATAATCAAAAAGACTGACAATACCCAGTTTTTTGGTTTATTTTATTGCAGTTTAAGTGAAAGTTTACAGTTCAAGTTAGGTTCTCAGACAAAAATTTATATTCACATTGTTATATGACCCTAGTTGCTCTCCCTGTAATGTGACAGTACATTCCTCTTTTCCACTCCAGATTTCCCGTGTCCATTCAGCCAGCTGCTTTCCGTTTCTGCCTTTTCAATCTTGCCTCCGGACAGGAGCTGCCCATTTGGTCTCATGTATCTGCTTGAGCTAAGAAGCACACTCTTCACGAGTATCATTTTATGTCATATAGTCCAGTCTAATCTTTGAAGAGTTAGCTTTGGGAATGGTTTTAGTTTTGGGCTAACAGAGAGTCTGGTGGCCATGTCTTCCAGGGTCTCTCCTGTCTCAGTCAGACCATTAGGTCTGGTTTTTTTAAATTAGAATTTGAGTTCTGAATCCTACTTTTCTCCTCCTCCGTCAGGGACTCTCTGTTGTGTTTCCTGTCATGGCAGTCATTGGTGGTAGCTGGGCACCGTCTAGTTCTTCCCATCTCAGGCTGATGGAGTCTCTGGTTTATGTGCCCCTTTCTGTCTCTTGGGCTCATATTCTCCTTGTGTCTTTGATGTTTGTCGTTCTCCTTTGCTCCAGATGGCTGCTTGCTAGCTTTTAAGACCCCAGATACCACTCACCAAAGTGGGATGCAGAACATTTTCTTAATAAACTTTGTTATGCCAATTGACCTAGATGTCTCCTGAAACCATGGTCCCCAGACCCCTGCCTCTGCCACTCTGTACCTTGAAGTGTTCGGTTGTATTCTTGCAGATAAGAACAATTCATTTTATACAACCCCAAACCATAGATATAACTGAATAGTTAGTTTATACAAAATGGTTGTTGAAAAGTTATCAATTGGATTTACCCTTTAGGCACAATCCAAGTGTGATGTGATGGATCACTCTCATATGGCCTTTCTTACCATGGTCTTGTAACTCCCACTCAAATGATCGGGGAACAATGCAAGTAAGGTAATTGTGGCCTACCAAAGGGATTGGTCAGTTTTGCCATCCTATTAGGCTTGAAATGAGCCATTCCAGAGCCAGGAGGAGAGAATCTCATCACCGTCAAGGAAGAAGATCTAGGAGCACAGCATGTCCTTTGGACCTGGGATCCCTGCGCTGACAGTCTTCTATATCCAGGAGACAGAGAGCTATAACACTGAAGACGGTGGGAAGCAGCGACAGAGAAACAGCAGCAGTAGAGACAGCAGAACCTGGAGACTGGCAGGAGACGGTGTGGTGGGCTTCCCAGCCCACAGTGAGAAAGCTGAGTGTCTTCCGGCAGAAGCCTTGCTGGTGGAGTAGGGTACCTCCAAGCACTTGGTGGAGCTAGGTTTGCTGACCCACAGAGCTAGAAATGAGCACCTTCAGGCTGAGGCTTACTGGTGGAGTGGGGTGTCTCAGAGCACTTATCAGCAGAGTTAAAAGAGCTTTGTAACACTTGCCCAAGCAGGGCAGAGGCTGAGGTCCAGACAGAGATGTGCCTGTGAGTATGGCTGGGAAGAAGCTGTCCAGATGGCAGAACTGTATCCTGAGTGTTCCTGAGCCTGAATTGTAACTGTTACTTCCCTAATAAACCCCATAATCCTGAGTATTATCTGTGAGTTCTGTGTGGCTATTGCAATAAATTACTGAACCCAGCAAAGAAGTAGAGAGTGCTGTGGGAGGGATGGTTGATATCAGAATTGGTAAAGCTGGTGGATAGAGGAGGCATGCCTGACCCCTGCCTCATAGGAATCAGCCTTGGGCTGTTGATCCTGATTCTCTTTACCCCTTGTGAAGTTAGAGGAGGTCAGATGCTACCCCCATGCCATTTTTACACGAAGGCTTCTTATAAGAGGAACTTTGGAGAGGAACATGGCTGTGAAATGCATCAGTCCTGTCCTCCTTTGCCACCAGGCAGTGGTGCAAATTGAACCAAGCTGGTCCATTTGTCTTCAGAGGCCCCAACTTGAGGACAAATTTCAGAGGCATGAACCAGCAACTAAGCCAACATATGCTCAAGGGCTTCCCACACACAGTCCTGGATGAAAGGAGCAAATTGTTGCCGAAAGAGAGGAGGGGTTTCTGAGTCTTCCGCACAGTCCTGTGTTCCTCACAGGGAAAACAGACCTCACATTCATACAAGACAGATATAGCAGGTGTTGTCACAAAGAGGTACTTCCTTGGTTCAGTGATGGAGACCTGGCTCATTCCTTTCCACTCATCCAGTTGTACACATCCTTAGAACTCCATCTGATGCCTGTAAAATGTCGTAAGTATCACAGGACTTCCAGAGGAGGGATGGGGCCCTGGTAATTTGGAGAAGTCCCCAGTCCCATGGGCCCCTAACAGTCCTTATTGTCACATGCCACCCTGTGATCATTGAGGTCATGTGTCCGTTTGGCTGGGCCATGATTCTCAGTGGTTTGGTGGTTAGGATGTAGCTTGGCAGTCGTGTAATGATGTAATCACTTTCATAATGAGATCTGATATAAGATGATCACCTCCATGATGGGATCTGCTGTGAGCAGCCAATCAGTTGAAAGGGAGTTTCCTTGGCAGTGTGGCCTGCAGCCAATACAGGTGGACTTTCTGGCAAGGCTCGGGGCCTTTGCTCGCTCTGGATCCTACAGTTGGATCCTGTTCATCTGACCTCCAGTTCTTGGACTTGAACTAGCAGCTTGCCTGCCGATCTTGGGATTTGTCACTCACCATGGCATGGATCTTGGGTTCACCAGTCCCTGCAGCTATGTGAGTCAGGAGAAGCCTCCAGCCTCACTTGGGACTTTGCAACCTCTACAACTGCATGAACATTTCCTTGATATAAATCACTCTCTAGATACATGAATAGAGAGAGAGAGATGCTTCACTGATGTTGCTTCTCTGGAGAACCCAGCCTGAACTTTCTAAATTGGTTCTCAAGTCTGGTTAGTCTTAAAGATGTTGATGACTCTGCTTCCAATAGTAAAGAGGGCACTGTTAATCCATGGCATGAGGTAGCAATAGAAATATGCAAAATATCTCCATTAATAGATCAGGTATTGGTGAAAGGCAAGGCTCTAGGTAATTGCACGTTTGATACCTTTCTACAATTTTGTCAGAATGAGAAGTATAAGGAAGCTTGTTGGTTGGTCCTTCTTTCCCTAGACCAAGTGGTAAAAGAAAGAGATGAGCTCAGGGCTTCAGTATCAAAGCTTAAGCACCACATAAATGGCCTCAGTTTCCACTTGTGCCTTGAAAGAAAGCCTTATTTCTTGTAGTAACGGAGCTGATATTGCCAAAAAACAAACCAAGACTCTTATCGTAAGAGTGCCTGAATTACAATGCCAACAGAATTCCCAACCTCAAGTGGCATCCGAGGTTAAAGTGAGAGCACTGATTGGGAAGAAATGGGATCCTCAAACTTGGGATGGGAACATATGGGCAGATGATCAGGAAGCTGGAGACACTGAGCCCCTAAATTCCATTGAATCACTCCTGCCAACAGAACTAGTCCTCTAAATCCCATCTTAAGAGACCACTCCATCTTTGTCTGCTAAGCCACCCTCCCCAGTAAAACCATTAGCCTCTCCCTCTCCATCTAATGAGATTAACCCAGCTGTGTCTGAAGAGCCTTTGTCTGGGGCTTTGCCTGAGGTAGATGCCTTACAAAACAATGCTGAATGTTCTCAGAAAACATCCCCACCACCCATTTTGGCTTCTAGACCTATAACTAGACTTAACTTCCAACAAGTCCCAAAGGATGAAGTACAAAGAGTGACCCATGAGGTGGTATGCTACACTCCAAAGGAACTGCTTGACTTTCATAATATGTATAAACAGAAACCTGGGGAATGTGTGTGGGAATGGCTATTAAGGGTGTGGGATAATCATGCAAGGAACATAAAGATGGGTCAGTCTGAGTTTATGGATATGGGCCCACTAAGCACAGACTCTTCATTCAGTGTTTCAGCTTGAGAGGTTAGGAAAGGATCTAATAGTTTATTTGGTTGGGTTGCTAAAGCATGAATTATGCTGTGGCCTATGCTAAATCAAGTTGAAGGACCAGACCTGCTTTGATATACTGTAGAAGAAGGTATCCAAAGGCTTAGGGAAATTAGCGTGTTAGAGTGGATTTAACAGGTTAGACTCACAGACCCACACATGGAGTGGCCAGAGAACACACCTTTTACCACAACTGTGAGAAACAAATTTGTGACGGGAGCCCCTGCATCCTTGAAGACTGCTGTGATTGCTATTTTATGTAAGTCAGATTTCACTATGGGGACTGTCCTGACTGAATTAAGACACCTAAATACAATGGGGTTAACTGGACCCCGTGGTGGTAAGGGCCAAGTGGCAGCACTCATTCAACAAAGACAAGCCGGGTGTAGTTACGGTAATGGACAGCAGAATCAAAGCGGTAATCAGGATAGTCTCACTCATATGGACTTACGGTGTTGGCTACTTAGTCATGGTGTTCCTAGGAGTGAAACAGGGAATCTACTAAATATTTACTTGATCTGTACAAGCGGAAGTTTTCTAGGCCAAGTGAACAGCACAGTCAAATGGCCATAATAGAGTCACCACCCCTCAATCAATTTGCAGACTTGAACAAGTTTAAAGACCCACAACTCCTTGAATGAAGGGGGGGTCCCCTTGAGGAAACACCCCTACTACATTGCCAAAAATGTATACTGTTAATCATTCTTCCAGCCTTCCCCAAAGGGATCTATGGCCTTTTATGAGAGTAACTATTCATTGGGAAAAAAAGAAATCAACAGACTTTTCAGAGATTACTGGATACTGGCTCTGAACTGACACTAATTCCAAGAGACCCGAAACATCACTGTGGTCCGCCAGTCAGAGTGGGGGCATATGGAGGTCGGGTTATTAATGGCATCTTATGTCCATCTCATTAGATCCAGTGGGTCCCTGGACCCACCATATAGTGATTTCCCCAGTTCCAGAACGCACAATTGGAATAGACATACTCAACAACGAGCAGAACCCCCACACTGGATTCCTGACAAGTGGACTAGGCCTGTTATGGTAGGAAAGCCAAGTGGAAGCCATTAGAACTGCCCCTGTCTAGGAAATGAGTAAACCAAAAACAATACCGCACTCCTGGAGGGATTGCAGAGATTACTGCCACCATCAAGGACTTGAAGGATGCAGGGGTGGTGATGCCCACCACATCCCCATTCAACTTGCCTATTTGGCCTGTTCAACAAACAGATGGATCTTGGAGAATGACAGTAGATTATCAAAAACTTGACCAGGTGGTGACTTCAATTGCAACTGCTGTTTCATTGCTTGAGTAAACTAATCCATCTCCTGGTACCTGGTGTGCAGCTGTCGACCTGGCCAATGCCTTTTTCTCCATATCTGTTTTGAAGGATCACCAGAACCAGTTTGCCTTCATCTGGCAAGGCCAGCAATACATCTTCACTTGCCTACCTCAGGGCTACATCAACTCTCCAGCCCTGTGTTGTAATTTAGTCTGCAGGGACCTTGATCACTGTTCCCTTCCACAAGACGTCACACTGGTCCATTACATTGAGAAGATGCTGACCGGACCTAGTAAAGAAGAAGAGTCAATGACTGTGGACTTACTTGTAAAACATTTGCATGCTAGAGGGTGGGAAATTAATCCCACAAAAATTCAGGCACCTTCCGCCTCAGTGAAATTTCTAGGGGTCCAGTAGTGTGGGGCATGTCAAGATATACCTTCTAAAGTGAAGAATAAGTTATTGCATCTGGCTGCTCCCACATCTGAAAAGGAGGCACTATGCCTAGTGGGCTTCTTTGGATATTTGAGGCAATGAGTGTGTTACTCCAACCTATCTATCAAGTGACCGGAAAAGCTGCTAGTTTTGAGTGATGGCCAGAACTAGAGAAGGCTCTGCAACAGGTTCAGGCTGTCATGCAAGCCACCCTGCCACTTGGGGCATATATCTGGCTGATCCAATGGTACTTGAAGTGGCAGTGGCAGATAGAGATGCTGTTTGGAGTCATTGGCAGGCCCCTGTTGGTGAATCACAGTGCAGATCCTTAGGATTTTGGAGCAAAGCCCTGCCATCCTCTGCAGATAACTACTCTCCTTTTGAGATACAGCTTTTGGCTTGTTACTGGGCCTTAGTAGAAACTGAACAGAACCATGGGACACCAAGTAACCATGTGGCCTGAGCTGCCCATCGTGAACTGGGTGTTGTCTGTCCAACACAGTCATAAAGTTGGACATGCACAGCAGCACTCAATCATTAAATGAAAGTAGTATATACGAGATTAGGCCCAAGCAGGACCTGAAGGCACAAGTAAGTTGCATGAGGAAGTGGCCCAAATGCCCATGGCCTCCACTCCTGTCACATTACCTTCCATCTCCCAGTCTGTACCTATGGCTTCATGGGGACTTCCTTATGATCAGTTGGCCGAAGAGAAAGCTTGTGCCAGTTTACAGATGGCTCTGAGTGATATGCAGGCACCACTCAAAAGTGGACAGTGACAGCACTACAGCCCCTTTCGGGACCTCCTTGAAGGACGGTGGTAAAGGGAAATCCTTCTAATTAAGCAGAACTTTGAGCAGTGTACCTGGTTGTTCACTTTCCTTGGAAGGAGAAATGGCCAGGTGTGCAAAAGTATACTGATTCATGGACTGTGGCCAATGTTTGGCTGGATGGTCAGGGACTTGGAAGGAACACGATTGGAAAATTGGAGCCAGGTATTTATGGGGAAGAGGTATATGGATAGACCTTTCTCAGTGGGCCAAAGAAGTGAAGATATTTGTCTCATGTGAATGCTCACCAGAGGGTGACCTCAGCAGAGGATGATTTTAACAATGAAGTGGATAGGATGATGCATTCTATGGATACCAGTCATCCTCTTTCCCTAGCCATTTCCATCACTGCCCAATGGGCTTATGAACAAAGTGGCCATGATGGCAGAGATGGAGGTTATACAACAGGCCCAGCAACATGGACTTCCACTCACCAAGGCTGACTTGGCTACAGCTAATGCTAAGTGCCCAATCTGTCATCAGCAGGGAGCAACACTGAGTCCCCGATATGGTACTGTTCCTCAAGGTGATCAGCCAGCAGCCAGGTGGCAAGTTGATTACACTGGACCACTTCCGTCATGAAAAGGGCAGTGTTTTGTTCTTACCGGAACAGACACTTACTCTGGATATGGATTTGCCTTCCCTGCATGCAGTGCTTCTGCCAAAACTACCATCCTCATTCACGGTCATGGTATCCCACACAGAACTGCCTCTGATCAAGGGACTCACTTCACAGCAAATGAAGTGCAACAATGGGCCCATACTCATGGAATTCATTGGTCTTACCATGTTCCCCTTCATCCTGATGCAGCTGGCTTAACAGAATGATGAAATGGCCTTCTAAAGACACAATTATTGTGACAGCTAGGTGGCAATACCTCGCAGGGTTGGGGCAATGTTCTCCAGGAGGCTGTGTATGCTCTAAACCAGCATCTGATATATGGTGGTGTTTCTCCCATAGCCAGGATTCTTGGGTCCAGGGATCAAGGGGTGAAACAGGAGTAGCAATGCTCACTTTTACCCCTAGTGACCCACTCACAAAATTTTTGCTTCCTGTCTCCATAGCTTCATGCTCCTCAGGTCTAGAGGTGTTAGGAATGCTCCCATCTGGAGACACATCTCTGATTCCATTGAATTGGAAGCTAAGAATGCCACCTGGCCACTTTGCTCCTCATGTCCCTGGATCAACAGGCAAAGAAGGGAGTTACCATATTGGCTGGTGTGGTTGATCCTGATTACCAGGAATAAAGAAGAGTATGTCTGGAATGCAGGAGATCCCTTATGGCATCTCTTAGTACTACCATGCCCTCTGATTTAAGTCAATGGAAAGCTACAGCAACCCAATCCCGACCTGACTACTAATGGCCCAGGCCCTTCAGGAATGAAGGTTTGGGTCAACCCACCAGGCAAAGAACCACAACTAGCTGAGGTGCTTGCTGAGGGCAAAGGGAATATGGAATGTGTGGTGGGAGAAGTTAGTTCTAAATACCAATTACGAGCACATGACCAGTTGCAGAAACGAGGACTGTAATTGGTATGAGTATTTTTTTCTGTGTGTGGGTGCATCTGATATTTTTATTTCCTTCACTTATAAAATATAGGGTGTGAACAGGGGTTAGTGCATTTTCAGTTTTACCTGTGTTAGTTGTACCACATTAAGTGCAAGTATGACTTTAGAACTGTCTTTATTCAGAGACTGTGTATGGTTTAAGGCGATATGGACAGGTGCCAAGCTGACAAGGAGTGGACTGTGATGGTTAAGGTTGTGTGTCGACTCGACTGGGCCATGATCCTCAGTGGTTTGGTGGTTAGGACAAGGAGTGGACTGTGATGGTTAAGGTTGTGTGTCGACTCGACTGGGCCGTGATCCTCAGTGGTTTGGTGGTTAGGACAAGGAGTGGACTGTGATGGTTAAGGTTGTGTGTCGACTCGACTGGGCTGTGATCCTCAGTGGTTTGGTGGGTAGGACAAGGAGTGGACTGTGATGGTTAAGGTTGTGTGTCGACTCGACTGGGCCGTGATCCTCAGTGGTTTGGTGGTTAGGACAAGGAGTGGACTGTGATGGTTAAGGTTGTGTGTCGACTCGACTGGGCTGTGATCCTCAGTGGTTTGGTGGGTAGGACAAGGAGTGGACTGTGATGGTTAAGGTTGTGTGTCGACTCGACTGGGCCGTGATCCTCAGTGGTTTGGCGGGTAGGGTGTAGTTTCACAGTCATATAATGATGTAATCCTTTCCATGATGAGATCTGATGTGATGTGATCACCTCCATGATGGGATCTGCTATTAGTAGTCAATCAGCTGAAAGAGAGTTTCCTTGGGGGTGTAGCCTGCATCCAATATAGGTGAACTTTCTGGCAAGGCTCGCTGGCTTTGTTTGCTCTGAATCCTGCAGCTGGCTCCTATTCATCTGACCTCCAGTTCTTGGGACTTGAGCTAGCAGCTTGCCTGCTGATCTTGGGATTTGTCAGCCTTCATGGTCTGGACATTGGGTTAGCAGCCCCTGCAGCTATATGAGTTGTGAGAATCCTCTAGCCTGACCCATAGACTTGGGACTTTTCAGCCTTTACAACCACATAAGCCATTTCCTTGATAAAAATATCTCTCTACATAGGTATATAGACGCTTCACTGGTTTTTATTCTCTAGAGAAGCCACACCCCAACAGTCCTTGTACCCCCGAATGCCTTCTTCCTCTCCAACTGCCCAGACCTCAAGGAGCTCAGGTTAGAAAACCTGAGGACTTTTCTTTGAATCCTCCTCTTCTCTGTCATCTACCTCATCCAATCAATAACCAAGTCCTGTCTCTCCAAGTACCTCTATTGGCCTCTATCTCTCTTCATCTCGTCCACCTCCATTTTGGTCCAAGTGACCATCATTCTTCCCTGGACTTTTGCCATAGATTCCTAACTAGTCTGCTGATATTCATATTGCCTGCCACCCCCTCCAACATGACCTTTTCCCCACCCAGAGGCCAGAGTGATCTTTCAAAACCCAAATCTGATTTTGTTACCACACAGACCCTCCCATGATGGTGCCTGCCTTCCCCCGCCCCTCAACCAACACCATACCACCACACATAAACTACATTCCTCATTGCCCTTAGGATAAAGCTGTAATCTTTAATATGGCCAGCCTTTCACAATATTGTAGCACTTGCAATTATTTATTTATCGTGTCTCCCTTCATTCCACGGGGAAGGGGCGACAGTTTTATTCACCACTGTACCCGAGTCGGAAACTCTGGTGACTCAAAATGTCGGCAGTTCAAATCCACGAGGTGCTCCTTGGAAACCCAATTGGGCAGTTCTACTCTGTCCTATAGGGTCGCTATGAGTCGGAATTGACTCAACGGCTATGGGTTTTTTTGTTTGGTACCTGAGTCAAGCACAGGCCTGAGAAAAAATAACTGCTATATGAAGTCTTGAATCTGGATTGAAAACCAGGAGAAGATGCAGGAACACTTCCTGTGACTTTGCTCTGTTTTTCCCATCATGCTTGTGGAGGATGGAAGGGGCGGGGCCATGAGGAACCCTAGGGTCAGAGGTCTTCCAGGCATCCTTAGGTTACCAGAGAGCAAAGGCACAGACCTGGCTCCAGGCAACTCCTTCCAGTGGCTCTGGCGGTGGCCCACGTGGGGTGGGCTGGGTCCAGCAGGGTGGACCTAGCAGGTTTAAGGTTCTCACAGTGGTTCGGATTAAACCATTGTATTAAAAAGGGCTTAAAACTGGTGAACCAGTTTTACTGGTTCACTCACGGCCAATGAAGCAAAATGGGAACAAACCTGAAAATTTTTTAAATTTGAGTGAAGCAGAATGTGAAATATGAATCAAAGCCCTGGAATTGGAAACCCAGAAGAGGCATGCTGAGCCTTTTCAGAACCCTGATGTGGAAGATTGGATTACTGCCAGGACTGTGGAGGGCAACACACATTCAAAGCATCTCTGTATCCATAAAAACCCAAAAAACCAAGCCACCCAGTGCCGTCGAGTTGATTCTGACTCATAGCGACTCTATAGGACAGAGTAGAACTGCCCCATAGAGTTTCCAAGGAGTGCCTGGTGGATTCAAACTGCCGACCCTTTGGTTAGCAGCCATAGCTCTTAACCACTATGCCATCACGGTTTCCCTTTGTACCCATGGAGGCTGTAAAAAGGTTAAGGCCCCCAGAGCTGCCATAGCATCAGTTCTCAAGCTTGAAGCTCTACTTTTGTTTTCATTTCATTTTTAGCCCCTGGTTGTTCACTTTTTTCTTGGTGCTTACCCATGAGTTTTTCTACTAACATCTTCAGTCCCAGGTTCCCCCAAAGGTAAAGGCCAAGTGTTAGAAGGGCTATTAGAGCTGCCCACAAGCCCTTCCAAGGGCTAATGCTGCCACCATACACAAACATTAGCTATGGAGCACTCCAGCAGCTTAGGAAGGGAAAAGTTTTAATTTACCCAGTATACTTTGTGAACAAAATGCAAGCAGAAACACATAGTGCTTTCACAAAGTGCTTTCACAACACTGCTTTCCTTCCCATCTTTCCTACTCCCAACCTTTCTCCTTTCCTTCTTCCCAAACATGTCTTGAGCACTGTTACGGATTGAATTGCATCCCTCAAAAATATGTGTCGTAAATCCAAACAAGTGGTTCTGTACTCAAGAATTTTAGCAATATAACAGAAGAGACAGAATATAAGCAGATGAAATAAGTGGAGCAAATCACTGAACAAACTTCAAACCAAATGTAAAAGTAACCTCACATTCCACAAGAAAACACAGTAAGCGTAGAAAAAAGGGTAGAGCAGAGATTAACTAAGGAAGCCCCTTGAAGTGGGTGATACTTGAGTTGGGCCAGGAGTGAATAGGAGTGGATTAGAAAAAAGGCTCTTTGAAGTAGAGGTTCGGAACTGAAAATCAGGATTTTAGAGGTCATAGGGCCCACAGATATGAACTAGTCCGGTGCTTTTCAAACTTTCCAGTAAAACTCTTTAAACAGGATCTTATTGTCCAACATATGTAGGACTGTGTTATGGATTAAATTGCGTCCTCCCAAAATATGTGTTGAAATCCTAACCCTTGTACCTGTAAATAGGACTCTGTTCGGATTCAGTGTTTTCTTTTGTTATGTAAATGAGACTACACCAGAGTAGGATGGATACTAACCCAAATCACTTCCGAGGTATAAAAAGAGCAGAAAAGACACAAAGACACACACAAGGGTGAAAGGAAGACAGGTGCCTCTACAAGCCCCTGAATGCCAAGGATTGCTGGCAGTTACTAGAAGCTGAAATAGACAGGAGGGACCTTCCCTTACAGCCCATGCCCTGAATTCAGGCTTCTAGCATACTGAGCTGTGAGCAAATAAATTTCTGTTCTTTAAAGCTACCCATTTGTGGGTATTTCTCTTACGGCAGCACAAGGTAACTAGGACAGATTGCAAGTGGGTAAGCTCAGCTACAGACCTGGGCTTAGATAGCAAAGAGGTGAGGCTGGAGGTATATCAGGTAGAGTAGAAATGGTACTGGTGAGCTCACTTTTCCTGCATTACATTCATTCATCATGTATATCTGAATATGGCCTCTGTTGTGGATTGAATTGTGTCCCCCAAAATATGTGTCAACTTGGCTAGGCCATGATTCCCAGTATTGTGTGGTTGTCTTCTATTTTGTGATCTGATGTGATTATCCTATGTGTTGTGAATCCTACCCTCTACACGTATGGCTATGATCCTATTTGGGAGTGAGTTGTCTGTTATGTTAATGAGGTAGGGCACAGTCTAGAGGATTAAGTTGTATCTTGGGTCAATTTCTTGTGAGATATAAAAGATATAAGTGAGCAGAGAGGAGAGGGATCTCCTACCACCAAGAAAGAAGAGCTGGGAGCAGAGCATGTCCTTTGTACCTGGGGTCCCTGCGCTGGGAAACTCCTAGACCCAGGGGAAGACTGATAACAAGGATCTTCCCGCAGAGCCAACAGAGAAAGCCTTCCCCTGGGGCTGGCACCCTGAATTTGGACTCCTAGCCTCCTAAATGTGAGCAAATAAATTTCTATTTGTTAAAGCCAGCCACTTGTGTTATTTCTGTTATAGTAGCACTAGGTAACTAAGACGGTGCCACACTGGCCACCTTCTAAATAACTATAGCCTTCGCACAGATGAGATTATTTTCCAGAATGAATCCTCTCGTGTTTACTTTCACATTTAAAATTGAGTCATCTGTGATGTTTATTTTGCTTTGCCAGTAATATTTAGACTTTCTTATTTACTTTCATTGCACCACAGATCACCTGTACAACAAAAACGGAACACAGTCTTGTCCATACAACAAAAGAGGGGAAAATGGCTGAATCATTCCCATATTTATCATATTAAAGATGTCTTTCTCAGAAAATCTTTTTGATAATGAATAAAGTATCTTCCAGACTTGTCACTTAAAGGGGGTTTCTCCCCAGCTTTGCTGGTGTAGTATAAGCTGTGAGCTCTGGCTGAAGGCTTTCCCACACATGGAACAATGATAAGGTTTTTCACTAGTCTGGGTTACCTGGTGTTGAATAAGGGTTGAACCCCAACTGAAGGCTTTTCCATGTTCATGACATTTATTGGGTTTCTCCCCAGGATGAATTTCCTGATGTTCAGTGGGCTGTGATGTGGGCCTGAAAATTTTTCCACATTCACTACATGCTAAGGATTTCTCTTCAATATGAATGTTCCAGCACAGAACAAGGTTTGTGCTGTGGCTAAAGGCTCTTTCATGTTCATCGCACACACAGAATTTCTCTACAATGTGGGTTGATCCACGTGGTACAAAGCTGGGGCCATGAACAAAGGCTAGGCCACATTTCCTGCAGTCACTAGGCTTCTCTCCAGTGTGGATTCTCTGATGCTGAGTGAGGGTTGACCTCCGGCTGAAGGCCTTCCCACAATTACCACACTCATAGGGTTTCTCTCCAGTGTGAACCCTCTGGTGTAGGGCGAGTTGTGAGCTCTGACTGAAGGCTTTCCCACAGTCAATGCACTGATATGGTTTCTCTCCAGTGTGAACCCTTTGATGCTGGACAAGAGTTGAACTCCGACTGAAGGCTTTGCCACATTCATTACAAACATAGGGTTTTTCTCCAGTGTGAATCCTTAGGTGCTCAGTAAGGTGAGAGTTAAAGCCAAAGGCTCTGCCACATTCATTACATACATACGGTTTCTCTCCGGTGTGAATCCTATGATGGAGAAAAAGGCTTGAGCTTTGACTGAAGGCCTTCCCACACTGTTTGCATTTATGGGGTTTCTCTCCAGTGTGGATTCTCTGATGTTGAATAAGGCTTGAACTTCGGCTGAAGGCCTTCCCACATTGAGTACACTGATGAGGCCTCTCTCCGGTGTGAATTCTCTGATGCTGTGTTAACTGTGGGCTCTGGCTGAAGGCTCTTCCACACACATTACATTTGTAAGGTTTTTCTCCTATGTGAATGACACGATGTTGAATAAGAGTTGAGCTTCGACTGAAAGCCTTCCCACACTCACTACACCCAAAAGGTTTTTCTCCAGTATGAATTCTCCGGTGAAGAAGGAGATGGGTATTGAGCCCAAAAGTTTTCCCACATTCATTACATTTAAATGGTTTATTTCCAGTGTGAACTCGACGATGCAGAATCAGGTTTGAGCTGTGACTAAAGGCTCGCCCACACTGAACACATTTATAAGGTTTTTCCCCAGTATGACTTCTCTGATGTCTACTTAGGTCTGAGTTATACTTGAAGGTTTTGCTGCACACATCACATTTAAAGACTCTCTCCTCTGTTTTATTTCTTTGAGGTCTGACAGCATTTTGGTTCAGGTTCAAATTTTTATCAAACATACTACATTCCTGGGTTTGTTCTCCTGGAGATCTCTTCTTATGCATGACTGCTGTTTCTCTAACTCTCTTGTGAAGATGGGGTTTCTGCCCAACAGAACTTCCCAGATGCCCTTCTAGTTTACCCACACACCAAGCTTCCTGCATCTTGGATGCCTGCGGATTACCCCTTGAGAATCTACTTGATCTCAATTCTGTAGTGTTTACTTCTTCAGAACATTTCTGGTTTCGAATGGATAGTTCTTTCTCAGTTCCAATCTCAGAATCTGTTAAATAAAAGCATAAGTGAATTACTAGAAAATGTTCCATCAGAAATAATATCCATATGTGTTAAAAGCTCCCATGAATCATTATGCAAAAGCTAGACACTCCAATAGAAAAATGGGTCACAGGCAGAATTCAGAAGTACAGATGGCCAATCAACAGAATAAAAATACTCAAGCTCATTAGTAATCAAAGAAATCAAAGTAGAACAAATTATGACTTTTCACCTATCAAAGTGACAAATTTATACATTCAACAGATATTTTGAAGGCCAGATTCAATGCTAGGTCAGAAATATATCATTTAGGAAGACAAATATAGTCTCTGACCTCATGAAGCTTACATTCTATTCAGATAGACAAATATTTAAGCAAATTAATTTTTAAAAAAGCATGATAAATCTTGTGATACAGAGACATGAGAATACATCATGGGATTCCAACATATCTATGGGGCCAGAGAAGGCCTCCGGGAGGAAGTGAAATTTGAGCTAAAACCTGAAGATGAAATAAGTTAGCAACAGCAGACACGCAGGACTGGATGCATGACAGAATTAGCCAAGTTCAAGAATGAAAAGAATTCCATTGCACCTCAGCTAATGCAAGAAGCACAAGGAAGAGAATGGAGAGGAGTGGGGGTGGGGTGCGGGGAGAGACAGATCATGGAAGGCACTACAAAATGGTCACGAAGTTTAGACTGTATTCCAATACTTAAAAAATAATAACGCTCAATGATGCTGAGAATCTAAAGAAAATCATTGTCATATGATGCTGGTGGAATTATTAATATGATTTTTTTAAAAGAGAAGGTTAGTAATATGTACCACAAAAATTAGTATTTTACATGCCCTTTGTCCTCAAATTATCCTTCTAGGGATTTCTCCTAAGGGGATAGTCATATGCACAAATAAATTACTTCTGTGACAGTTACTGAAGAGCTCTTTTAATCAGAAATGGGTCTATATCATCGTAAAGAAACAAAAAACAACCCAGGTGTCCAAAAATAGGGGATTATTTAAACCAATTATAGATGTCTCATGTAATGGAATAGCATTCTGCCATTAAAATCATATAAGAATCAATACATAATTACATATTAAAATGAAAAACCTATAATAAATTAAATATTAAAAATACCACTGTTAGAGGACTAGGAACAGAAGGAAATTCTCTTAATATAATATGGGGTGAGTATCTACAAAAACACCTTGTTACGGATTGATTCGTATCCTTAAAAAAATACATGTTCAAGACTTAACCCCATTACGTCTGAATGTGACTTTATTTGGAAATAGTATCTTTGCAGATGTAATCGGTTAAGTTAGTATGAGGTCATACCGGAGTAGGTTGGATCCTAATACAATATGACTGGTGTCCTTCTAAGAAGAGGAGAAGTGACACAGAGACTCAAAAAGAGACGGAAGAAAGACAGTCATGTGACGAAGGATGTAGAGATGGAAGGTAAGCTGCCACAAGCCAAGGACCTCCTAGGGCTACCTGAAGAAAGGAAGAGGCAGCAATGAAGGACCCTACCCTAGAGGGGTTGGAGGGAACAGAACCCTGCCAAGACTTTGATTTGGTACTTCTAGCCTCCAGAACTGTGAGTGAACACATTTCTGTTGTTTTAAGCCATCCAGTTTGTAGTCCTTTGTTGTAGCAGCCACAGGAAACTAACATATATCTACAACAAACATTATGCTCCATGATGAATGTGGAAAGCTTCCTTTTGAGTTTGGGTTTGCCTGCCATCGCTGCTTCTGTTCAACTTTGGGCTCAGTGTCCTAGCCAGAGCAGTAAGACAACAGAAAGAAATAAAATGTATAAGAATTAGAAAGGATGAAACAAGATCATCATTCGCAGAAAATAAAAAATAATCTACAAGTATTAGAATTAATAAGAATTTATCAAGGTTGCTCAATACAAAATCAAAATATTAATTACATTTCTATATACAAACAGAAACAAATAGCTAGAAAATTACAGTTAAAAAATATCTTTTAAATTAAACCCAGAAAACTACCCAAATACCCCATCAACAGTAGAGTGGATAAATAAATTGTCGCACAGCTGTGCAATGGAGTATCATACAACAACGAGAATGAATGGACTACAACCACACACAACATGGTTGAAATCTCACAAATGTAATTTTAGTGAAAGAAGCTGTCATGGATTGAATTATGTCCCCTAAAAAATCTGTGTATCAACTTGGTTAGGCCATGTGTGGTTGTCTTCCATTTTGTGATTGTAATTTTATGCTGAGAGGATTAGGGTGGGATTGTAACACTACCCTTACTCAGGTCACCTCCCTGATCCAAGGCAAACAGAATTTCCGCAGGGTGTGGCCTGCACCACCTTTTATCCCTCAAGGGATAAGAGGAAACAGAAGCAAGCAGAGATTTGGGGACCTCATACCACCAAGAAAGTAGCACCAGGAGCACAGCGTGTCCTTTGGACACAGGGTCCCTGCACCTGAGAAGCTCCTTGACCATGGGAAGATTGAGGACAAGGACCTTCCTCCAGAGCCGACAGAGAGAGAAAGCCTTCCCCCGGAGCAGATGCCCTGAATTTAGATAGCCTACTTTACTGTGAGGGAATAAATTTCTCTTTGTTAAAGCCATCCACTTGTGGTACTTCTGTTATAGCAGCAGTAGATGACTAAGACAGAAGCCATATAAATGGAATAATACAACTTACACAAAACAGCATAAGTTGTATTATTCCATTTATATGAAGTTCAAAACCAGGAAAAATTCAGTAGTTACCTCTAGGGGCAATAGTGATTGGAGGGGATACAATGAGGGCTTCTGTAGTGCTGATAATGTTCTGTTTCTTAGTCTGAGCACTGGTTACGTGGCTGGGTTCAGTTTTTTAAAGTTTAGTAAGCACAAAATCATTTGTGTGCTTTTACATATTGTATTACATTTCAACAAAAAGCATTTTTAAAGAAAAATTAATATAACACCCTGGCTATAATATAAAGGAAAAATAAAGGTAATTTACAAAATACCTAGGAATAAATCTAACCAAAGAAATAAAAGACTTCCTTGCAGAAAACACACTACAGTGAAACCTGTGAGAGCCGGAACTTGATGGAACTGCATTGTTTTTCTGGGTCTCGCAAGTTTTCCGCCTTTGACAGGGAGCTGTCTTGCCACTTTTTATCACTTGTTTTCATGGAAAATATTTAAGTTTTCCTTCTCTGACAGGCTTCTGGCTTTCGCAGGTTTTACTGTACATTATTGAGTAAAATTAAGGAAAACCTAAGTAAATGAAGAGATATAACACGATCATGAATTGGGATATTCAGATTGTAAAGACAGCCCTTTCTCTCCAAACGGATTTACTGCAACTGCAATCAAATCCCAACCATTTTTTTTTTTTTTATCAAGCTGATTCTAAAATCAATGTGGAAATGCAAAGGGTCAAGAATAGGCAAGATACCATTCAAGACAAGCAACAAGGTGGGAAGACTTGCTCTGCTGGATATCAAGACTTCTTATAAAGCTACCGCATTGCTGACAGTGATCCAAGAGGGCCAAACAGACGATGGGAGAGGAAAAAATACATGTATGGACTTGCATGTTTGTGGGCACACATGCATGTAGGTATGTTTGAGCTTGAGAAGGAATGTGTATATTCTTCTCACTGGAAAGAGAAGGGGTCTTCTGCTCCCCTCTTTATGACAGAGTGTACAGGAGTGAAGGCTTTGGGGTTCTTTCTCTACAAACTGGGTCAGCGGGATACAGCAGTAGTGGTGGGGGCTGGGCAGCCACTGGGCCACTTTTCTTGTTGAAGAGGACAACTGAGAGTAGTTAAAAACACGGACTCTGAAATCGTACTGCCTGAGTTTGTGGCAGCTGCACCCAGGGGGAGCCAAGGCAAATACTTAACTACTTTAAGCCTCACT
This sequence comes from Loxodonta africana, assembly GCF_030014295.1. Taxonomy (NCBI): domain Eukaryota; kingdom Metazoa; phylum Chordata; class Mammalia; order Proboscidea; family Elephantidae; genus Loxodonta; species Loxodonta africana. The sequence continues at coordinate 92,269,792 of NC_087355.1, forward strand.
TCTCTCATCTGAAAATAGGTAGCAATAGCTTTCTTTTAAAATGTTATGTAAATATATTTGAAAACTTTGGTATTAAACAATGTTGTTGTTGTTAGATGCCATCAAGTCAGTTCTGACTTACAGCGAAGCTACGCACAACAGAACAAAACACTGCCCAGACTTAGACTTACACCATCTTCACAAACATTATGCTTGAGTCCATTGTTGCAGCCACTGTGTCAACCCATCTTGTTGAGGGTCTTCCTCTTTTCACTAACCCTCTACTCTACCAATCATGATGTCCTTCTCAGAGACTGGTCCCTCCTGATAACATGTCCAAAGTATGTGAGATGAAGTCTCACCATGCTTGCTTCTAAGGAGCATTCTGATTGTACTTCTTCCAACACAGATTTGTTTGTTCTTTTAGCAGTCCCTGGTATATTCAATGTTCTTTGCCAACACCACAATTTAAAGGGATCAATTCTTCTTCAGTCTTCCTTAATCACTGTTCAGCTTTCGCATACATAGGACACTAAGGCTTGGGTCAGGCACAGGTTAGTCTTCAAGGTGACATCTTTGCTTTTCAATACTTTAAAGAGGTCCTTTGCAGCAGATTTGCCCAATGCAATGCATTTTTTGATTTCTTGACTGCTGGTTCCATGGGTGTTGAGTGTGGTCCAAGTAAAATGAAATCATTAGCAACTTCAATCTTTTCTCAGTTTATCATGATGTTGCTTATTGGTCCAGTTGTGAGGATTTTTGTTTTCTTTATGCTGAAGTGTAATCCATACTGAAGGCTGTGGTCGTTGATCTTCATCAATAAGTACTTCAAGTCTTCATTACTTTCAGCAAGAAAGGTTGTGTCATCTGCATAACACAGGTTGTTAATGAGTCTTCCTCCAATCCTGAAGCCCCGTTCTTCATACAGTCCAGCTTCTCGGATTATTTGCTCAGCATACAGATTGAATAAGTATGATGAAAGGATACAACCCTGATGCACACCCTTCTTGACTTTACACCAGGCAGTATCCCCGTGTTCTGTTTGAACGGTGGCCTCTTAATGCATGTGCAGGTTCCTCATGAGCACAATTAAATGTTCTGGAATTTCCATTCTTCACAATATTGTCCATAAATTGTTATGATTCACACAGTCGAATGCCTTTGCATAGTCAATAAAACACAGGTAAACATCTTTCTGGTATTCTCTGCCTTCAGCCAGGATCCATCTGACATCAGCAATGATATCCCTGGTTCCACGTCCTCTTCTGAATCTGGCTTGAATTTCTGGCAGTTCCCTGTCGATATACTGCTGCAGTCACTTTTGAATTACCTTCAGCAAAATTTTACTTACGTGTGATATTAATGATATTGTTTTATAATATCCCCATTAGGTTCGATCACCTTTCTTGGGAATAGGCATAAATACAGATCTCTTCCACTCAGTTGGCCAGGTAGCTGTCTTCCAAATTTCTTGGCATAGATGACTGAACACTTCTAGCAGTGCACTGGTTTGTTAAAACATCTCAATTGATATTTCATCAATTCCTGGAGCCTTGTTTTTGTTTATTTATTGTGTTTTAAGTGAAAGTTTACAAATCAAGTCAGTCTTTCATACAAAAACTTATACACACATTGCTATGTTCTCTTAGCTGCTCTCCCCCTAATAAGACAGCATACTCCACTCCACCCTGTATTTCCCATGTCCATTCAACCAGCTCCTGTCCCCCTCTGGCTTCTCGTCTCACCTCCAGACAGGAGCTGCCCACATAGTTTCAGGTGTCTACTTGAGCCAAGAAGATCACTCCTCACCAGTTATCATTTTCTGTCTTACAGTCCAGTCCAATTCCTGTCTGAAGAGTTGGCATCAGCAATGGCTCCGTCTTGGGCTAACAGAGGGTCCGAGGACAATGACTTCTGGGGTCCCTCCAGTCTCATTCAGACCATTAAGTCTCGTCTTTTTACAAGAATTTGAAGTCTACATCCCACTGTTCTCCTGCTCCATCCAGGATTCACTGTTGTGTTCCCTTTAAAGGCAGTCATCGGTGGTAGCCAGAGACCGTCTAGTTCTTCTGGTCTTAGACTGATGTAGTCTCTGGCTTACGTGGCCCTTTCTGTCTCTTGGGGTCATCTTTACCTTATGCCTTCGGTGTTCTTCATTCTCCTTTGCTCTAGGTGGGCTGAGACCAATTGATGCATCTTAGATTGGAGCCTTGTTTTTTGCCAATGCCTTCGGTGCAGTTTGGATATCTTCCTCCAGTACCATTGGTTCCTGATCATATGCTACCTCCTGAAATGGTTGAACATTGGCCAATTCTTTTTGGTATAGTGACTCCATCTTCTTTTGATGTTTCCTGTATCACTTAACATTTACCCCACAGAATCCTTCAATATTGCAACTGGAGGCTTGAATTTTTTCTTCAGTTCTTTCAGCTTGAGAAATACTGAACATGTTCTTCCCTTTTCGTTTTCTATCTCCAGGTCTTTGCACATCTCATTATAATACTTTAATTTGTCTTCCCAAGCTGCCCTTTGAAATCTTCTGTTCAGCTGTTTTACTTCATTTCTTCTATGTGCTTTAGCTACTCGATGTTCAAGAGCAAGTTTCGGAGACTCTTCTGACATCCATTTTGGTCTTCTCTTTCTTTTTTTTTCTTTCCTGTCTTTTTAGTGACCTCTTGCTTTCTTCATTTATGATGACCTTGATGTCATTCCACAACTCATCTGTCTTCAGTCATTAGTGTTCAATGCATCAAATCTATTGTTGAGATGGCTTCTAAATTCAGGTGGGATATACTCAAGGTCGTACTTTGGCTCTCGTGCACTTGTTCTAATTTTCTTCAGTTTCAACTTGAACTTGCATATGAGCAGTTGATAGTCTTTTCTGCAGTTGGCTCCTGGCCTTGATATTAGATAATAATACAATACAAGAAGATGAGATTATGAAGAAAGCGAAAAGACAACCTACAGAATGGGAAAAAATATTTGCAAATCATATATCTGATAAGGGTCTAGCCAGAATATGAACTCTCACAACTCAACAACAAAAGGCAAACAGCCAATTAAAAAAGTGGGCAAAAGACTCAAATAGACATTTCTCCAAAGAAGGTATACAAATGGCCAACAACACATGAAAAAAAGATGCGCAACATCATTACCAGTAGGAAAACACAAATCAAAACCACTATGAGATACCACTTCACGCTCCCTAGGATGGTAATAATAATAATAGTAATAGAAAACAATGTGTTAGCAAAGATATGGAGACATCGGAACTCTCCTCCATTGCTGGTGGGAATATAAAATGGTTCAGTTGGAGTGGACAACATTTTGGCGGTTCTTCATTAAACATGGAATTACCCTATGATCCAGAAATTCCACTCCTAGATATATACCCCAGGGAATTGAAAACAGACTCAAACAAGTACATATACACACAAGTTCACTGCAGCACTATTCATAATCGCCAAAAGGCAGACACAACTCAAATGTCCATCTACAGATAAGCAGATAAACAAATTGTGATATATGTACACAATGGAATATTATTCAGCCATAAAAAAGAAGTACTGATACATGCTAAAACCTGGAAAAACCTCAAAAATATTATGTTAAGTGAATGAAGCCATTTACATGAAACGTCCAGAATAGGAAAATCCCTGGAGACAGAAAGCAGATTGGTGGTTGTCAGAGGCTGAGGAGAGGAATGGGCAGTAACTGCTCAACAGGTAAGGCGCTTCCTTTGGGGGCGATACAAATGTTCGGGAACTAGGCAGAGGTGACTGTTGCACAACATTGTCAATGTACTAAATGCCATTCAATTGTTCATTTTCAAGTGGTTAATTTTGTATTACGTGAATCTCGCCTCAATAAAAGGAAAAAATTGATGTTTCTCAATTTCAAAGTGTCATTACCTGAAACTCTAGATTAAAACCATGAAAACTCTTATGGAAAATTAAGTACTGTCTTTGTTTTTTAAGCCTGTGGTAACGGCACCCAATATAAAAATGAAATAGAGATGAAACATTTTAATCCATATGAAGATTTGGATTTTTTATACCAAAATTGCTAAAGCTGCTTTTATTTCTTAAACTAGTCTTGCTAATAATAAATGATCCTTATATAAGCTGAGATTAATGTATGAAAATGCAATGTGAACGTGGGTTACAACTAAAATGTGCAAAGTCTACAAAAACCAGAAATACTCTTTATAAATGGACTCTGATTACATGTAGATCCTCAAAGTAACATAATATTATAATTAAAAAATTATATATTACCTTATATAACATTATATATATTATATAGACCTATAAAATTTTTGCATTTAATCTTTCTCAGTACAAGTTAAAGGTATGATGTTTCTCTGATGGAACTTAATGTTAATTTTGCATTATATTTTGCTAGTAATGTGGGTTTTTTTTTCTGTCACTCTTAAGTGATTAGGGAATATTAAGACTATTTTGAAATTGAGGTAATAAATACCTATGTTAAACAGGTTAACAGGTATATAAAGATCTTTAAAAGTAGAGATTAACCCGAAAGCTTCCTTCTATAAAAGTTAAAAGAGAAATTTGAAAAAGACTAAAAAATTTTCACGTCATTTCCCCTATATTTTCTTTCTGGTAATCATAGAGAATTCCCGTTGAACACTAGATATCCTCCCCGATGGCTCCCACTAATGCAAATCAGAATTTAAAAATACATCTTGTCTCACACTGTCAAAAGCATTCTACATTTTCGCCTTTCTGATTGGAAGCACCATATTACACTCAGGTTGAGACGGCCCGTAAAAAAGTCCAATTATGACACGCTCTCAAGATTGCTGCATGCCTGAGTCCTGCCCCTCGCCCCCTGCTGGCTTTATAACAGGCCTGGCAGTCCTCTTACACTCCTACACCAGAGGAATCAGTCCTCCCATACTCCTACACCACCAGAATCAGTCCTCCCACACTCCTACACCACCAGAATCAGTCCTCCCATACTCCTACACCACCAGAATCAGTCCTCCCACACTCCTACACCACCAGAATCAGTCCTCCCACACTCCTACACCACCAGAATCAGTCCTCCCACACTCCTACACCACCAGAATCACTCCTCCCACACTCCTACACCACCAGAATCACTCCTCCCACACTCCTACACCACCAGAATCACTCCTCCCACACTCCTACACCACCAGAATCAGTCCTCCCACACTCCTACACCACCAGAATCAGTCCTCCCACACTCCTACACCACCAGAATCAGTCCTCCCACACTCCTACACCACCAGAATCAGTCCTCCCACACTCCTACACCACCAGAATCAGCCCTCCCACACTCCTACACCACCAGAATCAGTCCTCCCACACTCCTACACCACCAGAATCAGTCCTCCCACACTCCTACACCACCAGAATCAGCCCTCCCACACTCCTACACCACCAGAATCAGTCCTCCCACACTCCTACACCACCAGAATCAGTCCTCCCACACTCCTACACCACCAGAACCAGTCCTCCTACACTCCTACACCACCAGAATCAGTCCTCCTACACTCCTACACCACCAGAATCAGTCCTCCTACACTCCTACACCACCAGAATCAGCCCTCCCACACTCCTACACCAGCAGAATCAGTCCTCCCACACTCCTACACCACCAGAATCAGTCCTCCCACACTCCTACACCACCAGAATCAGTCCTCCTACACTCCTACACCACCAGAATCAGCCCTCCCACACTCCTACACCACCAGAATCAGTCCTCCCACACTCCTACACCACCAGAATCAGTCCTCCTACACTCCTACACCACCAGAATCAGCCCTCCCACACTCCTACACCACCAGAATCAGCCCTCCTACACTCCTACACCACCAGAATCAGCCCTCCCACACTCCTACACCACCAGAATCAGTCCTCCTACACTCCTACACCACCAGAATCAGCCCTCCCACACTCCTACACCACCAGAATCAGTCCTCCCACACTCCTACACCACCAGAATCAGTCCTCCCACACTCCTACACCACCAGAATCAGTCCTCCCACACTCCTACACCAGCAGAATCAGCCCTCCCACACTCCTACACCACCAGAATCAGCCCTCCCACGCTCCTACACCACCAGAATCAGCCCTCCCACACTCCTACACCACCAGAATCAGCCCTCCCACACTCCTACACCACCAGAATCAGCCCTCCTAGGCTCCTACACCACCAGAATCAGCCCTCCCACACTCCTACACCACCAGAATCAGCCCTCCTAGGCTCCTACACCACCAGAATCAGTCCTCCTACACTCCTACACCACCAGAATCAGCCCTCCCGCACTCCTACACCACCAGAATCAGCCCTCCCGCACTCCTACACCACCAGAATCAGTCCTCCTAGGCTCCTAAAAAAAACACCGCCAGAATCAGCTGGAAAACGCCCAGCCAGCTCGCTGGGAACAGAAGGAGTCGAGAGGTCGAGCTCTGCCCACCAGCAGCACAGGGGAGGATTTAACCGCCTGGACATCGCTGGGCAGTCAAAGCGAGGCTCTGCCTCCCCCAAGAGGCCTTCCTTGGAAAGACAGTGACTACAAGGTGGCGGCAGATACCCTGGTGTCATAGTGGTTAAGGGGTATGGCTGCTAACCAAAAGGTCTGCAGTTCAAATCCACCACAGGCTCCTTGGAAACTCTATGGGGCAATTCTACTCTGTCCTATAGCATCACTATGAGTCACGATCAACTTGACAGTAACAGGTTTTAAAAGGTGGTGGCATGTGGAATTAAAACAAATTAATACAGTGAACTACCACTGTCAGTTCACCTTTTTCTCAATCCTAATTTTTTAATGCCTATAATCTTCTAAACTTTATAGTGTGGCATCCCAACCATTCTGCTTTATATTTAATAGTTCCTTCGACAGCAGTGGGTTTGGTTTTTTTGGTTTTTTACCAGAATAGTTCCATGCTCCTAAATGACCAACCAAACTTCCAATTGCCTCAGTGTAGTTTATTTGGTGGCTTGCGTGTTGCTTTTATGCTGGAAGCTATGCCACTGGTATTTCAAATACCAGCAGGGTCACCCATGGTGGACAAGTTTCAGCTGAGCTTCCAGACTAAGACAGTCTAGGAAAAAGGACCCGGTGCTCTACTTCTGAAAAAATGGCCAGTGAAAACCTTATGAATAGCAGTAAAACATTGTCTGATACAGTGTTGGAAGATGAGCCCCCCAGGTCGGAGGGTACTCAAAATATGACTGGGGAAGAGCTGTCTCCTCAAAGTAGAGATGACCTTAATGACATGGATAAAGCTTTCAGGACTTTCATTTGCTGATGTGGCATGACTCAGAATGAGAACAGCTGCAAACATCCACTAATAATCAGAATGTGAAATGTATGAAGTATGAATCTACGAAAATTTCAAGTCATCAAAAATGAAATAGAACATATAAAGATCAATATCCTAGGCATTAGTGAGCTGAGATGGACTGGTATTGGCCATTTTGAATTGGGCAATCATATATGGTCTACTATGCCAGGAATGACAAACTGAAGAGGAGTGGTGTAACATTCATCGTCAAAAAGAATATTTCAAGATCTAGCCTGAAGAACAGTGCTATCGGTGATAGGATAATACCCACATGCCTACAAGTTAGACCAGTTAATACAACTATTATTCAAGTTTACGCACCAACCACAGAGGCCAAAGGTGAAGAAATTGAAGATTTTTACCAACTTCTGAGGTCTGAAATTGATCAAACATACAATCAACATGTAATGATAATTACCGGTGATTGGAACATGAAAGTTGGAAACAAAGAAGGATTGGTAGTTGGAAAATATGCCCGTGGTGATAGAAATGACACCAGAGATCGCATGACAGAATTTTGCAAGACGCACGTCTAATGCACCGCAAATACCTTTTTTCAACAACATAAACAGTAACTATACACATGGGCCTCACTGGTTGGAATAGACAGGCATCAAAATGACTACATCTGTAGAAAGAGATGATGGAAAAGCTCAATATCATCAGTCAGAGCAATGCCAGGAGCTGACTGTGGAATTTGCTCATATGCAAGTTCAAGATGAAGCTGAAAAATATTAAAACAAATCCATGAGAGCCAAAGTATGACCTTAAGTATATTCTACCTTAATTTAGAGACCATATCAAGAATAGATTTGATGCATTGAACACTAATGACCAAAGACCAGATGAGTTGTGAGATGACATCAAGGACATCATACATAAAGAAAGCAAAAGGTCTTTAAAAAGACAATAAAGAAAGTAAAGACCAAAATGGGTGTCAGAAAAGACTCTGAAATTTGCTCTTGAATGTAGAGCAGCTAAAGCAAAAGAAAGAAATGATGAAGTAAAAGAGCTGAACAGAAGATTTCAAAGGGCAGCTCAAGAAGACAAAGTATTATAATGAAATGTGCAATGACCTGGAGTTAAAAAACCAAAACGGAAGAACACATTTCACATTTCCCAAGCTGAAAGAACTGAAGTAAAAATTCAAACTTTGAGTTGTAATATGAAGGATTCTATGAGCAAAATATTGAATGACACAGCAAACGTCAAAAGAAGATGGAAAGAATACACAGAGTCAGTGTACCAAAAAGAATTGGTCGATGTTCAATCATTTCAGGCGGCAGCGTATGATTAAAAACCGATGGTATTGAAGGAAGAAGTTCAAGCTGCACTGACAGCATTGGCGAAGAACAAGGCTCCAGGAAATGACAGAATACAAATTCAGATGTTTCAAAAAATGGATGCCGTGGTGGAGGTGCTCACTTGCCTATGCCAAGAGATTTGGAAGATATCTACCTGGCCAAATGACTGCAAGAGATCCATATTTGTGCCCATTTGAAAGAAAGGTGATCCAACAGAATGTGAAAATTATCAAACAATATCATTAATATCACATGCAACAAAAATGACTGCAGCAGTACCTCGACAGGGATCTGCCAGAAATTGAGGCCAGATTCAGAAGAGGATGTGGAACATGGGATATTATTGCTGATATCAGATGGATCTTGACTGAAAACAGAGAATACCAGAAAGATGTTTATCAGTATTTTATTGACTCTATTTGTGTTTTACTATCCTGTTAACTAGTGCTGCTGCAACAGAAATACCACAAGTGAATGGCTTTAACAAAGAGAAATTTATTCTCTCACAGTCTAGGAGGCTAGAAGTCCAAATTCAGGGTGCCAGCGCCAGGGGAAGGCTTTCTTCCTCTGTCAGTTCTGGGGGAAGACCCTTCTCATCAATCTTCCCCTAGTCAAGGAGAGCTCAACACAGGGACCTTGGGTCCAAAGGACGTGCTCTGCTCCCGGCTCTGCTTTCTTGGTGGTAGGAGCTCCCCCCTCCTGCTCACTTCTCTCTTTAATATCTCAAAAGAGATTGACTCAAGACAACCTAGTTTTGTAGACCGAGTCCTGTCCTCTTTAACATAACTGCCTCTAATCCTGCCTCATTAACATCATAGAGGTAGAATCTACAGCACATAGGAAAATTACATCTGATGACAAGATAGTGGACAATCACACAATACTGGGAATCATGGCCTAGCCAAGTTGACACACATTTTTGGGGGACACAATTCAATCCATAACACTGACTATGCAAGGGCATTTGACTGTGTGGATCATAGCAAATTATGGATAATACTGTGAAGAACGGGAATTCCAGAACACTTACTTGTGCTCTTGAGGAACCTGTATGTAGACCAAGAGGCAGTCATTCAAACAGAACAAGTGCACACTGCATGGTTTAAAATCAGGAAAGGTGTGTGTCAGTGTTGTATCCTTTCACCATACTTATGCAAGGTGTATGCTGAGCAAATAATCTGAGAAGCTGGACTATAGGAAGAACAGGGTATCAAGATTGGAGGAAGACTCATTAACAACCTGCAGTATGCAGATGACACCTTGCTTGGTGAAAGCGAAGAGGACTTGAGGCACTTACTGATGAAGCTCAAAGATGACAGCCTTCAGTATGGGTTACACCTCAACATAAAGAAAACAAAAATCGAATGAGCTTCTTGGAGCAGACACATGAGACTATGTTGGCATCGCCTGTCTGGAGGCGAGATGAGAGGACAGAGGGGGTCAGAAGCTGGCCGAATGGACACAAAAGAGAGAGTGGAGGGAAGGAGTGTGCTGTCTCATAAGGGGTAGAGCAATTAGGAGTATATACCAAGGTGTATACAAATTTTTGTATGAGAGATTGACTTGATTTGTAAACTTTCACTTAAAGCACAATAAAAAAAATCCTCACAACTGGACCAATAAGCAACATCATGATAAATGCAGAAAAGATTGAAGTTGTCAAAGATTTCATTTGACTCAGATCCACAATCAACACCCATGGAAGCAGCAGTCAAACAATCAAATGATACATTGCATTGGGCAAATCTTCTGCAAAAGGCCTCTTTAAAGATGTCATGTTGAGGACTAAAGTGTGCTTGACCCAAGCCGTGGTATTTTCCATTGCCTTATGTGCATGTGAAAGCTGGACAATGAATAAGGAAGACCGAAGGGTTGATGCCTTTGAATTATGGTGCTGGCAAAGAATACTGAATATACCGCAGACTGCCAGAAGAACAAACAAGTCTGTCTAGGAAGAAGTACAACCAGAGGGCTCCTTGGAAGCCAAGATGGTGAGATTTCATCTCACGTACTTTGGATATATTATCAGGAGGGACCAGCCCCTGGAAAAGGACATCAGGCTTGGTAAGGTAGAAACCAAAAAACCAACCCGTTGCTGTTGAGTTGATTTCAACTCATGGTGACCCTACAGGACAGAGTAGAACTGCCTCATATGATTTCCAAAGAGCAGCTGGTGGATTCAGACTCCTGACTGTTTTGGTTAGTGGCTAAGCTCTCAACCACTGTGCCACCAGGGCTCTGGCAAGGTAGAGGGTTAACAAAAAAGAGGAATACCCTTGATGAGATGGATTGACATAGTGGCTACTACAATGAGCTGAAACATAAAAACGATTGTTGAGGATAGAGCAGGACCAGGCAGTGTTTCTGTTGTATATGGGGTTGATATGAGTTGGAACTGACTAGCAGGCATCTATCAAAAAGTACAGTGAAAACTGTGAGAGTCAGAACTGGATGGGACTGCCTTGTTTTTCTGGCTCTTGCAAGTTTTCCATCTTTGACAGGGTGCAATCACCACTTTTCTATTGCTCTCTATTTAGTGAAAAAAATTTGAGTTTTCTGTCTCTGACAGGTTTCTGCCTTACACAGTTTCCGGCTTTTACAGGTTTTACTGTACTAAAAAACTGTGTTACAACTCTCCTGCCACATGATCCTAATGTAATCCATATCTCAGATATAAAATCCATATGGAGACAAACCCTGACAAAGCTGCCTGTAGAGCAAGATCAGAAAAAGCAATCAACGAGGACAAAAACAATGTCTCCCTCCCCTCACGCTGCTCCAGTTGTCAGTTGTTCCCCAGGTTGCTGGGTGCCTCATCTCTCAACACCCTTCAGGTGCTGAGAAACCTTGTCTCTACACATTGAATACTGACCATATGACCAGGTTGGCTTTGGCCACGCCACCTCACTTGGAACTGAGTTGGGATAATAACTCCTAAAGCAGGGTACTTGTGCTCATCAGCTCTCTTGCTAGAGAAAAGGCAACAAACACATCCCATCTGATTGACAAGACCGTACTCTAACCAAATGCCACAGAGTTGACTCCAACTCATAGCAACCTTACTCTTTGTTGTTAGCTGCAGTGGAGTTGACTCTGACTCATGGCGATGCCACGTATGTCCGAGTAGAGCTGTGCTGCACAGAGTTTTCAAGACTGTGACCTTTGGGAAGCAGATTGCTAGAACTTTCTTCCCAGATGCCTCTGGGTGGATTTGAACCACCAACTTTTTTGGCTAGTAGTCAAGCACTTAATGTTTGTGCAACCCAGTGACTCCTAACCTTTCTCTATACCTGCCCAAGTGACTCAGGTGCCCAGAGGCTGTTCTAGGAACTTCCCTTCTATCAGAGAAAAACATTTATCAGCAATGCTTGGGCTCCAGGGCCTACATTACTCTTCCTAGTCAGGGTAGGGGTGAGGGTCTCACTCAAGGTTGAACAGGATTGGCCAATACTGGCTACTCTGCTGTTGTGTATAGATATATTGGCCTCTGACTGTCTCCCACAAGCCTTAATATGTCTACGTGATGGGTCTTCTCTCAGGAGCACTGACAAGAGAGTCCCATGATATCATTTCATTTCACCTGAAATAACCCAAAAGACAATTAGATAGCAGAACTCAACGCCATGTTTTATTTCATGTTCTAAGTATGCAACAGCCCAATTCCACCATAAGTTTAGAATAACTTAATCAGTACTTTAGTCAAAATTATCACAAAATAGGAGCTGTTAAAAAAAAAAAAAAATCCACTGCCATCAAGTTGATTCTGACTCATAGTAGCCCTAAAGAACAGAGTAGAATTGCCTCATAGAGTTTCCAGGGCTATAATCTTTACAGAAGCAAACGGCCACATCTTTCTCCCACAGAGCAGCTGGTGGGTTAGAACCACCTATCTCTCGGTTAGCAGCCAAGTGCTTTAACCACTACACCACCAGGGCTGCTTGCAGTGTTTTATAAAACTATGTGGCTCTTAATTTTTTCCCAGACAATACAGGCTCACGTGTGCCCTCAATAAACCTTCCTGCATAACGAGAGAACTTTCTAGGGTGATAAAGTTCTATGTCTTGATACAGGTTTGGTTTACAAAGAGGCATTTGTTTGTTAAAAGGCAGCAAATTTACACTTACAAGTTGTTCATTTCATTGATGTAAATTTCATCTTAAAAGAGGAAAAATAAACAAGTACTGATTTCTTATTAATGGTATATATGTATTTAAGGGAAGTGAAAACAAAAAATAAGTGGTTTATTGGCTCAATAAGGATTTTGAAGTGGCCATTATAATCATCCTCAATTAAGTAAAACAAAACATGAAAATCTCAGGGAGGTGGGAAGTCTCAGCAGAAAAGCAGAAATAGTTAAAAAAAAAAAAAAAAAGCCTTGGAACTGAAAATAACAATTTCTGAAATAATACACTCGGTGATGGACTTATCAGATGAATGAACGTGAAAAAAGAAAGAGTAAATGACCTTAAAGATGGCTTAATAGAAACTATCCGAAGTAAGGAACACAGACAAAAAAGATTTTAAAAATAATAAACAGTTTCAGGGACATGTTAGATGAAATAAATGGTCAAACATATGTGTGGTGAAATGAGTTCCTTTATGTGGCCTTTTGCCTTGGTTCTTTGGAAAAATATTTGAGAGATTTTCCCCCTAATCCCTAAGGAGTTACCTTTGGCCTAATTTTCTATCCTAGAGGGTTTATTACTTTTGTCCAGGTTGATTGACATTTCCTGGGCAAGCTGTAAACAACTTGACTTTTTGTCTGGTCCTGAGCTGCAGCCTGCCCTGTGACTGGTATGCAACTTGCTGGGATTGGTCAACATACCCATGCAAATAAAGTGACTATGGACTATGCAAATGAAGTATCTGTGGCCTACCGAGAGGGCATTGATCAGTTTGTGGCACCATACTGGTAGGGGCCACACCTTGAAATTGACAAGGAGTTGTGTATATATGCTGGCAACCCCACAGAGACTTTTGAGACAGAAAGAAGCAGGAAGAGAAACAGCAGGAAGCAGAAGGAAGAAAGAAAAGAAACAGGGAGAGAGGAGGAAAGGAATCCCCTAAAAGAGTTATAAAATGGTTCAAGAGCTGTAACACTGAAGAGAGCAAGAGGCCCGGAAGGAGCCCAGAAGCAGCGAAACTTCAGCAGAGCCAAGAGGAGGTCCATTCTGAGGGGGCTGAGGAGAAGCCTGCACAGCTGAGAGGAGCTGAGAGAGCTGTCCTGCACTGAAGGGAGAATTTTTCTACATGCTTCCTGATCCTGACCCTGCATTGTATCCTGTTACTGCCATACTTACTTATTGATCCAGTTGCGAGGATTTTTGTTTTCTTTACGTTAAGGTGTAAGTCATACTGAAGGCTGTAGTTTTTGATCTCCATCAGTAAGTGCTTCAAGTCCTATTCACTTTCAGCAAGCAAGGTTGTATCACCTGCATATTGCAGGTTGTTAATGAGTCTTCTTCTAATCCTGATGCTGCATTCTTCTTCATACAGTCCAGCTTCTCGGATTATTTGCTCAGCATACAGACTGAATAAGTATGGTGAGAGGATACAACCCTGATGCACACCTTTCCTGATTTTAAATCACGCAGTATCCCTTGTTCTGTTCTAACTACTGCCTCTTGGTCTGTGTACAGGTTTTGCATGAGCACATTTAAGTGTTCTCGAATTCTCATTCTTTGCTATGTTATCCATAGTTTGTTATGATCCACAGAGTCAAATGCCTTTGCATAGTCAATAAAACACAGGCAAACATTCTGGTATTCCCTGTATCTTAGTTATCTAGTGCTGCTATAACAGAAATACCACAAGTGAATGGCTTTAACAAAGAGAAATTTATTCTGTCACAGTCTAGGAGGCTAGAAGTCTGAATTAAGGGTGCCAGCTCCAGGCGAAGGCTTTCTCTTTCTGTTGGCTCTGGGGAAAGGTCCTTGTTATCAATCTTCCCCTGGTCCTGGAGTTTCTCAGTACAGGGACCCCAGGTCCAAAAAGGACACGCTCCCCTCACCGGTTCTTCATTCTTGGTGGCATGAGATACCCTGGTCTCTCTGTTTGCTTCTCTCTTTTATATCTCAAAAGAGATTGACTCATGATACAACCTAATCTTGTAGATTGAGTTTTGCCTCATTAACATAACTGCCTCTCATCCTGCCTCATTAACATCATAGAGGCAGGATTTACAACACGTAGGAAAATCACATGAGATGACAAAACGGTGGACAACCACACAATACAGGGAATCATGGCTTAGCCAAGTTGACACGCATTTTGGGGGGACACAATTCAATCCATAAAACCCTGCTTTCAGCCAAGATCCATCTGATATCCCTCATTCTACATCTTCTTCTGAATTCGGCCTGAAATTTCTGGCAGTTCCCTGTCGATTTACTGCTGCAACAGTTTTTGAATTATCGTCAGCATGATTTTACTTGCATATGATATTAATTACATTGTTTAATAATTTCCAAAGTCCATTGGATCATCTTTCTTTGTAATGCGCACAAACACGGATCTCTTCCAGTCAGTTAGCCAGGTAGCTGTCTTCCAAATTTCTTGGCATAGACAAGTGAGCACTTGTAGGGCTGCATCCATTTGTTGAAATATCTCAATTTGTATTCCATCAATTCCTGGAGCCTTGTTTTTTGCCAATATCTTCAGTGCGGTTTGGACTTCTTCCTCCAGTACCATCGGTTCCAGATCATACGCTGCCTCCTAAAATGGTTGAATGTCGGCCAATTCTTTTTGGCACAATGACTATGTATTCCTTCCATCTTCGTATCATGTTTCCTCTGTCGTTCAATTTTTTGCCCTCAAAATCCTTTAATTTTGCAACTCAAAGCTTGAATTTTTCTTCAGCTTTTTCAGCTTGTGAAATACCAAGTGTGTTCTTCCCTTTTGGTTTTCTATCTCCAGGTCTTTGCACATTTCGTTATAACACTTTACTTTGTCTACTTGAGCTGTCCTTCGAAATCTTCTGTTCAGCTCTTTTACTTCATCATTTCTTCTATTTGCTTTAGCTATTCTACATTCAAGAACAAATTTCAGAGTCTCTTCTGATACCCATTTTGGTCTTTCCATTCTTTCCCGTCTTTTTAAAGACCTTTTGCTTTCTTCATGTATGATGTCCTTGATGTCATCCCACAACTTTTCTTTGGTCATTAGTGTTCAATGTGTCAAATCTTTTATTGAAATGATCTCTAAATTCCAGGGGATATACTCAAGGTCATACTTTGGCTCTTGTGGAATTGTTTTAATATTTTTCAGCTTTGACTTGAACTTGCATATGAGCAATTGATGGTCTGCTCTGCATTTGGCCTGTGGCCTTGTTCTGATGAATGATATTGGGCTTCTTTCTACAGACGTAGTTGATTTGATTCCTCTGTGTTCCTTCTAGTGAGGTCCGTGAAGCAGCACTCAGGAAATCAAATGACATATTGCGCTGGGCAAATCTGCTGGAAAAGACCTTTTTAAAGTGTGAAAAAGGAAAGATGTCATTTTGAGGACTAAGGTGCACCTGACCCTAGCCATGGTATTTTCTATTGCCTCATATGCATGCAAAGGCTGGACAATGAATACGGAAGACGGAAGAATTGATGCCTTTGAATTGTGGTGTTGGTGAAGAACACTGAATATACCATGGACTTTCAGAAGATTGAACAAATCTGTCACGGAAGAAATACAGACAGAATGCTCCTTAGAAGCGAGGATAGCCAGACTTCATCTCATATACTTTGGACATTTTATTAGTAAGGACCAGTGCCTCGAGGACATCATGATTGGTAAAACAGAGGGTCAGTGAAATAGTGGAAAACCATCAACAAGATGGATTGGCCGAATGGCTGCAAACAATGGGTTCAAACACAGCAATGATTGTGAGGATGGCACAGGACTGGGCAGTGTTTTGTTCTGTGGTACATAGGGCTGCTGAGTCAGAACTGATTCAACAACACCTAATAACACTACTTCCTTAATAAACCACTTCACTGTAAGCACAGTCTGTGAGTTCTGTGTGGCCATTGCAACAGATTATTGAACTCAGAAGCAAAGTAAAGAGGCCATGGGTGGGACGGCTGGTGTCAGATTTGGTAAAAAAGTTGGAATGTGGAGGTATGTCTGACCTCTACCTCGTGGGATTCTGCTTTGGGCTGTTCCTGGTCATCATCCCCTCTGAAGTTAGATAGGTTCTGATGTTACCACTACTACTACCATTTTACAATATGTATAATTAGGATCCCAGAAGGACATCAGAGAGAGATTGGTGCAGAAAAAAACTGAAGAAATAATGGCTGAAAATTTCCCAATTTTGATGAAAGACAGAAATTTGCAGAATCAAGGTGCTAAGTAAACACTAAGCAGAATACAGAAAGAAGCCCATACTGAGGCACTTCATAGTCAAACTGTTGAAAACCTAATTAAAGAGCAAGTCTTAAAAGCAGCAAGAGAATGACATATAAGGGAATAATAATCCAATCAACAGCTGACTCCTTATCAAAAATCATGGAGGCCAGAAAAAGATGGAGCAATATCTTTAAAGTGCAGGAAAAACAAACAAACCTGTGAATTCAGATTTCTGTATCAAAAGAAAATATCACTCAAGAATGACAGCAGCCAAAGTCTCAAAGGAGAAACTAGTCTACAGGGCTAATAACCTGCACAAGCCATACTTCATCTACCCTGAGACCAGAAGAAAGAGATGGTGCTCAGTTAGTACCACCAACTGTTCTTATCAGGGCCACAACAGATGGACTCTGATAGAATGGGAGAAAAACACAGAATAGAAGTGAAATTCTTAAAAAGTCCAGACTTACCAGACCAGTTGAGACTGGAGGACTACCTAAGACTATCACCCTGAGATACTCTTTAAATGTTGAACTGAAACTATCCCCTGAGGCCACCTTTTAGCGAAATAACAGATTGACACACAAAATAAAGGATATTACTGGTGACTGTGGTGCTCCACTAAAAAACCATCTACATGAGGTCAAAAGGTCAACAATTACTCTAAAGCAAAGATGAGAAGATAAGGGAGCAGAGAAACTAGAGTACTGGAAACAGAACATCATGATGGATGCAAGTACATTGTGAAAAATGTAACTAATGTCACTGAATAATTTGGACAGAAATAGTCAAATGGGAACCTGCCTAATTTGCTGTGTAAGCTTCCACCAAAAACACAATAAAACATTATTTAAAAAAAAAAAAGAAGGAAAGCAAAATACAGGTACTTTCAGAGAATTGTTTTTGAAGACCTGCACCATGAGAAATGCTAAAGAAAGTTCTTTAGGCCAAAAGAAAATAAAACCAGATAAAAGCTCAGATCCTCAGAAAGGAATAAAGAGCACTGGACATGAAAATTATTAAACGCAAAACACTATTTTTTGGCCTTTTTCCTCAAGTTTTTGTAGGCTATATAACTCTTTAAAACTAAAATTATAATATTGTTTTGTGTAGTTTAAAGGTGTGTATAAATGTATTACGTATAACAACATAATAACAAAAAATAGGGAGGATGGTCCAGAGGTTGCACGGTTTCTATATTTTATGTGACATACTATAAAATAAACTGTAAGTAGACTGTGAAACCTAAATGTGTATATTGTAATCCCTAGGATAAACACTATAAAAAATAATGCAAAAAGGTTGCTTAAAAAACAACCAGGAATACTAAAACAGAGTTCTAAAAAACATTCGAAATAAACCAAACAGGCAGGGAAGAGGTACAGAGGAACAAAAAAAAGAAGAGACAAGTATAAAATAAAAATATTATTCACAAGAGCCTTTATGAACCATATCAATAATTGCATTAAATATTAATAGGCTAAACATTCCAATTAGAAGCCAAAATTTGACTGAATGCGTAAGAAACTAGACCCAGCTGTATGATGTCTACAAGAGATGTATTTTAAGTACAAAGATACATATAGGTTGAAATTAAGTGGATGGAAAAAGATGTACCAAGCTAACAGTAAGTATAAGAAGGCTGGAATTACTATGTTAATATCAGATAAAATATATTTCAAAACAAAATTATCAGAGATTAAAAGGGACCGTTAAAATGATAATCATAAATATGTATGTGCCTAACGTAGCTGCTTCAAAATACATGAAGCAAAAACTGAAAAAAAAAAAAAAAGAAAGGACAGACAATTCTATAACCACAGTTGGATAGTTTAACACCCTTCTCTTGGCAACTGACAGGATATCTTCAGCGAAGACAGAAAATCTGAACAACCTAGACAACGAAGTCAATCAATCAACCACCTTGACTTGACTGATATTTAAATACCACCACAATGCAGAATACTCAATCTTAAGTGTATGTGATCTATTTACCAGGACAGACCATAGTTTGGGTCATAAAGCAAGAGCCGATAAATATACAAAGAATAAAATCATATACAGTATGTTCTCTGACCACAAAGGAACTAAATTAGAAATTAATAACGATAAGATAACTAGAAAACACCATTTAGAAATTAAACAACACATGTCTAAATAGTCACTGAGTCAAAGAAATTACAACAAAAATCACATATTTTGAACAAAATGATAATGAAAATACAACATATGAAAATTTGTCGGGTGCATCTAAAGCTATCCTTAAAGGAAATTTTATAATTTTAAATGCCTATATGAGAAATATAGATGAAATACTTCATCTCACATACTTTGGACATGTCATCAGGAGGGATCAGCCCCTGGAGAAGAACATCATGCTTGGCAGAAGTTCAGCAAAAAAGTGGAAGACCCTAAGTGAGATGGGTTGACACTGTGGCTACAACAACGCACTCAAGCGTAACAACGACTGTGACGGTGCAGGACTGGTCAGCGCTTCGTTCCATTGTACATAGGGCCACTATGAGTCAGAGTCTACTCAACAGCACCTAGTATAACAACATGTTAGACAAGAAATAATACTTTAAATCAATTATCTAAGCTTCTACCTTTAGAAACTAAAGGCTTCATACAACCAATTTTGAATGTGCATGAATTTTGGATATATTATTCATAAGAGTCTTTCTGAATAAACTATCACAAGACAAGCTTCAGACAACCAAGAGATGGATGGAGAAAATGCTGGTAAAAGGACCAGAGGTAAATGACGCATATACGTCACTGCAGATCTAAGGGAATAACAAAGGTGAGGACACAGGTGATGAAGTGGTCTCTGACCTGACAAAGCAGAAACAACACAACCAACCAAAAACTGGAGACTAAAGTAAACATTTTTTTAAAGGACAGTATTGGCTAAAAATAATAATAAATAAAATATAAATAAAAAATCCGAGAAGCTGGACTATATGAAGAAGAACGGGGCATCGGGATTGGAGGAAGACTCATTAACAACCTGCGTTATGCAGATGACACAACCTTGCTTGCTGAAAGCGAAGAGGACTTGAAGCACTTACTAATGAAGATCAAAGACCACAGCCTTCACTATGGATTACGCCTCAACATAAAGAAAACAAAACTCCTCACAACTGGACCAATGAGCAACATCGTGATAAACGGAGAAAAGACTAAAGTTGTCAAGGATTTCATTTTACTTGGATTCACAATCAACAGCCATGGAAGCAGCAGTCAAGAAATCAAAAGATGCATTGCATTGGGTAAATCTGCTGCAAAAGACCTCTTCAAAGTGTTGAAGAGCAAAGATGTCACCCTGAAGACTAAGGTGCACCTGACCCAAGCCATGGTATTTTCAATCACATCATATGCACGTGAAAGCTGGACAATGAATAATGAAGACCGAAGAAGAACTGACTCCGTTGAATTGTGGTGTTGGCGAAGAATATTGAATATACCATGGACTGCCAAAGGAACAAACAAATCTGTCTTGGAAGAAGTACAGCCAAAATGCACCTTAGAGGCAAGGATGGCGAGACTGTGTCTTACATACTTTGGACATGTTGTCAGGAGGGATCAGTCCCTGGAGAAGGGCATCATGCTTGGTAAAGTACAGGGTCAGCGGAAAAGAGGAAGACCCTCAACGAGGTGGACTGACACAGTGACTGCAACAATGGACTCAAGCATAGCAACAATTGTGAGGATGGCGCAGGACTGGGTAATGTTTCATTCTGTTGTGCATAGGGCCGCTATGAGTCGGAACCAACTCCATGGCACCTAACAACAACATCAACAACAATTAACTAAAATTGGGAGGTGGAGGAGAAGGGGTCAAGGGAGAAAAAGGATACAGGTACTATTTTACAGTTGAAACTGGTAGGGAATCAATAGCTATTGTCCAAAGAAAAAGGACAATAAAGTTATCACACAAAGAAAGGAATGAGGGTGCTATAAGAGTATAATTACAATCACTAAAGCAAGAACACAAACCTCCCTAATTATTAGAAGAACTGTACAGTTTTCAAAAGCAAAGCAAACAGATCAGGATGTGTGTACATGCTTCTATGTATATATGGCAGTGTTACAGATTGCCCCCTGAGAGGCCCATGGAGGGAGTGCCATCACCCAACCAGCCCCTCACTCTGGGGATGGGAAGCCATCCCGAGACTAGCTTCCTGCCCACCCTCACCTGGCCTGCAGCTTCTCAAGACCTCTGGTTCCTCAGCTCCCAGAAGATCTAGGACCCATAGCTCCTCCCCTTGCTCCATCTGGGAGATCAGCTCTGGCTTAGCAACAGAGAATCCTGTTGAAGGTAAGGACAATGGGTGAGCTGGTGTGGCCTGGGGAGCTGACCGTTGGACTTCCAAGGCCAGGAGAAGAGATAAGTGCAGTGTCACGGAAGCTTACTCAGACAGGTCAGCAGAGCTGAGGGGACTCTCAAGGTGGGGCAGGGGTGTCACAAAGGCTTCCGTGTATGGGAGGGACGGACACTGTGAGTGCTGAAGAAGAATTCACCCATTTGTTCTCCCACCCCTAGAGGGATGCCTGTGGGGCCAGGGGCATCTGGGTGAGAAGTCCCTGGAACTGAGGAGCAGGGCAGGCCCTACAATGGGGAGGAGGCAGCCCCTGTCATTCTGTAGAGACCAGACTGGTACCTGGGGACAAGGGGCAGGACTCTCCTCCTTGGGCTCCAAAGTGCTGAATCAACCCACCAAACTCTTTAGAGGCCCCCACTGGGAACCAGGGACAAGAGAGGCTCACCCAGGGAGGCCATGTTCCCGTAGTTCTCGAGCATCACGTCCCGGTAGAGTGCCCGCTGGTGCGGGCCCAGCTGCTTCCCCTCCGCTTGAGAGAAGTACACGGCCACATCCTGGAAGGTCAGGGGCACCTCCTCCTGCAACAACATGTCAGAGCTGTCTGGGGCGAAGTTCACTGCACCACAGACAGGTCCACGGGGCCCAGAGCCCTACTGTAGTCAGTAGCAACCACGGACTAGCTGTCTGTGTCGGCACAGCAAGGGCCAGCTGACCTTTTCAGCCATGGGGACTCCAGCAGACCCCTCAGAGCCCCTTTCCCAGGGAGATGACATGAGTTCAGATTCCAGAACCCTTTCTTTGAGAGTGCTTTGATGCCCTGGCTTTACCAGCTGCTGGGCTCAAAACTCCGGAGTGGCGAGTAAGACATGGCGGGCAGGGAGGAAGGTCAACTTACCCAGGACCTGGGTATTGACAGCTTGGCTGCCATTCTACTCCTAGGGAGATCCTGAGTGAGGCAGCCTGGCCTGGGACTTCCCCCACCCACCTTACTCTCAGGTGTGTGTTCAGGAAACCGAGGCTCTGCCCCTTCTCGGTGTTACTAAATCACTCTCTTAACTTCCACGCGTTAGGGGTGTGGAGTGAAGGACTGCCAAAATTGATTCCTAGTGTCTCCACCTGGGGCTAAGTTATGAGGCAGTCATTCTGCAGCCCCCCAGACCTGCCATAGTGACCACAGAGTCATTCCAGAAGCTCCTGCTGCAAATGGCTTACGTGTACTGCCAGAGCCCGGGTGGGGACTGGCTAAGCGGTGAAAGCTGGCAGCTACAGTACTCCAGAAACCCGCTAGTGCCCCTAGAATTGAGTCCAGGACAACCGGTTGCCAAAAGCAGCTTGGGTGGCATGCGCCCTGGGGACAGGCTGTGCAGCTCACCCCTGACAAGGGTGTGGGGATGAGGGAGGGCGATGGGTGGAGCTGAGTCTCCAAGTAAAGCCAGAAACCGCGTCATCCTCACCCCTTCCTCCCCACGCTCAGGTCAGCCCCATATCCTAGTCCCCCTTCCCTCCTGCCTCCTGAGACCAACCCGGGGGGCTCCTCACGATTCCAGCAGAGCCTCCCTGGCCGCGCCTCCTGCTGCTCCAGCCCCCCTGAGACGGCCTCCCTCACAGCCCCGCGGCACTCTCGGTGGTCCCCCCGCAGGCCGCCCGCCCTCCAGCCCCCAACCGGGAGCCCCGAGTCACAGCAGGACGGTTTCTCCCCCGCCCCAGGTCACGTCCACCGCCGGCCCCTCTGCCCGGCACAGTCCTCCCTTAAATCTCTACCTGTGCCCCGGGTCACTAATGCAACCTCGGCGGGGCCCCCCACGCCCCCTCCCTAACCCGGCCACTTTCCATCATCTGAAGTTACCTTGTTCGCGTCCTCAGTCATCTCTGCACGCAGCCCGCGCCCCAGGCTGCAGGCGGTGCCCTCGGGGAGGCCCCCCTACGACTCAGCAGCCAAGAAGCGATTCGCACACCTGGCAAAGCCGGAGGGGTAGGGGCGGGGCAGGAGGGGGCGGGGCCGGGAGGGCGGGAGGGGCGGGGCGGGCGCGTCGAGTTGCGCACGCGCAGGACGCCCCGCCCCGCTCCCAGGTGGCCAGGAGGGTGCCTCGCACGCGCCCGCGCGCCTCGCCTCGCCGAGACTAACAAGGACCGGAAGCGGGTGCCGGGAGTCCCGCCCTGCCCCTGGGGTACTTCCGGGCGGCTCTAGGCTTCCTGCCAGTCTGTGGTCCGGTTGCCAGGTACCGACGGGCTGCGGAGGGACCGGCCTCCTCTCGTGCCCACTGATGGCGTTGGGGAACGGCCGCAGCCAGGGCGGGGGGGGGCAGGTGGCGGCCGGGGCGGGGGCTGGGGGGGCAGGTGGCGGCCGGGGCGGGGGCGGGGGGGCTGTGGCGGCGGGGGTGGGGGGGCTGTGGCGGCCGGGGCCGGGGGGGGCTGTTCCCGGGGCCAGGGCGTGGGGGTGTAGGGGAGGCTGTCGCCAGGGCGGGGCCTCGCGCTCCTCTCTGCAGCTCGCACTGCGTCCTGCCTGCCCCCAGGCCCTGGAGACGCTTCCTTTGGGACTGGATGTTTTGAGGTAGTTAACTCTGGTTGCATAGTGGTTAACTGCTAGGGTTGCTAACCAAAGGGTCAGCAGTTCATATCCGCCAGGCGCTCCTTGGAAACTCTATGGGGCAGTTCTGTGCTGTCCTATAGGGTCGCCATGAGTCAGAGTCAACTCGACGGCAGTGGGTTTGGTTTTGGTTTTTTGGGACTCGTCCTGTGCCACTTTCTATCCTGGGGCCACCGTTTCTCCCACCCGGACTGCACCACCAGCTTTCATTGGTCTCTCCTCCAGTCTCTGTCCCCTCCAGTCAGCCCACCACACTCAGACATACCATGTATTTCTCTTCATAACAACAAAATCGAATATAAAGATACTCAAATAAAACATGGTTAAAAAATAGCATTTGATAAAATTGAAGAGGAAGCATTGCAGATGAAGAGGACAAAATACGGAAAGGAAAAATTAAATGAAGTCAAGGATGACCTTGCCACTCAATATATGCCCTAGGCCCTGTATACTTTGCTACAGTTGTGTCACAAATTTAGTTTTGAGCTTGAGGCAATCGACAAGAAGAATGTCTGAAAGTTAAACACTATGCAAAGTTGTCACAGGAAAGCTACCATGCACTATAAACAGTGCTGAGAAGAATGTGTGGTTAGACACCAGCCCTGCTGGTGGGAATGTGATTAGTACAATCTTGAAAATTACCTAAGCTGTATTTTAAAAAAAGAAGAAGAAAAAACCCAAACCCATATAAACCCAGCGCCGTCGAGTTGATTCCGACTCATAGTGACCCTATAGAGAGCCTTAAACATTTATATGCTCTAAGCAAGCAAGTCTACATCTAGGAATCTATTCAAGCAAATCACAAAAGTTTTAAAGACAGATCACTTAGAGCTGTTTTTAAACCAATTACCTCCATGTTGCTAAAACTAGTGGACATTTTTTTTATCTTACTTGACCTCTCAGCAATATTTGACACAGTGGACTCTCCATCTGCCTTGAAACACTCTTACCTTATCATTAACGGTACCGTAATTCCCACTGTTTCCTGCCCACCTCTCTGGATGCTCTTTCTTAATCTCCGTTGCTAGCTTCTTGTCTACCGAGTGTCTTCCTGGGCTTTCTCCTTATTTTACTGTACATTTTTCCCTAAGAGAGCTTACTCTATCCCATTTCTTCAATTACAATTAGTTCAAAAATGTAAATTCACAATTTTAATCTCTACACCAGACCTTTTTTCTGAATTCCAGTCCTGAATAAATAACTGCCTACTCAACATATCCATTTGGGCTGACCATCCAAAGCGATCAGTGGAGGAGGGCGCAATATGGACTGGGTACCTGGGCACACTTTTGTTTTTATTCCTCACATTTACACTAAACAGGCCAGCCTCTTAGGAAGTGCCGGCAAGCAAGATACAGGCCCTTCTCCGAGTCAGCACAACTGGACTAAGCCAAAAGCTAAGAAGTTTCATGAATACAACCAAACACTTCGAGGGACAGAGTAGCAGGGGTGGGGGTCTGGGGACCATGGTTTCAGGGGACATCTAGGTCAATTGGCATAACAAAGTGTATTAAGAAAACATTCTGCATCCCACTTTGGTGAGTGGCGTCCAGAGTCTTAAAAGCTAGCAAGTGGCCATCTAAGATGCATCATTTGGTCTCAACCTACCTGCAGGAAAGGAGAATAAAGAACGCCAAAGATGCAAGGAAAATATGAGCCTAAGAGACAGAAAGGGCCACATAAGCCAGAGACTCCATCAGCCTGAGACCAGAAAAACTATATTATGCCTGGCTACCACCAATGACTGCCCTGACGGGGAACACAACAGAGAATCCCTGGTGGAGCAGGAGAAAAGTGAGATGCAGACCTCAAACTCTAGTAAAAAGACCAGACTTAATGGTCTGACTGAGACTGGAGGGACCCCAGAGGTCATGGCCCCCGAACTCTCTGTAAGCCCAAAGCTAAAACCATTCCTGAAGCCAACTCCTCAGACAAAGATTAGACTGGAATGTAAGACAAAATGATACTGGTGAAGAGTGTGCTTCTTAGCTCAAGTAGACACATGAGACTGGGCAGCCCCTGTCCAGAGAGGAGATTAGAAGGCGGAGGGGTGTATAAGTTTTTGTATGAGAAACTGACTTGAATTGTAAACTTTCACTTAAAGCACACACACATACATAAAAAGACAGGCCGTCTCTCTATGCTCCCTCTTGTTCCTTCCCACAGAAGGGGTGGCAGGAAGAGCCTGATGTCCATGGGGGACTTGCTAACTAGAGCAGTCATTGCATAGAAGTGGGCAAGGGTCTGTGTTTTCTTCCCTAGCTGAGCTGAGGTACATGGAGTACTTGCGTTTCGAGTCTCCATGCAGAAAACACCAGAATTTAGGGAGCTGGATGTTATAAAAAAAATTAATTTTAAAACCAATTAGGGACCATGATTTTGGACCTGCAGCCAAAAGGACCTACTAACTCTGCTGAGCTGACTCATTTGCCCAGTGGCAGGCAGACCTCTCTGCCATGGGAGAGAACAGATCTCAGTGTATCCTGATCACAGGGGAAAGAACTCTGAAACAACCAGGAGCCACAGATTCCCAGTTCCTTCTCTTTTCTCAGGTAAATCACTCTTCCTGCCCTGCAGTCAGAGGGTGGGGGAAGCCAGGGTGCTCCTCTAAAATAGCCTCTGCCTGGAGAGGGCAGGAAAGCAGAGTCAGGACTTAGGATTCCGGCAGCAGCATGAAGGGAGTGCTGGTGCTCTCTGAGACTTCTGTGGTTGGAGTGGGGCCAGGAGGGGCAGCATGACTGTGGCCATGCCAAGGCAGTCCCTTGTGGCTGGAGGAGAGTGAGCTGGTGGGGATAGTCTGTGATTGCAGGTGTAAGTAATGCCAGACAAAGGGACCCAACTGTTGTCAGTGACCTCGACCAAGCATAACAGGCTGAGGCTCTGGAGTACATACTGGACAGAAGAAAGGAAATGAGGATGGAGGAAAAGCATCACGGGAGGCTCCTTTCCTTCCTCTGCTCTAGGGGTCTTGTCCCTTGACCTGCCCATGGGACTGAGCCAGGCTTGCAGCTGGCTCAGTGAACACTAGCTGGCTTTGAAGATGTGGACTTGGCTTCCTGGGACAGTGGGGCGGCTGAGTAGAGGAAAAGAACGTGGGGAACCATTGTGTAGATAGATTGGAGACTTGGCCCCAGGTGGACTGGAGGAAGGTGAGTGAGAGTGGGGGTGGGTGTGGGCGTGTATGAGCAAATGTGAGTACGAAAGTATGTGAGCATGGGTGAGAATGTGTGTCTAGGTGAATGTGAGTATGAGTGTGTGTGTTGGACAGTGAACATGTGGACGTGTGTGTGTGTGGGTTAGGGAGTGTGTATTCGAATGTGAATGAATATGTGTGAAGTGTGGATGGGAGTGTGTGACTTGGGGTGGGAGTAGGGGGCCAGAGCAACTGGAGTTCCAAATTGCTGCTGGATTTACAGGCTTTACTGCTTGTGGGCGCTGGAACCCCAGAACATGAGTCCTCTGAGCAGTACAGAGAGGCCCAGGTGGTCCCTTAATGGACAGGCACCTCCAGTGGTGGGCACTACAAGCGGGGTGTTTCCTGAGGCCCAGCTCCCTCCTGAAGTGGCAGCAATGGCCCAGCTCCTGGGGGAGCTGGACAGGAGCACGTTCAAAAAGTTGCTGAAGCTGGTGGTCAGCAGCGTGCAGGGAGAGGGCTGCCAAGAGGCTTTGTGGTGCCTCAGGGCCAGCGTGGGCCTGCCAGAGGAGCAGCTGGGCACCCTGTTCAAGTTCATCCAGGGCCAACCTGAAACCCGAGGCCTTGCAAGAATCAGCTCAAGGAGCTCTGTGTCCCCTAGGACCTGACTGGGGACCTGGCCACTGTGGTGTTTGAGAGCCAGCAGCCCCTCCATGACTCTCTGGCCAGCCAGCAGGGGCCATCTTTAATCTGCCACAGCAATCATCACAGGCAAGAAACACTAATAAATACTAAAACTAATTGGCCATTGTCAGATAAGGATCAGAATATTATCAAAATATCACCGCACAAAAAACTATTCATTACAGAGGTGACTGTAGTAACTACAGAAGACAAACCTGGCAGACAGTAATTTAATCAAGTGATCTAAGTTAAAACCACAAGTATTGGTACAAACCAAAATTGTGTGCCAACCTTTGGATGCAGTGAGAAGAGCATAGGATCTGTGATATTTCTGCCAAAAATGTCTGATCTGGTTGTGTAGTAAGGGTAATCTTCCATTGGATTGTTCTGTCCACTTGACATTCGTGTTCAGAGCAGTTCTAGCTCTAAATTGCCCAATCCAGAATTTGCTTTCCCTTAACCAGTGAATGGCCCATGCAAGTACTTGCCCCCAAACTGTAGAGCCTTCTACCCTCAAATCTTCTTTTTGAAGATTCTTTGCCAGTCTTTTGTAATTTTTTACAAAATAGTCTGCTGGGACTTTGACTGGGATTGCACTGAATCCACAGGAGAATTTGGGTTTGGTGGGGTGGAGCAGATGGACATCTTAACAACACTGAATCTTTCAGTCTGAGAGCATGGGATGATTTTCCATTTATTCAGACCTTATTTAATTTCACCCAGCTTGTGTTTTGTAGTTTTCAGAGAAGTATTACATGCTTTAAGGAACCCTCTTGGTGTGGTGGTGAAGCACTTAGTTGCTGACTAAAAGGTCAGCAGTTCAAATCCATCAGCCCCTCTGAGGGAGAAGAATGTGGCAGTCTGCTTGCATAAAGATTGCAGCCTTGGAAACCCTATGGGGCAGTTCTGCTGACAAATTGTCGACAATTCTCTGTGCATTTTCTGTTATCCCTCCCTGTTCTGGTACTTCAATCACTCGTAGGTTATTTCTCTTGATAGAGTCCCGCATGATTCTTAAGGTTTCTTCATTTTTTTAAATTCTTTAATCTGATTTTTCTTCAAATATATCAGTGCCAAGTGATTTATCTTTAGGTTCAAAAATTCTAGCTTCTACTTGCTCAATTCTGCTCCTCTGACTTTCTGTTGAGTTGTCTACTTCTGTAATTTTATTGTTGATCTTCTGAATTTCTGATTGCTGTCTGTCTATGGATTTTTCCAGCTTATTAAGCTTTTCATTATGTTACTGAATAATATTTCCAATTTCTTCAGTTGCTTTACTTGTGTGTTCCGTGGCTTGTTCTGCGTATTGCCTCATTTCCTTCCTGATGTCTTGAAGGGTTCTGTATATTAAACTTTTGTATCCTGGCTCTGGTAATTCTAGGAATGCACTTTAATCTAGAAGATCCCTGGATTCTTTGTTTTGAGAGCCTTGTTGAGGTGATCATGGTCTGTTTCTTTATGTGACTTGATATTGACTGTTGTCTCCAAGCCATCTATAAGTTATTGTATTAGTTTATGCTTGCTTACTGTGTTCTAGCTGCTTGCTTTGTTTTGTTTTCATATACCCAAATGGGTTGCTTGAGTGAGCTACCTTGATTATTTTTGTCTTTGTAGCTCTGATGTCCTGTCCCCAGCTGGCTAGAGCTGTTATCAGGTATATCAGTCTAGGAGTCCATTCAGTTTTCTTGTATGAATTCAGCTCAGGTTTCCAGGGAGCTGATCATCAAGTGTGTGATACAGACTCTGTAGTACAGTCTTAGAGGGGCAGGGATGATTGGCGTATATACCGGTGTCGATTGCAGCAGGGGGTCATGCTCTCAACAGGGCAGGGGGCTGAGAACTAACCCCTGAGTGTCTCTGAGGAAAGCACGTCCCTGTTCTGTAGAGCGTGCAGGTGGGGGGGTTCTGCAGATGGACCATGGGCACCCAAAGATTTTGGTTGTAAGGACTAAAAAAAAAGG
This sequence comes from Loxodonta africana, assembly GCF_030014295.1. Lineage (NCBI taxonomy): Eukaryota > Metazoa > Chordata > Mammalia > Proboscidea > Elephantidae > Loxodonta > Loxodonta africana. The sequence continues at coordinate 92,299,445 of NC_087355.1, forward strand.
TACCAATTATCCTTGAAACCCTGTTGTGGGTGGCTGGGTGACCTGAGTGGAGCTACCAGTCCTTAGGTCCCTGATGTGGGTAGGCGAGGACCTTGTTTAATAGGCAAAGAAATGTCAGACATCAAACACCCACCTCTCCACCACACAGCTGAAATAGTTGGAGTCTGCCAAAAGGGCCTATTCTCCTGAAATAGGCCCACACAGGTCCATGCAGAGGGGAAAGGTGCTCAAAGTCTATGGACCATTTATGCCCGGACAGGAGCCGCTTCTGTCCTGAGCTCCGCTGGTTAGTGGAGCTAGCAAATTATCTTTTCCCCCAATTGCAAATTTTTTCCTTCCCCAAGGCCGGGAGGCTGGCTCTAAGTGCACAACAGTGCCTATCTCAGGCCCAGGGATTTCAGCCGCTGAAGCCGGCTTGGGTGTGTGGCGGGGTGGGCACATTAAAATATACGCAAGTACTTAGCTTTTGCCAAGAGCGCCGCTCTTCTCTGGTTCCTGAGGTGTGAGTAGGCTGTGTGGCTGGCTGCTTCTCCCTGAGGAAACTGCAGCCGAACGCTAGTACTAGCCTGCCGTGACTGCTCCGGGAATGGTGCCTGAGGGCTCTATGGGGCAGTTCTACTCTGTGCTGTAGGGTCACTATGAGTCAGAATTGACTCGATGGCAGTGGGTTTGGTTTTTTTTTTTTTAATTTGGTAATATATAGTAAAGGAGTCCAGTTGGCAAAATGGTTACATGCTTGGCTGCTAACCGGAAGACTGGTGGTTCATACTGTCCTAGGGTAACATCACCAAAACGTTATAGTAAAGCAAGAAGAAAGATTTTATTTGGCATATGTTCCAAGAAGCAAAAGTGGGAAATGGACAAGCATGCTGCCAGTGCTGCGTCTGCTTGCGTCTGAGGAACGCTACAGAATCATCGGTATACGTTGACATTACAAGTGGTAAAATCATTAAAATCTTCACCTTTACACAAATTGGCTGAAAACTGCTAAATCATCATGACTCTACATTTTGAATTGTCTTTCATAATAATCATCTGCACAAGTTTTAGTAATGAAAGGAGCTTCTTCTTTGGTCCAAAAAATATTATTTCCTAAATGCTAATAGAAAAAGTTTCAAGATAGCCAATACAAGTTCTTTTCAGCTCACTAACACCTAGGATATCTATATTTATTTTCCTAAATTCATACTTCATACATTCTATGTTCTGATTATTAATGGATGTCTACAGCTGTTTCTTCTCATTTTAAGTTATGCTACATTGGCAAATGAAGGTCCTGAAAGCTTGACTCCATCTACATGATTCAGGTTGACTCTACCTTGACAAGGCAGCTCTTCCCCAGTCATCTTTTGAATGCCTTCCAACCCGGGGGGGTCATCTTCTGGCATTACATCAGACAGTGTTCCGCTGCTATTCTTAAGGTTTTCACAGGCTAATCTTTTCAGAAGTAGATGGGAAGATCCTTCTTCCTAGTCTGTCTTAGTCTGGAAGCTCGGCTGAAACCTGTCCTCCACGGGTGACGCTTCTGGTATCTGAATACCGGTGGTATAGCTTCCAGCATCACAGCAACACACAAGCCCCCACAGTACAACAAACTGACAGACACGTGGGGGGCATTAGTGAGCTGAAATGGACTGGTATTGGCCATTTTGAATTGGACAATCATATGGTCTGCTATGTCAGGAATGACAGCTTGAAGGAGAATGCCGTTGCCTTCATCATCGAAAAGAACTTTTCAAGATCTAGCCTGAAGTACAACGCTGTCAGCGATAGGATAATATCCATATGCCTACAAGGAAGACAGGTTAATGCAACTGTTATTCAAATTTATGCACCAACCACTAAATCCAGAGATAAAGAAATTGAAGACTTTTACCAACTTCTGCACTCTGAAATTGATCAAACATGCGGTGAGGATGCATTAATAATTACTGGTGACTGGAATGAGAAAGTTGGAAACAAAAAAGGATTGGAAGTTGAAAAATATGTCTTGGTGATAGAAACGATGCTGGAAATCACATGATAGAGTTTTGCAAGACCAACTTGTTCACTGCAGGTACCTTTTTTCAACAACATAAATGGCAGCTATACACATGGACCATATCAGGTGGAATACACAAGAATTAAATCAACTACATCTGTGAAATGAGACTGTGGAAACACTCAATATCATCAGTCAGAACAAGACCAGGTGCTGAATGTGGAACAGACCATCGATTACACATATGCAAGTTCAAGTTGAAGCTGAAGAAGATTAGAACAAGTCCATGAGAGCCAAAGTATGACCTGAAGTATATCCCACCTGAGTTGAGAGACATTTCAACAAAAGATTGCACACATTGAACACTAGTGACCAAAGACGAGATGAATTGTAGAATGACATCAAGGACATCATGCCTGAAGAAAGCAAGAGGTAATTAAAAAGACAGGGAAGAGAGAAAAGACCAAAATGGATGTCAGAAGGGATTCTGAAACTTGCTCTTTAATGTTTAATAGCTAAAGAAAAATGAAAAAATGATGAAGAGCTAAACAGAATATTTCAATGGGTGGCTCGAGAAGACAAAATAAAGTATTATAATGACATGTGCAAAGACCTGGAGATAGAAAACCAAAAGGGAAGGACATGCTCAGCATTTCTCAAGCTGAAAGAACTGAAGAAAAAATTCAAGCCTCCAGCTGCAATACTGAAGGATTTTACAGGGAAAATATTAAATGACTCAGGTAGCATCAAAAGAAGATGGAAGGAATACACAGAATCACTGTATCAAGAATTGGTTTAAGTTCGATCATTTCAGGAGGTAGCATATGATCAACAACCGATGGTACTGAAGGTAGACGCTTCACTGAAGGCATTAGCAAAAAAAAAAACAAGGCTCCAAGAATTGATGGAATACCAACTGAGATATTTTAACAAATGGATGCAGCGCCACAAGTGCCCACTCATCTATGCCAAGAAATTTGGAAGACAGCTACCTGGCCAACTGACTGGAAGAGATCTGTATTTGTGCCTATTCCCAAGAAAGGTGATCCAACTGAATGCGGAAATTATCGAACAATATCATTAATATGACATGGAAGTAAAATGTTGCTGAAGATCATTCAAAAGTGGCTGCAGCAGTATATTGACAGGAAACTGCCAGAAATTCAAGCCAGATTCAGAAGAGGATGTGGAACCTGGAATATCATTACTGATGTCAGATAGATCCTGGCTGAAAGCAAAGAATACCAAAAAGATATTTACCTGTGTTTTATTGACTATGCAAAGGCATTCAACTGTGTGGATCATAACAAATTATGTATAATATTGCAAAGAATGGAAATTCCAGAACACTTAATTGTGTTCATGAAAAACTTGTGCATAGATCAAGAGGCAGTCATTCAAACAGAATAAGGGGATACTGCATGGTTTAAAGTCAGGAAAGGTGCACATCAAGGTTGTATTTTTCACCATACTTTGTCTGCTGAGCAAGTAATCTGAGAAGCTGGACTATATGAAGAAGAACACGGCATCAGGATTTAAAGGAGAGTCATTAACAGCCTGCAGATGACACAACCTTGTTTGCTGAAAGTGAAGAGGACTTGAAGCACTTATTGATGAAGAACAAAGACCATAGCCTTCAGTATGGATTACACCTCCATAAAAAGAAAACAAAAATCCTTACCACTGGACCAATAACATCATGATAAATGAAAAAGGTTGACGTCAAGGATTTCATTTTACTTGGACCAGAATCAACATCCATGGAAGAAAAAGTCAAGAAATCAAATGACACGTTGCATTAGGCAAATCTGCTGCAAAAGACCTCTTTAAAGTGCTAAAAAGCAAAGATGTCACCTTGAAGACCTGACTTAAGCCATGGTGTTTCAGTTGCTTCATATGCATGCAAAAGCTGGACAGTGAAAAAGGAAGACTGAAAAAGAATTGATGTCTTTGAATTATGGTGTTGGTGAAGAATATTGAATATACCATGGACTGCCAAAAGAACAAACATATCTGTCAGAAGAAGTAGTGCCAGAATGATCCTTAGAAGCAAGGATGGTGAGACTTTGTCTCACATACTTTGAACATGTTATCAGGAGAGATCAGTCCCTGGAGAAGGACATCATGCTTGGTAAAGTAGAAGGTCAGCGAAAAAGAGGGAGACCCCCAACAAGATGGGTTGACACAGTGGCTGCTTCCTATGGGTTCAAGCATAATAACGATTGTGAGGACAGTGCAGGACCGGGCAATATTTTGTTCAGTTGTACATAGGGTCTCTATGAGTCATAACCGACTCAATGGCACCTAACAACAACAATAGAAAAAGATAATTATTGTGATTGGAATGCCAGAGTTGGAAACGAAGAAGGATTGGTAGTTGGAAAATATGGACTAGGTGACAGAAATTACACTGGAGATCACAAGATAGAATTTTGCAAGACCAATGATTTACTCATTGCAAATACCTTTTTTCAACAATATAAATGGCAACTATACACATGGACCTTGCTGGATGGAATACGTAAGAATAAATCTACCACATCTGTGGAAAGAATGATGAAAAAGCTCAATATCATCAGTTGGAACAAGGCCAGGGTCAGAATGTGGAACAGATCATCAATTGCTCATATGCAAGTTGAAGTTGAAGCCAAAATGTTAAAACAAATCCAAGGGAGCCAAAGTACAACCTTGAGCATATCTCACCTGAATTTAGAGACCATCTCAAGAATAGATTTGACACGTTGAACACTAATGACCGAAGACCAGACAAGTCATGGGATGACATCAGGGACATCATATGTGAAGAAGTAAAAGGTCATTAAAAAGACAGGAAAGAAGAGGCAAGCCCAAGATGGTGTAATAATCACGTGCTTTATGTTCTCTCTCTTACAACAAAGACTCAAAAAAACAAGCCAATAGGATATACGGCAACCTAGGAACCCTAATTATCAAAGACAAAGGTGAGGAATAGGACTGAGCAGCAGGTAGAAGGAGAGACAACTGAAAAACAGCGGAAAAGGCGAATTATGGAAAATGGGATCGCTGCCGTTCTGCAGGCTGAAGCTGTGCAGTGCCCCCAAGCTGAGGCAAGCAGCATCATCCCAAGGCGAAACCCACCCCATCTGGTGCAGCCAAGCAGCAGTGAATCTGCATGCACCCCTAGAACCAAATAGGCACGACACCAGACCTGTGAAAGTTAAATGCAAGCTCCCAATTCACTGTGTGCCCTTCCCCCACCACAGCGCCACAGCCAAGGTGTACTCCTTTCCCCCCACACATCTTCCTCCGTGCTCTGACACCAGTCTCCCATGGCATTCAACAAAGCCATGCTCCCTAAGCCGGGAACTTATGGCTGGGTCCGGAGGCACCAACTCCACCCAGCCACTGGCGTAGGGTGTGTATGGATTTGGAGCACCCCCACCCCAGTGCCTTGTGGACCAGTCCAACACCAGATACCCTCATTAGAACATCATGGGCAGGACATCCACCTAAAGCCCATTTTCACCTACAGCAGTCAAGTGGAAGCTGCAGACCTGTGACATTTGACACTTCCCTGCCCCTAAGAAGGGGCCTCGCCACCCACACCAGAAGCCTGAGGGCCCGTGGTACAACCCACTCCATCTAGTGGCCCACGACAGGAGACTGAGAATTAGTGGTGCCTCCTAGTCCCTCCAGCTAACAGCACCACCCAAGGACCAGCTGCACTACCCACTCTCCACTAAGTACTCTGGCAGAAAGGGGCATGCCCTCCATTGGGGCACCCAGGGGTAGCCAACAGCCCCCTGCCTTGTCTACCACATCAGCCCTCATTGAAACCAAAGACCTGTACTTCCTCCAAACGCCCCCCATGCAGCCCTGCCCACCTAGGACTGTAGGTGAGAGTCTCCACACCACACACTTGGTGACTGATGACCTAGGCACCTGTGACTTGCACAGCCACACTCCTGCAAAAACAGTGAACAGACTCCCAGGCTCACACACCTAGTAGTTGCTCTGACTACCTGGAGACAGGAGGTGAGAGTGCCAACAAAGCCAACCATCAGAGCAGCACAGTCACCCAGCCTACTTGGACAGATCAAAACAAAAATACAGTAAATAAATAACTTATTTATGTTTCAGAGGAAGTCGATATAAAATCATATAAAGAAGCAGCACAAGATGGCTCCAGTAAGCAACCAAAATAAAGAACCAGAAAACCTTTTGGAGAAAGAGAAGGCAATGGAACTACTTAGAGAAGAATTGAAAAGACTAAAATACAGAGCTCTTGAAGAGATCAAGGAGGAGATGAGGCAAAACACAGACCAAACCAAGGAACAAAAAGACAAAGCAATAGAAGAATTCAGGAAGACAATACAAGAACAAAACAACAGGATATACAGGCTGCTAGAAACCATACAGAGACAGTAACTAGAAATCCAAAATATTAACAATAAAATTTCAAAATTAGACAACGGAAGGTCATAGGAGCAGAATTGAGACAACGTAAGTCAGAATTGGTGAGATAGAAGATAAATCCCTTGACACCAACTTGTTTGAGGAAAAACCAGAAAAAACAATGAAAAAAAAAAACATAAAGAAAGCCTAAGAATTATGTGAGACACTAACAAAAGGAAAAACCTACAAGAACAGGGGGATAATGGAAAACACAGAATTGTTGAAGATTGGCTGCAGAAAATTTCCCTGATACCATGAAAGATGAGAAGATACCCATCCAAGAAGCGCAACAAACCCCATACAGGATAGACCCAAAAGAAGGTCACCAAGCCACATCATAATCAAACTTGCCAAAACTAAAGCAAGAATCCTGAGAGCAGCTAGGGATAAACAAAAAGGTTACCCACAAAGGAGAACCAACAAAACTAAGTTCAGATTACTTGGCAGAAACGGTGGAAGCAAGAAGGCAATGGGATGGGCATATATAAAGCCTTGAAGGAAAAAAAATGCCAACCAAGAATTATGTATCCGGCAAAATTGTCTCTCAGACATGATGGTGAAATTAGGTCCTTTCCAGATAAACAGAAATTAAGGGAATTTGTAAAAAACCAAACCAAAATTACAAGAAATATTAAAGGGGGTCCTCTGGTTAGAAAAGCAGCATCAGACAACAGTCCAAAACTAGGACACAGGACAAATCAACCAGATAGCAACCCAGCTAGAGAATTTACAAAAACAAGTCAAAGCTAAAAGACTGAAGACAGGGACCCAGAAACATCGATAAGAAAATGATGACAATGTCAAAACAAAAAAGAGGGAATAAACAGTGTGGTCATAGAACTTCCATATGGAGAGAAAGTCAAAATAGTATCATGAAATAAAAGACTGGTTTAAACTTAGAAAAATAAAGATTAATTTCAAGGCAACTACAAAGGAAACTAACAAACCTACCCATCAAAAAAAAAAAAAAAAGACTCAGCAAACAAAAAACCAACAATAATGAAAGAGATGAAAAAAATACATAAAAAGAACTCAGCACAGAAAAATAAGCAGAAGAATCCATTAACACCACACACACAAAAAAAAACACCAAAATGACAGCAGTAAACTCATACCTATCAATAATTATACTGAATTTAAATGGCCTAAATGCATCAGTAAAGAGAGAGTGACAGAATGGATACAAAAACACGATCCATCTATATGCTGCCTACAAGAGACGCACCTTAGATACAAAGACATAAAGTAAAACTCATAGGGTGGAATAAATATATCAATAACCAAAAAGGAGCAGGAGTGGCAATATTAATCTCTGATAAAATAGATTTTAAAGCAAAATCCACCATAAAGGGCACTGTATAATGATTAAAGGGTCAATACACCAGGAGGACATAACCATAATAAATACATATGCCCCCAATGATAGGGCCCCAAAATACATAAACTCTGACAGCATTGAAAAGAGAAATAGACACAATAATTCCATGATAATAGTAAGAGACTTCAGCATACCACTTTCAGTGAAGGACAGAACATCTAGAAAGAAATTGAGCAAAGATACAGAAGGTCAAATGCCACAATCAAACAACTTGATCTCAAAGACATATACAGAACACTCCACCCAACAGCAGCAAACTACACATTCTTTTCCAGTATGCATGGAACATTCTCCAGAGTAGACCACATCTTAGGCCACAAAGCAAGCCTTGACAAAATCCAAAACATTGAAATGATACAAAGAATCTTCTCTGATCATCATGCCATAAAAGTAGAAATCAATAACAGAAACAGCAAGTGAAAAAAATCAAATACATTGAAATTGAACAACATCTTACTGAGAAATTACTGGGTAATAGGAGAAATCAAGGATGGAATAAAAAAAATTCATAGAATCAAATGAGAATGAAAACACGTCTCACCAAAAACCTTTGGGATACAGCAAAAGCAGTGCTTAGAGGTCAATTTATAGCAATAAACATACACATGAAAAAAGAAGAGCTAAAATCAAAATTGTAATAACTCTGCAACTTGAGCAAATAGAAAAAGAGCACCAAAAAGAGCCCTCAGGCACCAGAAGAAAGGATTAATAAAGATCAGAGGAGAAATAAATGAAATAGAGAATAGAAAAACAATTGAAAGAATCAACAAGACCAAAAGTTGTTTCTGTGAAAAGATCAACAAAATTGATAAACCATTGGCCAAACTGACAAAAGAAAAACAGGAGAGGAAGCAAATAACCCAAATTAGAAATAAGAGGAGTGATACCACAACAGACCCAACTGAAATAAAAAAGATCATAACAGAATACTATGAAAAACTGTACTCCAACAAATTTGAAAACCTAGAGGAAATGGACAAATTTCTAGAAACACACTACCTACCTAAACTAACACATACTGAGGTAGAAAAACTAAACAGTCCCCTAACAAAAGAAAAGATTGAATAGGTAATTTAAAAAAAACCCTGGCCCAGATAGCTTCACTGGAGAATTCTACCAAACTTTCAGAGAAGAGCTAACACCAATACTACTCAAGCTATTTCAGAGCATAGAAAAGGAAGGAATACTCCTGAACTCATTCTGTGAAGCCAGTTGTATATAGAGATTTACATCAAGGAAACAGCTCACGCAGTTGTAGAGGCTGGAACGTCCCAAGTCCGTGGATCAGGCTGTGCTCCTGCTCTCAGGCTGTGAAGATTGACAAATCTCAAGGTCTGGAGATAAGCTGGTAGCTCGAGTCCCAAGAGCAGGAGGTAAGATGAATAGGAGGCAGCCACAGGATCCAGAGAGAGCAAAAAAGCCAGAACATCTGTTTATATTCGGATATAGGCCACACCTCCAAGAAAAACCCTTTCATCTGATTGGCTACATACAGCAGATTCAATCATGGGAGTGATCACATATAAACACAATGATGGACCAGACAAGTTGACAATCTTAACCATCACACTAGCATAACCCTGATACCAAGGCCAAGCAAAGACACCACAAAAAAAGAAAACTTCAAACCAGTATTTCTCATGAACATAGACGTAAAAATACTCAACAAAATTTTAGCCAATAGAATTTAACAGCATATCAAAAAAAATAATACATCGTGACTGTCTTAGTCAGCTAGTGCTGCTATAACAGAAATACCACAAATATAAATTTATTCTCTCACAGTCCAGTAGGCTACAAGTCCAAATTCAGGACGTCAGCTCCACGGGAAGTCTTTCTCTCTGTCAGCTCTGGAGGAAGTTCCTTGTTATCAGTCTTCCCTTGGTCTAGGAGTTGCTCCATGCAGAAACCACAGGTCCAAAGAATGCACTCTTCTTCCAGCACTGCTTTCCTGGTGGTATGAGGTCCCCCACTCTCTACTTGCTTCCATTTCCTTTTATCTCTTGTAAGATAAAACGTGGTATAGACCACACACCAAGGAAGCTCCCTTTACATTGGATCAGGGATGTGACCTTAGTAAGGGTGTTACAATCCCATCCTAATCCTCTTTAACATAATCTAATCTTGCCTCATTAACCACAGGCAGAGATTAGGATTTACAACACATGAAAATTACAATCACAAAATGGAGGACAACTGCACAATACTGGGAATCATGCATAGCCAAATTGATACACATATTTTTGAGGACACAATTCAATCCATGACAATGACCAAGTGGGATTCATATGAGGTATGCAGGGATGGTTCGGCATTAGAAAAATCAATGTTATCCACAACATAAAGAACCACATGATCTTACCAATCAACACAGAAGAGGCATTTGACAAAGTCCAACACCCATTCCTGATAAAAACCCCCAGCAAAATAGGATCAGAAGAGAAATTCCTTGACATAATAAACGGTATTTATACAAAGCCAAGAGTCAAAATCATCCCGTTGTTCTGCTGCTACTCATAAGGTTTTCACTGGCTAATTCTTCTCAGAAGTAGACTGCCAGGTCCTTCCTAAAAAAAACCCACCCCCACCCCCCCCAAAAAAAAAAAACCCAGTGCCCTCGAGTTGATTCCGACTCATAGCGACCCTATAGGATGGAGTAGAACTGCCCCATCGATTTTCCATCCTAGTCTCTCTTAATCTGGAAGCTCAGCAGAAACCTGTCGGCCATGGGAGACCTTGCTGGTATTTGAATATTGGTGGCATAGCTTACAGCATCACAGCAACACACAAGCCCTCACAGTACAACAAACTGACAGATGTGTGGGGCTACAGCAGTGTATCGACAAGGAACTGCCAAAAATTCACGCCAGATTCAGAAGAGGACGTGGAACCAGGGATATCATTGCTAATGTCAGATGGATCCTGGCTGAAAGCAGAGAATACCAGAAAAATGTTTCCCTGTGTTTTATTGACTATGCTAAGGCATTTGACTGTGTGGACCATAACAAATTATGGATAACGTTGCTGAGAATGGGAATTCCAGAATGCTTTATTGTGCTCATGAGGAATCTGTATGTGGATCAAAAGGCAGTTGTTTGAACAGGACAGGGGGCTACTGCATGGTTTAAAGTCAGCAAAGGTGTGCATCAGGGTTGTATCCTTTCACCATACCTATTCAATCTGTATGCTGAACAAATAATCTGAGAAGCTGGACTATATGAAGAACATGGCATCAGGATTGGAGGAAGACTCATTAACAACCTGTGCTATGCAGATGACACATCTGTGCTTGCCAAAAGCGAAGAGGACTTGAAGCACTTACTGATGAAGATCAAACCACCGCCTTCAGTATGGATTACACCTCAACACAAGGAAACAAAAGTCCTCACAACTGGACCAATAAGCAACAGTATGATAAATGGAGAAAAGATTGAGGTTTTTGAGGGTTTCATTTTACTGGGATCCACAATCAATGAACATGGAAGCAGCAGTCATGAAATCAAATTGCATTGGGCAAATCAGCTGCAAGAGATCGCTTTAAAGTTTTAAAAAGCAAAGATATCACCTTGAGGACTAAGGTACGCCTACCCCAAGCCATGGTGTTTTCAGTCACCTCATATGAATGCAAAAGCTGGACAACGGATAAGGAAGACCAAAAAATAATTTACACCTTTGAATTGTGATGTTGGCAAAGAATATTGAATATACTATGGACTGCCAAAAGAACAAACAAATCTGTATTGGAAGAAGTACAACCAGAATGCTCCTTAGAACCAAGGATGGCGAGACTGCTTCTCACATACTTTGGGTGAGGTATCAGGAGGGATCAGTCCCTGGAGAAGGACATCATGATTGGTAACGCAGAGGGAAAAAGAGGAAGACCCTCAACGAGTTGGATTGACACAGTGGCTGTAACAATGGGTTCAAGCATAGCAACAATTGTCAAGATGGCACAGGACCGGGGATTGTTTTGTTCTGTTGTGCATAGGGTTGCCATGAGTCAGAACAAACTTGTCAGCCCCTAAAAACAACAACAAGAGCATTGCAAGTGGCGAGAGACTGAAATCATTCCCCTTGAGAACAGGAACCAGACAAGGATGCCCTTTATCACCATTCTTATTCAACATTGTGCTGGAAGTCCTAGCTAGAGAAATAAAGAAAAAGAAATACAGGCCATCCAAATTGATAAGGGAGAGATAAAACTATCCCTATTTGCAGACAATATGATTTTATACACAGAAAACCGCAAAGAATTCACAAGAAAGCTACTAGAACTAATAGATTTCAGCAAAGTAGAAAGATACAAGATTAACATACAAAAATCAGTTGGATTCTTCTACAACAACAAAGAGAACTTCAAAAAGAAAATCACCAAATCAATACCATTTACAACAGCCCCCGAGAAGATAAAGTACTTAGGAATAAATCTAACCAGGGACATAAAAGACCTATACAAAGAAAACTACAAAACACTACTGCAAGAAACCAAGATACCTACATAACTGGAAAAACATACCATGCTCATGGATAGGAAGACATTGTGAAAATGTCAATTCTACCCAAAGCAATCTACAGATACAATGCAATCCCGATCCAAATTTCAACAATATTCTTTAACGAGATGGAGAAACAAATCACCAACTTTACACGGAAAGGGAAGAGGCCCTGGATAAGTAAAGCATTACTGAAGAAGAAGAACAAAGTGGGAGGCCTCCCACTACCTGATTTTAGAACCTATTATACCGCCACAGTAGTCAAGACAGCCTGGTACTGGTTCAACAACAAACACATAGACCAACGGAACAGAATTGAGAACCCAGATGTCCGCCCAGCTATGAGTAGGGAAAAGACTGAAGTTGTCAAGGATTTCATTTTACTTGGATCCACAATCAGCACTCATGGAAGCAGCAGTCAAGAAATCAGAAGACACATTGCATTGGGCAAATCTGCAAAAGACCTATTTAAAGTGTTGAAAAGCAAAGATATCACCTTGAAGACTAAGGTGCACCTGACCCAAGTCATGGTGTTTTCAATCGCCTCATATGCATGTGAAAGCTGGACAATGAATAAGGAAGACCAAGGAAAAATTGACGCCTTTGAATTGTGGTATTGGAGAAGAATATTGAATATACCATGGACTGCCAAAAGAATGAACAAGTCTGTCTTGGGAGAAGTACAGCCAGAATGCTCCTTAGAAGCAAGGATGGCAAGACTTAGTCTTACATATTTTGGACATGTTCTCAGAAGGGATCAGTCCCTGGAGAAGGACATCAAGCTTGTTAAAGTAGAGGGTCAGCAAAAAAGAGGAAGACCCTCAATGAGATGGAGTGACACAGTGCCTGCAACAAGGGCTCAAACATAACAATTGTGAGGATGGTGAAGGACCAGGCAGTGTTTCGTTCTGTTGTATAAAGGGTCACTATGAGTCAGAACTGACTCGATGACACCTAACAACAACAACAATATGAGCAGCTGATATAAAGAGCCAAAGTCCATTAAATGGGAAAAAGACAGTCTAACACATGGTGCTGGCATAACTGGATGTCCATCTGTAATAAAATGAAAAAAGATCTATACCTCTACCATGCACAAAAACTAAATCAAAATGGATCAAACATAAACCTAAATATAAAATCTAAAACAATAAAGATCATGGAAGAAAAAATAAGGACAATGCTAGAGGCCCTGATATACAGCATAAATAGGATACGAACTATAACTAACAATGCATAAACACCAGAAAAGAAACTAAATAACTGGGAGCTCCTGAAAACCAAACACGCTCATCAAAAGACTTCACCAAAAGAGTGAAAAAAGAACCTACAGTCTGGGGGAAAAAAATTGGCTATGACATATCCGACAAGGGTCTAATCTCTAAAATTTGCAAGGTACTGCAATACTTGAACAACAAAAAGACAATGTAATTTAAAAATGGGTAAAGAACATGAGCAGACACTACCAAAGAAGATATTCAGGCTGAGCAAATAATCTGAGAAGCTGGACTATATGAAGAAGAACATGGCATCAGGATTGGAGGAAGACTCATTAACAACCTGCACTATGCAGATGACACAGCCTTGCTTGCTGAAAGTGATAAGGACTTGAAGCACTTACTGATGAAGATCAAAGATCACAGCCTTCGGTATGAATTACACCTCAATATATAAAAAAAAAAAAATCCTCACAACTGGACCAAGAAGAAACATCACAATAAATGGAGACAAGATTGAAGTTGTTGAGGGTTTCATTTTACTTGAATCCACAATCAACACACATGGAAGTGGCAGTCAAGAAATCAAACAACATATTGCATTGGACAAATCTGCTGCAAAAGGCCCCTTTAAAGAGTTAAAAAGCAAAATGTCACTTTGAGGACTAATGTGTGCCTGACCCAAGCCATGGTATTTTCAGTTGCCTCATATGCATGCAATGGCTGGACTATGCAACAATAAAGAACAATGATGAATCTGTGAGACATCTCACAACAAGGATGAGTCTGGAGGGTGTTATGCTGAGTGAAATAAGTCAATCACAAAATGGCACACAGTGTATGAAACTACTATCATAAAACTAATGAACAGGTTTACACACAGAAAGAAACAATCTTATAGAAAGGGAGTGGTGGGGAGGTAAAAACACTAAACAGTATATAAGTGGTAAGACAGTACACAATACTGGGGAAATCAGCACAACTTGACAAGGGTAAGATCATGGAAACTTCATAGATACATCCAAACTCCCGGAGGGACTGAATTACTGGGCTGAGGGCTGGAGACCATGGTCTCGAGGGACATTTAGTTCAACTGGCATGAAGAAAATGTTCTACATTTTACTTTGGAAATTACCATCTGGGGTCTTAAAAGCTTGTGAGTGGCCATCTAAGATACTCCATTGGTCCCACCTTGTTGGGAGCTAGGGAGAATGAAGAAAACCAAAGACACGAGGGAAAGATTAGTCCAAAGGACTAATGGAGCACAACTATCACAGCCTTGACCAGACTGAGCCTAGCACAAGTAGATGGTGCCCAGCTACTACCACTGACTGCTCTGACAGGGATCACAACAGAGGGTCCCTGACAGAGCTGGAGAAAAATGTAGAACAAAACTCTAACGTACAAAAAAAAGGACTAGACTTACTGGTCTGACAGAGACTGGAGAAACCCCGAAGTATGGCCCCCAGATACCCTTTTAACTCAGTAGCGAAGTCACTCCTGAGGTTCACCCTTCAGCCAAAGATTACTTGTATCTGTTGCCATCAAGTCAATTCCACCTCATAATTACCCTATTGGACAAAGTAGAACTACTTCTCAGGATTTCAAAGGAGAACAGGCAAAACAAAATGAGACTAAATGGGCACACCAGCTCGGAAGGCAGGAGGGGACAGGAAAGCTGGTAACAGGGAACCACAGGTCGAGGGGGGAGAGTGTTGACATGTCGTGGGGTTGGCAATTAATGTCACAAAACAATATGTGTATTGTTTAATGGGAAACTAATTTGCTCTGTAAACCATCTAAAGTACAATAAAAAAATTATTAAAAAAAATCAAATGACATAACATTGGGCAAATCTTCTGCAAAACATGTCTTTAAAGTGTTAAAAGGCAAAGATGTCACTTTCAGGACTAAGGTGTGCCTGGCCCATGCCATGGTTAGACCCACAGACCCACACATGCTGTGCCCATAGGACACAACTTTTACCACAATGGTGAGGAACAAATTTGTGAAGGGAGCCCAGCACCCTTGAAGACTGCTGTGATTGCTATTTTATGTCAGATTTGGCAGTGGGAACTGCCATAACTGAACTGACACCTAACTACAATGGATTTGGAGCCCTGGTGGCTCAGTGGTTAAGAACTTGGCTGCTAATCAAAAGGCTGGCAGTCCGAATCCACTAGCTGCTCCTCATAAACCCTATGGGACAGCTCTACTCTAGCGTACAGGGTTGCTATGAATCAGAATCCACTCAAGGCAACAGGTATGGGGTTTAACTACAATGGAGTTGATTGGACCCGGTGGTGGTAGTGGCCAAGTGGTGGCATTCAGCCAACAAAGACAAGGTGGTCGTGGTTATGGTAATGGACGGCAGACTCAAAGCAGTAATCAGAATAGCCTGACTCCTGTGGACTTATGATGTTGGCTACTTAGTCATGGTGTCCCTAGAAGTCACATAGACACAGAATCTACTAAATTTTTACTTGATCTGTACAAGCAGATGAATTCTAGGTCAAGTGAAGAGCAGTCTTGCTGAAATCACCGGAATATGGAATCACAATCCCTCAATCAGTTCCCAGACTTGAGCAAGTGTAAAGACTCACAACCCCTTGAATGAAGGGGAGGCTGAGTCCCCTTGAGGAAAGACTCCAAGACACTGCCAAAAACTTATACTGCCTTTTGCAGCAGATTTGCTCAATGCAGTGAGTCTTCTGATTTGACTCCTGCTTCCATGGATGTTGATTGCAGATCCAAGTAAAATGAAATCCTTGACAACTTCAATCGTTTCTCTGTTTATCATGATGTTGCTTATTGGTCCAGTTGTGAAGATTTTTATTTTCTTTATGTTGAGGTATAATCCATACGGAAGGCTTTGGTCTTTGATACTCATCAGTAAGTACTTCAAGTCCTCATCACTTTTTGCAAGCAAGGTTGTTTCATCTGTATATCGCAGGTCGTTAATGAGTCTCCCTCCAAACCTGATGCCATGTTCTTCATAAAGTCCAGCTTCTTGGATTATTTGGTCAGCATACAGATTGAACAGGTATGGTGAAAGGATACAACTCTAACACACACCTTTCCTGACTTTAAGCCACGCAGTATCTCTGTGTTCTGTTTGAACAACTGCCTCCTGATCCACGTACAGATTCCTCATGAACACAATTAAGTGTTCCAGAATTCCCATTCTCCACAGCGTTATCCATAATTTTTATGATCCACATAGTCGAATGCCTTTGCATAGTCAATGAAACACAGGTAAACATCTTTCTGGTATTCTCTGCTTTTAAAACCAGTATCCATCTGACATCAGCTATGATATCCCTGGTTCCACATCCTCTTCTGAGTCCAGCCTGAATTTCTGGCATTTCCCTGTCAATATATTGCTGCAGCTGCTTTTGAATGATCTTCAGCAACATTTTACTTCCCTGTCATATTAATGATATTGTTCAATAATTTCTGCATTCAGTTGGATCACTTTTCTGAGGAATAGGCACAAATAGGGATCTCTTCCAGTCAGCTGACCAGGCAGCTGTCTTCCAAATTTCTTGGCATAGACAAGTGAGCAATTCTAGCACTGCATCTGTTTGTTGAAACATCTCAACTGGTATGCTGTCAATGCCCAAAGCCTTATTTTTTGCCAGTGCCTTCAGTGCAGCTTGGACTTCTTCCTTTAGTACCATCAGTTTCTGATCATACGTTGCCTCCTGAAATGGTTGAACGTTGACCAATTCTTTTCGCTTTAGTGATTCTGCATATTCCTTCCATCTCCTTTTGATCCTTCCTGCGTCGCTTAATATTTTCCCTGTAGAATCCTCCAGTATTGCAATTCGAGACTTGAATTTTTTTCTTCAGTTCTTTCAGCTTCAGAAATGCTGATCATGTTCTTCCCTTTTGGTTTTCTATCTCCAGGTGTTTGCACATGTCATCATACTACTTTACCAATACAAACAGGAAAAAAAGTACAGCTAACATCATAACTTTATTCACAAAGTTATGATAACTTTTTTTGTTGGTTTGTATATGCCCTTTAAGGTATTGAGGAAGTTTCCATTTATAGCTGGTTAATAGTTTTTAATCTTTGATATTCTCTTCAAAAAAAAAAAAAAAAAAACCCAAACCCATTGCGGTGGAGTTGATTCCAACTCAATTCTAACTTTGAGTTTGGCCTGGATGGATCGACTTGCTTCTAATGAATAGAAAAAGCAGAGATCACAGTGTGTTACTAGACCCCGCGGAGACCTGGGCTCGTCAGGCTTGTAAATGGCCTTTAAACTCAGCCTCCCGCTGCTGAACCAGGTCCCAGAGACCCGACCGGCCTGCCAGGGACCGGGCCCCATCGGGGATCAACACAGTGTCCGCCTCAGGACCTGAAAAAAAAACTACATCTGTTACCTTTTTCCCAAGAAAAAAGGCGTCGGGACTGGCTGCGGCATGTACCGCGCGGCCCCGGCGGTGTGTCCAGCGCTGCCGCGCGGCCTGGAGAGCGGGAGCCACCCCGGGCGCTGCGCGGGGCGCCTGCACCCTCCTGAGGGGCCAGCCCGGAAGACGCGCCGCGGGGTCGCAGTTAACGAGGACAGGGTGTGGAGCTGCACAGAGGAGAGGACAGCTCCTCAAGGCGAGGACGCGACGGAGGCCGCCCCGGGTGAGACGCTAACGCGGCGGGGCGGGGCACATCGGGGACGCGGCCTGGAGCGGGGCGGGCCTGACGCACCTCGGCTCCTCCCCTCCGGCCTCGCGGACCACCGAGGGAGGTGGTCCTCCCGGCTTCCTAGAGCGACCCGGAAGCGACTCTGGGGGCGGGTCTGGAGATCACGTACCGCTTCCGGCTGCCGTGCCAGGTAGTGTCGGGCCGTTCCGCTCCGGATCGTTGGCGCGAGGTACTATAGGCCGCGGGGGCAGGGCTCGTGGGTAGCTTGGGTGCGGCGGGGTCGTCCTCCGTGGGTGGTTCGTGGCTCTCGCAGCGCCGCGAGGGGGCGGGCGCGGACGGCGGACCGGAACATGGCCCTTCGCCGCCACATCCCGGGAGCCCTGGAGACTGATGGCTTTTCCGTCAGAGGGAGGATCGATCCAGTGCCTCGCGTCGGGGGCGGGGAAGAATGAACAGCTACGAGCGCGCGCCCGGCCCTGGAAGTGCACAGATGCTCCCAGCACCCACTTCAGGGATGCATTGCAGCGTGGTGACGCAGCATGGTGAGCAGGGCCCGCCGCGGACCCACCACGGCCGGAATCGAGCCCGGGGCTGCCTCCCCAGACCACCCGTTCCCGGACTCTGCGACCCGCAGAGGGAGCACCCGGAAGCCGCCAGCACTTTGGGTCGTTGTCAGGGGACCTCAGGGAACAGGGTCTTGGCAGCAGGACTGCCCAAAAGTCCTGGTACTAGCAAGGTGCACACCGGAGAATGGGGTGCAGTGAAGCCCTTAGGGCTTCTGTGCTTTCAGGCTCTCCCTAGTGCTCCAGCGCGCCCTGATCCCGCTGGGAAGGCCCTTGGGGGTAGGAGTTGTGCTTGGACGGTCTCTGCTCTAACACCTGGGGGACTGAGTTGGGCAGGTCCACGCTTGTGTGAGCAGATGTACGGGACTCTCACCTGTGACGAGCTGGTGATGTGCTGCCTGTCAGATACCATCACAGCCCTTTTCCTTAGATAGCTCACATACATCTGTTGTGCACGTTGCTCCTGTTAGAGTTCGTTTGTTCTCTCCTGGGGGCTGTGTCTGGTCCTCTGGTGCTGCAGCAGAACTTCTGAGTAGACAGGCCTGGGTCCCAGTCCTTGACTTCATCGCCTCATGTTTTGAGCCTCTGTTTCCTTATCTGTAAAATGAGAATGATAACCAGCTTTTGCACAACTATTACAAGAATTTCAAATGGAATAGTTAAGTGGTCCTGGCGTGGCTGGTGGTGGTGGCCATGTCCCCCGGTTGCCTCGCACTTTGTCCATTACTGTGGCCCCTATTCCTGGTCCTCGTAACTTTTCTTGCCTCCACCCCACCTCCCTTCATGCCAGCTGCTGCTATTCCTTTAGTCTCGGCCACCACTTCTTCTAGGAGGCCTTCTTTCTTCCCAGGACTATCATGGGCCCCTCTGCTACCTGCCCCCTGGCCACACCCACCACATGTGACTGTCAGCAGTGGTTCACACTGTCAGCATCCTGAAAGCAGGGACTACATCAGGTCTCACTCACTGGGGTGGCACATGGAGTCACTGGGCTTCTCCCCTTCCCCTCCCTTCTAGGCAGCAACATCTGAAGGACCTGCCGTCTGTACTGGTGGAGTGAGGAGGAAGAGGCAGTGATGTCTGCCGTGGGGGCTGCAGCCCCATACCTGAATCTTCCTGGTGATGGTCACAGTGGCCAAGTGAGTTTTCTGGGGGCCCAGCTCCCTCCTGAAGTGGCAGCAATGGCCCAGCTCCTGGGGGAGCTGGACAGGAGCACGTTCAGAAAGTTGCTGAAGCTGGTGGTCAGCAGTTTGCAGGGAGAGGACTGCCGAGAGGCTGTGCAGCGCCTCAGAGCCAGTGTGGGCCTCCCAGAGGAGCAGCTGGGCACCCTGTTCGCAGGCGTGCACACACTGCTCCGGCAGGCCCTGCGGCTGCCCTTGGCCAGCCTGAAACCCGAGGCCTTCAAGAACCAGCTCGAGGAGCTCTGCATCCCCCAGGACCTGACCGGCGACCTGGCCAGTGTGGTGTTCGGGAGCCAGCGGCCCCTCCTTGACTCTGTGGCCAGGCAGCAAGGTACCTGGCTGCCCCATGTGGCCAACTTCCGTTGGCGGGTGGGTGTGGCCATCTCCACTAGCTCCCTAGCCCGCTCCCTGCGGCCAAGCGTCCTGATGCAGCTGGAGCTTTCTGATGGGTCGGCACACCGCTTTGAAGTCTCCACGGCCAAATTCCAGGAGCTGAGGTATGGCGTGGCGCTGGTTCTGAAGGAGATGGCGGATCTGGAGAAGAAGTGTGACCGAAAACTCCAGGACTGAGCCCTTTGGGGCAGCGGTGTGGACGTGGTCCCAGAGCACAGCCCACTCATCCTGGGGTTCGCGGCAGCAGAGACCCCGGAGCGTGATGATTGTGTTGTTTTCTTTTTCACTGAAGAAGACAGCTGTGCCTGTTTCTTTTCTTTTTTTTTTTTTTGAAGTAAAGCAACTATAAAACACCTGTCCTTCTCAGTGGGCATCAGAGAGGGGAGCAGGGGCCCTCCTCGGTACTTCTAGGATGAGAGTGTGCAGAGGCCACAGACAGCTTTGTACCCTCAGCATCACTGCACTCCCTGCCGGGGCCTTGGGGTGCTGCTCTCTGCAGAGCCTAGTCCCCTTTGCTGTTGGACCATGTTCCCCCTGGCAATATCCCTGCCCTTCTGGTCTGTTTTCTGTTTGCTCTGTGTGGAGAACCCAAGTCTCATGTGAGTAAATGGGGTGTACGCGGCATGCAGGAATTTCCCAGATGACAGCAGATGTGCTTTAGAGCCCACCTTGCCTCTGTTGACAAGCTTGGCATCTTGTGAGCTCCTTGCTCCCCACAGGCTGCCTCTTGCTGCCTGCCCCCCACCCTGTGTGCACTTGGGGACCTGGGCTTTCCAGAGGAGGAGGAGGTTGTCCTCAAGTCCACTCCTGGCAACTTATGGTACATTTGAGAAAAGCTAAAACAAAGTACACACACCAACACACACAAACCTTACACAACCCCTGCCATAGACAGACCTGGAAACATTCTGACCTGTTTCTTCCTAGACTGTATACTTAATGCTGTGTGTGTCTGAGTCTGCATATCTGTGTGCATGTCCATGTGTTAACTGGGCTCTGTTCATGTAACTTTTCCTGAGTAGAGCAGTTGTGTTCAATGGCTGCAAAATGTGCCATCCAGGTGGGTGTGCTCTAATTTGCTTAACCCTTCACTTGTTCATGAACTTCTAAATGTTTCTTCAGTTGATTTTTGGTTACTAAAATTCACCCAGTGATGTTGGTACTCATATTAAAACTACTTACAGTGGGATTATGAGGTACTAGAGTGTGAACACTTTAAAGCCTTTGATTCTCTTGCTGAATTGTGACTCCACTAGGCTGGTTCTTTCATTCACCAGTAGGTGCTTCTCGAGCACCGCCTGTGCCAGGCCCTGGCAATACAGCCATGAGTATACACTGGCCATGGACATTACCTGTGTGCCTGTGAGGATGTGGCCACATAGCTCATCCTCACTGAGGGACCACAGGCAGGGACTAGTCCTCACAAGAAGGCTCCCACGTTACAGGTAGGGCAGTGAAGCTCAGCGGTAGGACTTGACAGTGTCACACAGCTAATGGGGAGCTGGTGTTTGTCCACCTGGCTTCCCTCCCCTCTTCCAGCCATTGACATTGGGCGTGGTCCTGTGTTTTGTGATGACTGGGGCTGAAGGGACCTTGTGTCTGCCCCCAAGGAAGGCTTCCCTGCTTACCCTCTTGTGTCCTGAGCAGTTACAGGTCTCAGAATGAGGTGATACATTGGAGCCAAGCCCACCAGCAGCCATGTCATCCTCCTCACAGACACTTAGGGGTGAGAGCCACTGGGATTTGGGCTGTGTGTTATGCAGTGTTATTGGTGCAGCCAGTCAGTGGGCGGGGTCGGGCTGGCATGTTCTGTATGGCCTCCTGGCCAAGTTTCTCACAATGCGCCCTGCTGCCAAGAAGCCCTGTGGACTGTGGGAGCTGGAACACCCTTTAAATCACAGGCTTGGTGGCAGTGAGGGGAGGCTGTGTCTTGGGTGTGTGAGAAACATGTAAACCCCTTCTTCAGGGACCAGGGTCATTGTCACCCACACCAAGAGTATCCTCTGGGGGCAGGACAGGGTTGTCATTTGCAAACATGACCTCAAGCCTTGCAGTAATCCTTACAGATAAAAGTTGTTTTTCCGTTTCATAGGTATACTGAGGCTCAGAGGTCACAAGCTTCAAACAGTATGTGAGAACAGGACTTTGTGGGCCCCTCTGCCTTCTGGGCCATACAGGTGGCCCCTTTGTCCTGTAAGCAGAGCCTGAGTTACTAGCCTGGTGCCTTGTATAGCTCTGCCTGTCAGGACAGCCATAGCACCACAGACAGTAAGTACACAAGTGGGCGTGGCTGCATTCCAATAAAGCTTTATTTAGGGATGCTGAAATTTCAGTTTCATGTGTTGTGAAATATTTTTATATGCCTTTTTTTCCAACCATTTAAAAACCATTCTTAGCTTTAAGTCCTTACGATAGAAACCAGGTGGCCATGGAATTTGGGCCTCCAGTGAGTTTGCTGAGCCCTGCTCCAGCTGTCCACCTCCCTCACCCCAAGCTTGGGTGGTGGCCTCCCCATGAGCCCACAGGACTTCCCTTGGGATGCAGCGTGACTGTCCATCCGGTGGGTGTCAGTCTCCACCACCAGACTACAGGGGCTGTCATTCCACCTTTGTCCCCTTGCAGGAGGGACAGACACTTGTGTCTGGAAAATCGCCCCTTTCACTTCTCTTGGCTTTACTTAGTATTAGTTCTCTGTGGGAACTCTTTGTGCCAGTGAGCTTCTACCTGGATGCTACCCCAATGCATTATAGCTTTGCTCAGCAAACACCGCTGGGGCTTTGAATAAGCTGCCATATTGGGGACTGGATCCAGGCCTACCCTCGCTTGGCTCCATTTTGTTTGTGAAGCTTTTAGAAAGCTTAACATAGTTCAGATTCAACATCACAAAGATTAATCTGAGATAACAATTTCAGATCAAAAGTGTGGGTTTATTTTCATTAATTGGTCTCCAAAATAAAAATCCAAAATGTTTAAAATCTAGTCTGAAATAAAATTCTGAAAGTGTTTAAAATGAGTTTACTGTGATGTTTATGGAACCCCAGATTAGATGTATAGCTTGACAGTAGAGCAGAGTATTTCTGTACTGCCCCTGGGCAGCCTTCTAAGAGCCCCAGCCACCACCTCTTCCATGCGGCAAACCAAGCAGTGCACGCACCTTGTGAGGCAGAGCTGTGCAGCAGTTTGCATTGAACGTGTTTGCTTGTGCATATCATTTTATGGATGAGCAGAGAGATTAAGTAGCTTGTCCAAGGCCACACTCCTTGAAAGCAACAGTACCATCTCTCAGATGCCTGTCAGCACAGCCCCTGCCACACTCATGCTGGAATCATGTGGCCTGACTTCTGCCAGACCAGAATGTAGGACTTAGATTTAATTCTATTGAATTGACCGAACTGCCTCATTCGCAGTTGATTGAGACTTGCTTCAGTTTATTGGGACATTTAGGTGAACAAGCCACTAAGAAGTGCACAGAGGAAAAGGAATTCTTCAAAGGCTGAGGGCATGAAGTTTTCATCCAAGAGCTCGCGAGGGTGAGGCAGGCTAGTGCAATGGAGAACACTGCGAAAGCAGCCAGAGGAGATACACAAATGGATGTCTGTGGTCCAATAAAACTTAGTTCATGCACACTGAAATTTGAATTTCATATAATTTTCGAATGTCACAAAATATTATTTTTCAACTATTTAAAAATGTAAAAACCATTCTTAGCCCTCAGGCCATACAAAAGCAGGCTGCAGACCAGGTTTGGCCCGCTAGCCATAGTTTGCCAGCCCCTGATCAAGGACCGTGTTACTGTTAACAAGAGAATCCAGGTGCTGAACATGAATTAAGTGTGACTCTTGCCAGCCCCTTTTTGTCCACCCTGCATTTGCTGTTACAGGAAAGAAAAAAGCACCATGCCAGGGCGGAATCTAGAATTTTCAAAACAGTCTATATCACCTTCCACCTCTTTTGGCCTGATCATGGTGACCCAGGAAGTAGGTGAGAGGAGATGACCACTTTCTGTGGACAGCCACATTCAGTGACCAGACTGCCTTACTAAGGCATGTGGACCAGGAGGAGGTGAGGGAGGGTATCAGAAATCTGGTCCTCTCCACACTCAGCAATCCCAATGCCATTGAGTACCTTGACTATTGTCCATTGTTGGGTGGCCTGCAAAACCTATTTACTGTATGGCCCTTTAAAGACAAAGTTTGCCCAGCTGTCCTAGATAAAAAGGTAATGACCGATTGGTTGAGTATGTTACTTGCTTCACAGTAGCCTACACTACCAAGGTGGGGGGTTCACAGCTTACAAAACTGCCTGTTCCTCACGTACCTGACCCTTCTGGACAAAAGGTCTGAGTGTGAGTTGGGGAAGGCAGGAGGAAAGGTGATGTAACAGCTAACTGAAATGGGGCACACTAATTCTTGGCTGAACGACAATCCTGGCACCTGGGGAGGGAACACTTTAGATCCCTGAAGGTGCAGTTGGGGGGAGAGCGACAGCCGACAGCCAACGCTCTAGATCTAGCACTGCACCCAGTCAATATAGGCATGCCATCAATCAAACCAATCACACAGTGTACCCAGGTTGAGCAGCAGTGGCTGGCAATTAACCTGGTTTAGCATCTCCATCCATGTGCTGTAAGGACAGAACTCACGTGGACAAGAGTGGTTCTGAACTATTCCGACAGCACTTGAACTTCTCTAGTACATGTGCAAACGCGGGCAAGCACAATCTTGCTTCAAATCTGATATGAACATACACACCTCTGATGCCCAAACTGCCCTAGGTTATGCCATCCATGCCAATCGAAGCTGCAATTTGACGGTGACAGTGCCCAGTGTGAGTGACCGACCTGTGTCCCCTTAGGTTACATGTTTGTATGTGGGGGGATGGGCCACAAAGTCTCTCTCCATTAGGGATGGGAGAACTTTTCAAACAATTATTACACCTGTGATTATTGGTACTAGGAGCCCTAGTGGCACAATGGTTAAGCACTCGACTGCTAACCAAAAGGTTGGCAGTTTGAACCCATCAATGGCTCCATGGGAGAAAACACCTGGTGGTCTGCTCCCATAAAGATATTTAAAAAGAAACACTCATCGCAGTTGAGTTGATTCCAACCCGTAACAACCCTTTAGGACAGAGTAGAACTGCCCAATAGGGTTTCCAAGGAGTGACTGGTGAATTTGAACTGCCAACCTTTTGGTTAACAGCCATAGCTCTTATCCACTGTGCCACGGGTTCCACCATAAAGAAAACCCTATGGGAAGTTCTACACATAGATAGGGTTGCTATGTGCCAGAGCCAACTCGATGGCAATTATTGGCAATGAGTGCAAAGATCTCGTGCGAGTCATTGTGTAGAATAGACTGGCCTTGGGCCACATCCTGGCTGTCTGAAATAAGACCTACTAGTCCCCTGGACTTGTTCATAGTTGGGAAGCCCACGACCCAGGGGTAGGATTCAGGTCAGTCCTGGAGGTGTCAGACAAATGGATTTGGTCCCAGCGCCTCAGATTAGGTTAACATGAGTGGCCAGTGGAGGGGAGACTCATGTGAAAATTCAAATTCATCCAAGATTGTACCAGGTTGAGGGGCAGGCTGCTGGGAGAGGCGCTGCGCCATGGGTCCAAACTCACCTGCACGTTCTTGCCATATGGTCTTACCGTTATTTGCCTCAAGTTTGTGTTGACAGCAAGCAACCTCAAGGGATGAGGTAATGTCTCCAGAGGACAGAGCAGCTTGCTTACCATTCATTATAAAAGCTGCAAGTTCCTGAGCTTAATGGTCCCTGCTGTGACACCCACACTGTGTGCACAGAACCATGGGACTCAGTGGGTGCTGTGGGAATGGATGTCACATTAACACCTGACTACAGCTTCTGCTGTGAAGAATCTGGTATCCTTTGCCACATCCATTAACTTGATAGCATGTAGAAGGGTAAAATCTCAGACCCTTCAGTTCTCGACAGTTGTTTTAAGGCAGGTTTTGAGGTCATTTGTTATGCAGCAATAAACACATGTCCTAAGCTCTGGCTGGCATCTTCTGTAAAGTGGAGAGCTGGGCCAATGCGAGACAGGTCATCTAGCCCACGTGGTTGGTGTCGACAAGGTGAAGCATGGCTGGGAATGCTGGTTTAAGAAGTCTTGGCTCTGGGATTGTTGGCCAAGTAGGGTAAGAGAATTTAACCAGTGCTTATTTTCTGCCAGGCACAGTGAAAGGTGTTCTTGTGCATTGTTTAATCCTTTTAACTACCCTCTAATGCTGCATATTTTCAGATAAGGAAATAGACTCTGAATTTCAGGGAGGGCAGGTGATGTCTCAGGATCAAACAGTAAATCCATGGTCCCCAGGTGTGACTCCAAAAACCCCTGTCATGACACCAGGGCTGTTTTTGGAGTGCTGGCACAAAATCTGTGCTCTGTGAATGATACCCACAAAAGTAATGGGTACTTTGCCAGCCCAGCCCTGCCTCTGAAGAGGAAGGGGCTGGATCCCTGGGTTGCTCCAATGTGTGGGGAGTTTTAAAGAAAAGGAGTCAAGTGAAGAAGTTAGGAGAAAGGAAGCCTAGGTAGTGTTCTTCTGGACTTTATCTCATGAGAGCTAATCAATTTCTTTATTGCTTAAACCACTTTTGAGTAACTGATCCTAAAAGGAAAACATTTAGAGTAACTTTTTTCACCTACTCAGTTTGGCAGAGCTCAAATGGTGTTTTGTACACAGCTTTCCCATACTCAGGGACCTGGAATCGTCTATGAACTCGAAACTCTACAGATGTGCACCTTGAATGTGAGGGACACAGGCTTTATTGAATTAAATAAGATCAGACATACCAGCAAATAACATACATTTTGTACGAATTTGGATGTTCTCTTTCTTGAGAACAATTAAATCTTTCTCAACATTCTAAATTGTTGACAGTATAAATAACCCATATGAAGTGACTTAAGGCTGTAGGTTTATTCACATTATAAATGTAAATGGTCTACCCCATATGACTTTTCTGATGGTGAGTGAGTCTTGAGCTGCGATTAAAAGCTTTCCCACACTCATTACACTTATAAGGTTTCTCTCCAGTGTGAATTCTCTGGTGTATAATTAGGTGTGAGCGCCACCTGAATATTTTCTCACATTCATTACATTTATGTAGTTTCTTTATAGTATTAACTTTTTTACGGCTCACAAAGGTTGAACCTTCCAGGGCATTCCCATATTCATAATACCACTGGGCTCTTGTGTGAATTCTCTGGTGTTCAATAAGATATGAACTGCGACTAAATGCCTTCCCACATTCACTACATTCATATGGCTTCACTCCAGCATGAATTATCTGGTGCTGGAAAAGGGTTGAATTTTGACTGAAGGCTTTCCCACATTCATTACACTTGTAGGGCCTCTCTCCGGTGTGAATCCTTTGATGAATCGTAAGTTGTGTGCTCATACTGAAGGCTTTTCCACATTCGAGGCATTCATAGGGTTTCTCTCCCTTATGGATTCTCTGGTGGTAAATAAGGCTTGAGCTCTGACTAAAGGCTTTGCCACAGTCATGACATGCATAAGGTTTCTCGCCGGTGTGAATTCTCTGATGCTGAATAAGATGTGAGCCCTGGACAAAGCCCTTCCCACATTCATCGCACTTAAATGGCTTTTCTCCAGTGTGAGTTCGCTGATGGCGAATAAGCCGTGAGCTACAACCAAAGGCTTTTGTACATTTGTTACATTTATAAGGTTTCTCTCCAGTATGGATTAACTGATGCTGACTAAGGCGAGAGATCCACCTAAAAGCTTTCCCACATTCATCACATTTAAATGGTTTCTCTACAGTGTGAACTCTTTGATGTGAAGTAAGGCTTGGATTATCCAAGGTTCTCGAGATTTGAGATTTCTCCCCAGTGTGCATTCTCTGATGCTGAGCTAGAGTTGAGCTCTGGCTGAAGGCCTTCCCACATTCCTTACACATGTAGGGCCTCTCTCCAGTATGAGTCCTCTGATGTCTGATCAGCTGGGACTGCTGACTGAAGGCTTTCCCACATTCATGACAACCATAGGGCCTCTCTCCTGTGTGAATTCTCTGATGGTGGATGAGGCTTGAGCTCTGACCAAAGGCTTTTCCACACTCCTCACACCTGTAGGGTTTCTCTCCAGTGTGAACTCTCTGATGCTGAATAAGTTTGGAGCTCAGGCGGAAGGCTTTTCCACACTCAGTGCACTTAAATGGTTTCTCTCCAGTGTGGATTCTCTGATGCTGATTAAGCTGTGAACACAACCTGAAGACTTTTCCACATTCCTCACATTCATACTGTTTCTCTCCTTGGCAATTATTTTGATGTTTCCCCTGTAAGCAATGAGATAATTTTTTTTGGCATTCCTGACATCTGTTAAGTTTCTTTTGCTTGTTAACTTCCCAGCGTACAGGAATGTCTGAAATGGATCTGAAACTTCTGCCACACCCATCACATCTCTCTACTATCTCTTCAGCAGTATCTCTCTGATTCTCATTAAGTTTACAGTCCAGGCTGCCACTGTTCCCCACCTCATTACATTCCTGGGACTTCTGGGTGAAGGTCTTCTTGAGCGTCACGGTCCCTTTATTTAAACAGTTTTTCTGGAAGAGGGAGTTCATCACCGTCAGCCTAGGAGGTCTGCTCTGACTATTCTCTAGCCAGACCTCAGAATCTGAAGAGTCTGCAAAGCCAGGACTTGGAGGAATATCCTGTGGGGGGATTTTGATCCTCATTCCATTTAATTCTGATTTCAGAATATCCATTTCCTCACAAGCCTGCTCATTATCAGTCCTAATAGTAGACTCTGTAATAAAATAAAAATGCTCTTTAGCCCCTGTGCTCAAAGCAGGAAAGATAGTTTGTCACTGGGGGAACTGAGTCCCGAGCCTCGAGTACAGTGATGCCCCCAGTGAAAGCATTATGAGGGGTCAGAACCTTGGACAGTTCTCAAAATGTGCTTTCATTCACAGTTTTGACTTTATTCATCTCCCCACTCAACAATGACTGCAAGCTCATTATGTACTAGGCAGAGTGCTAAGAGCTGCACATCTCAAGAGTAAAATCAGCAGACGGGTTCATCCTATAGGGAACAGGTAGGAGGAAAAATTCATAAAGAAGGCAAAGTCATAAGAAAGTAAGCCTGAGAAGGATACAGAGTTTCCCAAAAGGAAGGACTAGGCTAAGAAAGTGAGAGACTCCAAATGCCCAAGGCAGTGACATATGTCAGAGGGAGCGGGAGAGTGAGGGGAAAGAAAGGAGTTTCAGAACTATGAACGGAGTAAATGGGTAGGTAATGTGAGTCCAAATGAACACTGGGCACAACCCACTCTGAACAGCCCCAACCACAGCTGTTTACCAAAGTGGGGTTCTCTGAGCAGGACCCCAGACCTAAACCCTCTGCTCTCTCTCTAGCTACTCCTAAGACCTACTCCCACCCAGCTTGTACCTACCCACAGCCCTTGCTAGCCTGCACCTCAGCTTCCAGGTGGACTCACCTACCTCCAGCCCACACTGACTTCTTCCGCCTTCTGGAACCCTTCCTTTGCTAATGTCAGACATCTCCGTGCAGCCCGTATGCATAACCACCAGTTCCCACATGAACATTCCAGCCTGTTTCTGCTCCCATGTATAAGGAGATTGTAGCTCAGAGAGGTTAAGCAACTTGCCCAAGGTCACACAGCTAATGAGAAAATAAGGACTGGAACCCAGGCTAGTCTAGCCCTCAAACCCACACTTTTCCAGCCTTGCTGTGTAGCAGGGATGCACCAGGTGCCACTGGACACAGCAAGCACGCACCAGACCTTGTCTTCCCATTTCTCCTTTCCCACACAATCACACAACCTCAGCAAACCTGTTCGTTGCATGAATGGTAAACACTACATGGTGGCTGCTCAATCCCCACTCCAGTGCCCTTCTCCCTGGCATCCTCTGCGGTAGAGGTGAGAGAGCAGAATTCTGAGACTCCCTTGAAGCTGGGCGTGAACATGAGACAGGCACTGATTCCCTTCTGCTGGGCATGTGGCAGCCATGCCTCTCCAATCACAAGGATGGAAATCACACACCAGGGAGGGCAGAAAAGACACAGGGGAGGTCAGAGGCCCTGCCGAGCCCGTGCCAGCCCAGGACCCCCTGCTGCCACATGTTTAAGCTGCTTGCAGCCAAGAGCACTGCTGACTGAGGACCAGGAAGCCACCAACCCATTCCAGCTACTCTGGAATCACCCCCCTTGGTTCCCTGTTACTGTCTGCAAGCAGCCTGCGTTGCATGTACAAACTCTCACCTCTAAGGAAACATGGTGAAACCGGACCTGCTCTCCTTCCCTGACAAGCCCTCACCACTGTCCCAGCACCACCACTTCCAAGGCCTTGGCTCCCCGGACACTGAACTGGTCAGTCCTGTTTTGACACTCGTCTGCCTTGCATGCACATCCTCACACCCCTTCAGCCCAGAACGGGCCTGCATGATGTACAGCCGTTTCTTCCTGTCCTGACTAATCAGTGACCACCCATAGCCCTGCCTGGTGCCCCAACATGGTGGCACTTTAGGGACCTGTGATGTGAGCCCAAGGTCTTCACCCCTCCCCTGGGGCATGAAAGCCCTTCTCCAGAGAGCATGAGGTAACCTCTAAGATGCACCCACAGGCTAAAAAAGTAAAAAACCTCACTGTGGAAGTGGTGTTTCTTCTGAAACAGCCATCAAGCAGAGGCAGAGCACAGGCCAGACTGTTGGCCCACCAGCTGCTCCCTTACACGAGCATCCACTAGGGACCATGATGTGGACAAGGGGCTGCAGACCTACCGGCAGAGCCCCCACACTCTGGGCCTCATGTGCAGGTACTGGCAGCCCAGCCATTCCAAGTGGCCTGCCTGGGCGGTGACATTTCTTCTCAGCATGTTCCAGGGTTACGTTAGGGTATATTTTCCTCTAAGACGTCTCACTCCTGCCCTGAGCTTCCACCTGCAGGAGTGAGCTCTGGCCAGCAATGGCAACTCTGGGCCTGGGATGCAGTAATACTTTTGTTGTCATTTTATCACCATGACAACCATGCATTGCGTAAAAACCCCTGAACTAGCGAACACACAAGACAGTCCCTGATGGAGTAGGAGAAAAGTGGGACTCAGAACTCAAATTCTGGTAAAAAGACCAGACTTAATGGTCTGACTGAGACTGGAGGGACCCCAGAGGACATGGCCCCTGGACTCTCTGTTAGCCCAAAACTAAAACCATTCCCAAAGCCAACTCTTCAGACAAAGATTAGACTGGACTAGAAGACATAAAATGATACTAGAGAGGAGTGTGCTTCTTAGCTCAAGTAGACACATGAGACTATGTGGGCAGCTCCTGTCCAGAGGTAATACAAGAAAGCAGAGAGGGACAGGAGCTGGCTGAATGGACACCAGTAGGGTGGAGAGGAGTGTGCTGTCACATCATAGGGAGAGCAACTAGGATCATATAACAATGTGTATATAAGTTTTTTTAATGACAAACTGACTTGAATTGTAAACTTTCACTTAAAGCACAATTAAAAAAAAAAAAACCTGAACTACACAGATTTGCCAACTATAGCTGGCTTCTCTGCCTCGTGCCCTCTTTAAAATCATCCCCAACCTTGACAATACTGAATGGGAGCTGGGTTTCAACTGGGTCACCGTACGCTTCACCTCCTTTTCAGGGAGGACAAGAGTCTGAACAGGACAGTGCAGCGGCAGACAGGCCCAGCCAATGGTCAGGGGCTGTGTGGGGTGGCGCTCCTGACCCTCTTTCCTAGACACCAGACCCAGCCTCGGGGGCCAACAGCAATGCCACAGTACACTCTGGGGTGCACATGACTAGGTCCCACAGTGACCATGGAGTGACAACACACCACAGGGTGTGCACGACAAGACCCTGGGCATTCAGGTGAGCCTGCTTTAAGAACACTCCCTCAGTGCCCCTCCAGGCTGCCTGGGAACGTATTACATACTTTCCACCATTCTGGGCAGTCCTCTTGCAGCCATGCCATCTACAGCAGAGACCACGCGGACAGGGTGGCAGTGGGGAAGGGATTTCCTGCTGGTATGTACAACCCACCGCCCTGTCATCTCAGTGCCAAACTGGCAACATGCATCTGCAAAGGAGGCTCAGAGGCATCGCCCTGACAGCCTGGGTGAGTGAGCATTGTGCCCTGGAGGCTGACCACAGAGGCCAGGTTACTGGCAGAGACCGGGTCACCTGGGGCCAGAGAAGTCCTGGAAGGGGCTGCTAAGGGGGTAGGGAGAGCTGTCTTAAGGACAACGTTTACTATGGAGAGGCTACTACGGGCTAAGTTTAAAGGCAAGAACGGTTTGCTTGGCACATTTGTACCTTTGCTCTAGCAACAGCATTAGTAAACGAGAAACTGAATAAAACATGATGTTAAAACTAAACACTATTTTTGCCACAACACACGGGTGTTTTGTATCCGTGCTTTCCTGTGAATCATAGCCACTCCTGAGGAAGTCCCCTCCCGCCCCGGCCTGGGCTATTTCCACCCTGATGGTAGTCCCAGGTGTTCTAGCAGAGGGCCCATGGGTGGCCAGGATCAGCCTCAGGGCTGGCCTCGGCCCACACCCTGCACAGCCTCTCTAAGGCAAGTTTCTGAGCCCCTCCTGCCCAGACCCAAGCCGCACCTGTCTGGGAGGTCCTTGGTGTCTCTCTGCCCTCCGATCCCTGCAGGTCCAGCACCCATGGCTCCTGCCCCTGCTCCAGACGGGATATAAGCTCAGGCTTGAAGACCAGGACTCCTGCTGTGGGGTGAGCAGAGAAGCTTACTGGTTGGGGGGCCGAGCACAGCAGGGCCCCTGCTGGCTTGTAGGGGTAGAGGAGTGTGAGCCAGAAACAGACCCTCTGAGGGGGCAGAGTGGAGAGGATCTGGGCACAGGGGTACACAGGACACTCCTGAGGCCAGACAGTGAGGGATACCCACACGCCCAGCCCAGGCCCCATCTGCAGCAGGCTCATTGTCTCCATTAGGCCCTGTCACCGAAGAGCCTGCAAAGAGCGGGTGAGCCCCACCCTTGGGACATCAGAGGAGAGATGTGGGCATGTTGCCAGAGCTTTCCTTGGCAGGACGGAACCATCCCCTCAGTGCAGGGAGCCAGACAGTCTCAGAGGTGGGGCAGCTACAAACATAACAACCCACAAAACAAACCAACGAAGCAGCCCTTAAATCAAAGGGCACTAGTATGGTCTGTGCTTCGCTGGCCCCGTCCCACCTTGCTTCCCTCTCCAAAACAAGGGTGCTGGCCACTGTAGGCTCCCACCAGCACCTGCCCCACCCCATCACTGCCAGGTGGCACAAGGATGGGCATCCCAGCCAGGAGAGGTTGGCCAAGGCCTCGGTGTGGAGGCTTCTCCCAGTTTCCTGCTGTGGATGAAGAGGGGCAGGCAACAGGCCCCAAAGGTCTGCACTCAACAACCCTGACCTATCTGATGTGCTCTGAACATCACACACAACTGAAAACACACACACACTTTTTAAGGACACAAGGAGTGCTTACAGGAAAAATCCCTGTCTTAGGCTGTAAACAGAGCCTCAGTACAGTTCCAAAGGAATGGCATCACAGACATATGGCCCACCAAAAGGCAATTAAAATCAGAAATTAAAAAGGAAAGGAACTTAAAAGCTATCATGTATTTGGGAAGTAAATAACAAATTACTAAGTGGCAATGTAGTTACTGTCAGGCAAAATTTGCAGGACACAGCGAAAAAAAAAAAAAAAAAACAGTTGCTGTGGAATCGAGGCCGACTCAGGGTAACCCCGTGTGTCAGAGCACAGCTGTGCTCCACAGGGTTTCAATGGCGGAGTTTTTGGAAGGTTTCCAGGACTTTCTTCTGCAACACCTCTGGGTGGGTTCAAGCTGCCAACCTTTCCGGGACCTGAGTACTTAACTGTTTGTGCCACCAAGGGGCCCAGTCCCAGCTAAAGCAATACCTAAAGACGGAACTTTATGTTTTTTATAAAGCCTGGTGGCACGAAGTGTTAAGCTCCTGGCTGTTCAAAAGTTGGTGGTTTGACCCCAACCAGAAACTGTGGAGAAAGACCTAGCAATCCTGGTTCTGTAAAGAATACAGCCAAGCAAGCCCTATGGGGCAGTTCTACCCTGTCAAATGGGTTGCCATGAGTCGGAATCGACTTGACTGCACCTAACTACTAGAAATAAAAATGCAAAAAAACACAAATGAGCTAAACACCAAACTCGAGAAGTTGGGAACAAAACACAGCAAACCCACAGAAATGGTAAGGTATGAAACAATAAAGGTATGGTAGGATTCAATGAAATAAAGAACGAAAACACAATTAAAAAAAAAAGATTCGCCAAAAAAAAAAACTAGTTCTTTAAATAAGGTTAATAAGATAATCTTGTGCCAAAACCAATCAAGGTCAACATAGTGAAACAAACCCACTGCTTTCGAGTCAATTCCGACTCATAGCAACACTACAGGACAGAGTAGAACTGCCCTATGGGGTTTCCAAGGCTATGAATCTTCACGGAAGCAGACTGCCACATCTTTCTCCCTCAGAGCTGCTGGTGGGTTTGAACTACTGACCTTTCAGTTAGCAGCCAAGCGTGTTAACCACTGCACCATCAGGGCTCCTTAATATAGTGAACACATGCCAAAAAAGGGAAATGAGAAACAGCTACAAACACAACAGATTAAAAATAAGAAAAATTATGAATGCACTACTAAAATACTTGAAAAACTAAATGAAATGACCAATTGCAATAAAAACTAGAAATGACAAAATTACTACAGGCAAAATTAAAAAGCCCAAACGGCCCTTTAAGATTTAAAAAAATTGAAACGCTAGTCCAAGACCTTCCTTCCCCAAAAGCCCAGACCCAGACAGTTTTACAAGTGAGTTCTACCAAAAAACTTTAAAGTGCAAGTATTTCCATCCACATAAACTTTTCTAGCTCCCGGCCCATTGCTCCTGCCCTACAAGTTGGCCACACAGAACCGCAAGGACTCACACACCCAAGGCCCATTAGCCCAATGGCCTGAGTACAAGGCCTCTGTACCCCAGCAGGCCAGGGCGGGGCAGGGGGGCAGGGGCTGACGACCCTATGGAGGCCCCGACGCACAGCCTCACCGAGTCCAGCCACACTGCTGTGGTTCTCCAGCATCACCTCCCTGTAGAGCGCTCTCTGGCCCGGGTCCAGACACTGCCACTCCTCCCGTGAGAAGTGTACAGCCACGTCACCAAATGTCACCGTTTCCTGAAAACACACACACAGTGCCCCAGGAAGGCCTGGGTGCCACCCCACCCTGGCACCGCCTCATGGCCTGTCTCTGGCAGGGGCACCATGGGGTTGGGCAGGTGGTCATCAAGGCCCCTGTGGCTCTAAAACCCAGGGGGAGGGGCAGCCTGACAGAACCATAAGGACCCAGACCACAGCAATGGCACACACCCTCTCCCCTCTGAGCCTCAGTCGGGCCCAGGTCTGGGCAGCAGTTTGTCTATCTTGGGGGTGGGAACAAAAGGGGCATGCCTAGGTGAGGGTCAAGCAGGGACTGGGCCCAGGGCCCAGCAGCGAAGATGGAGGTTGAGGCCCTCATGGGGCAAACGAGGGCATGGAGCTGTCGTCGGGCTTCCTACCATGAGGCTTGTGGGTGGTGGGCATCCACACGTCCTGGCCAAGAGAGTCCTGTGGGCAGTTGTGAAGGGGAAAAAAGGTCAGGGGATTGCAGACCCCCCCAACTTCCAAACTAACCAAGGGGGTCTGTGTTCTCCGTTCCTTCACGTCACACCCCGGTTGTTATCTGGCAGGAATGGGGCTGGGCCATGGGAGTCAAGAGAGCATGTGCCCTCCAAGCATCCCCCTGAAGGCTCTGTTCATTCTCATTTGTGTGTGTGAGAGAACCACTCCACAAACATGAAATGAGCACTTCCACAGCCACTCAGCTGAACCAGGCTAGTATGGCAGCAAACACACGGACAAGGACCCGTGGCCTGTGGGAGAAAAGAACTGAATGATCACGACCAGGACACGGCTAAAATACTGGGAACCCTGAAAGCATTTATAGTAGGAAATGCTGATTTATTCTAATGGGTCACTTCCCTGAAGAAGAGACCTATCAGGTGAGCCAGAGTTAACCAGGCCAAGAAGGTGGAGGTGAGAAGGGCACTTGGGGCAGCAGGAACAGCAGGGACAGCATGTGCAAAGGGTCTGAGGCAGGAAGTGTGACTCTCATACCTACAAGATGTTTTCTCCTATTCAAAATGGGTGATTGAAAGCTTGACATAAATAACACCATAATGATGCTCTAAGCGGTCTCTAAGCAGTTTATTTTTTCAGTGCATCAGCTGCACTGGTCTCTTTCCAAAGGGTTGCGGAGCCCTCTCGGCTCCTGTGGCCTCGGTCTCTCTCGTTGTCTTTGTTCTTTTGAGAAATGGCCTTCAGCCTGCAGGACGGCAGCTAGGAAAGCTGCCTGGTACTTTTGATCTGCAACTTTCTCTCTGGCTCCTTGTCTCAGTCAGAGTGGACTTGGCAGGCCACTTCCACTAGAAGGGAAATTCTTATGTACGTTTTTTTCAGCGTGTTACAAACATACAGATTAGCATCCAGATGTCCAAAATGCATACTTTTAGCTTAATAGTTTCTTACAGCTGTTTTGCAATGTATCTGACCATCTGTGGACTAGTGCTTAAAAACATTAGGTAATCCTTGCCGAAACGATATATAAGCTCTGACGTAAAAACTGCTTCTGGGGGACTCCGTAACCGACACAGCCTGCGTTGCTGTGGGCGGGGGAGGGGCAGAGGGCCTCGGTTGGTAACACCTTCTAATAAACTTTCTCTCTTTCTGACTTTGAAGTACGTTTCATTGGCTCCACTGCTCCAGGGCACGGACCCCAATCGGATAACGAAGGAACGGCGCTGTATGGCGCCAAGGAGGCTGGATCACAGGCACCAAGAGGAAGCAGGGAGTGACACCCAAGACGCCGCCCTTTTTGTCACTGCCTCTAACTCCGGGCCGAGGGACAGTGAGGGGAAAAGCGAAGACCCTAGAAGGGGGTGCTCTGCAGGAGGTGAGGCAGGGGCCCTCCTGAAATCGAAGGAGACCTGAGAGAAGGCCGTGCTAGCGCTCGCCTTGCTCAGGCCCCAGTGGAGCAGCGGGACTCCCCCAAAGACTCCCACCCCAGCCGACTCTGGCTAAGGCGGTCGCTGTTCGAGCACATCCCCCACCAGGCGTCCACAGCCTCTCCAGGCCGCCCGCCGACCCGCGCTTCCCCGGGGAAGGCCGAGAGGGACCGGGGTGAGCCTGAGGGAAGCCCGGAGCCGGAAAGCCCGTGCGCCCGGCCTGAAGAACCGGAGGCGGAAGGACACGGGGCCCGGCGGCTGCTCAGCCAGAAGACGGAAAGCATGCGGGCCGCTCCCACCCGGCCGCCTCGCCCGCCGCGCAGACTCACCCTCCCAGAGGACCGCCCGAGTTTCGCCCGCGCGATGACACCGGAAACGGGCCTTGGGCGCCCGCGCCCGGCCTCCCCTGAGGACTTCCGGCCTCTCTAGGCGTCCCGGAGGCTCGGCCATCTCTGTGGTTCCCAGCCCCGCCACCCCGAAACCGAGGGAGGGGCGGGGCCAGAGCTGGGGTGGGCGGGCCCAGAGCTGGGCGTGGCCTCGGGACGTGGGGACTGGGCTGGCGTCCGGAAGAAGCGGACGGCGGGGCCCCACTTTGAATCTGGTACCCCGACAGAGTCCGTCAGTTTTTCCAAACCAGAAAGTACTCGTGGGCGCGCACCAGGACCGGGATTGTGGAGACCACCACCCTCCCTCCCCAAACTCAGATACTGATCCGGCGACAGAGGGCTCACGGGAGGGAGGAGAGCTCAGGGGCGAGGTAGGAGCAGGTGTTAGGGAAGAAATAAGTTTCAGTGAAAAGCCTTAAATGTGCATCTTTGTGTATATGTGCGAGTGTTTCTGTAGGAGAGGTTTCTAGTGAAACTGCTAGGTCTGAGGACGTGTACTAGTAAAAAGGATGTACCAGTGTGCACTTAGTGCTGCATGAGTGTCCCAGGCTTTGCCGGGGTTTGAAGTTATTGATCTTTGCAAAACTGAGAGTCTGAACATTTCATTCGTGGTTTCATTTCAGTTTCCACTCACGCTAGCGTGGTTGAGTATCTCTTCACATCCTTTTAACCGTGTGTAATTTTGTCGTCTTCTCAAGTTTTAGACAAAGTTCAGCATTTTACACAAAGAATACGCTCAGCATTTCTCAAGCTGAAGGAACTGAAGAAAAACTCCAAGCCTCGAGTTGCAATACTGATGCATTCTACGGGGAAACTATTCAAAGACACAGGAAGCATCAAAACAAAATGGAAGGAATACACAGAGTCACAGCATCAAAAATAATTGGTCAGTGTTGAACCATTTCAGGAGGTAACATATGATCAGGAACCGATGGTACTGAAGGAAGAAGTCCAAGCTGCACTGAAGGCATTGGCGAAAAACAAGGCTCCAAGAACTGACAGAATACCAACTGAGATGTTTCAGCAAATGGATGTGGCACTGGAAGTGCTCACTCGTCTATGCGAAGAAATTTGGAAGACAGCTACCTGGCCAATCGACTAGAAGAGATCCATATATATGCCTGTTGCCATGAACAGTGATCCCACTGAATGCAGAAATTATCAAACAATATCATTAGTATCACACACACAAGTAAAATTTTGCTGAATATCATTCAAAAGTGGCTGCAGCAGTATATTGACAGGGAACTGCCAGGAATTCAACCCAGATTCAGAAGAGAATGTGGAACCAGGAATATCATTGCTGATGTCAGATGGATCCTGGCTGAAAGCGGAGAGTACCAAAAGGATGTTTGCCTGTGTTTTATTGACTATGCAAAGGCATTCCACTGAGTGGATCGTAAGAAATTATGGATAACATTGCGAAGAATGGGAATTCCAGAACATTTAATTGTGCTCATGAGGAACCTTTACGTAGATCAAGAGGCAGTTGTTCACATAGAACAAGAGGACACTGCGTGGTTTAAAGTCAGGCAAGGTGTGCGTCAAGGTTCTATCCTTTCACCATACTTATTCAATCTGTATGCTGAGCAAATAATCCGAGAAGCTAAACTTTATGAAGAAGGACACGGTATCAGGATTGGAGGCTGCTAGGTGCCATCCAGTCGGTTCCAACTCATAGCAACCCTATGTACAATGGAACGAAACACTGCCCAGTCCTGCACCATCCTTACAATCCTTACTATGTTTGAGCCCATTGTTGCAGCCACTGTGCCAATTCATCTCTTTGAGGGTCTTCTTCTTTTTTGTTGATCCTTTACTTTACCAAGCATGATGTCCTTCTCCAGGGACTGATCTCTCCTGATAACATGTCCAAAGTATGTAAGATGCAGTCTTGCTATCCTTGCTTCTGAGGAGCATTCTGGTTGTACTTCTTCCAATACAGATTTGTTTGTTCTTCTGGCAGTCCATGGTATAGTCAGTATTCTTCCCCAGCACCACAATTCAAAGATGTCAATTTTTCTTTGGCCTTCCTTATTCATCATCCAGCTTTCATACATATATGAGGCGAAACACCAAGGATTGGGTCAGAAGCACCTTAGTCTTCAAGGTAATGTCTTTGCCTTGTAACACTTCAAAGAAGTCCTTTGCAGCAGATTTGTCCAATGCAATTCGTTGTTTGATTTATTGACTGCTTTTTCCGTGGGTGTTGATTGTGGCTCCAAGTAAAATGAAATCCTCAACAACTTGTCTCTTCTCCATTTATCAGGTTGTTGCTGATTGGTCCAGTTGTGAGGATTTTTGTTTCTTTATGTTGAGGTGTAATCCGTACTGAAGGCTGTGGTCTTTGATCTTCATCAGTAAGTGCTTCAAACCCTCTTCACTTGCAGCAAGCAAGGTTATGTCATCTGCATAACGCAGGTTGTTAATGAGTCTTCCTCTAATCCTGATGCCCCGTTCTTCTTAATATAGTCCAGCTTCTTGGATTATTTGCTCAGTATACAGATTGAATAGATATGGTAAAAGGATACAACCCTGATGCACACCTTTTCTTACTTTTAACCACAAAGTATCCCCTTTTTCTGTTCAAACAACTGCCTCTAGATCTATGTAGATATCAGCTATGATATCCCTGTTCCACACTGTCTTCTGAATCCAGCCTGAATTTCTGGCAGTTCCCTGTCGGTATACTACTGCAACTGCTTTTGAATGATCTTCAACAAAATTTTACTTGTGTGTGATATTAATGATATTGTTTGATAATTTCCACATCCAATTGGATCGCCTTTCTTGGGACTAGGCATAAATATGGAGCTCTTCCAGTCGGTTGGCCAGGTAGCTGTCTTCCAGATTTCTTGGCGTAAAAGAGTGAGCACTTCAGCACTACATCCATTTGTTGAAACATCTCAATTGTTATTCCATCAATTCCTGGAGACTTGTTTTTTGACAGTGCCTTTAGTGTACCTTGGACTTATTCCTTCAGTACCATTGGTTCCTGATCCTATGCTACCTCCTGAAATGGTTCAACATTAACCAATTCTTTTTGGTGTAGTGACTCTGTGTATTCCTTCCATCTTCTTCTTCTTCTTTTTTTTTTTTTTTTTTAGTTTTTTAGTGTTCATGTTTATTGCATGGTTTATGCATCTTGCCCTTAACAATGGTTATAGGTTCTATCAAGAGTTTAAAACATACAAAAAAATAAGAGTTGGCACCGATGCGCTTCAACAAAGGTCTTAAAGGAACATGAGGTAATTAGGTATTACCCTTCAGACCTTATCACCCTTAACATGTAATTTCTCAACATGCTTCAAAGTGACCCCTTCTTTTTTAAAATAAACCAAAATATTAATGTGATAATGAGTGTATTGGGAATTATTGCCTATGACATTCAGCTATATTAAATTTTCTCCACAAAGGGGAATAATACCTTGTATTTCCAGGTTTAAAAAGCAACTTTGTTCCAGTTACCTGTTGCCATCAAGTCGATTCCAACTCATAGTGACCCTATAACTTCCACTTCTTTTGATGCTTCCTGCATCATTTAATATTTTCCCCATAAAATCCTACAGTATTACAACTCAAGGCTTGAATTTTTTCTTCAGTTCTTTCAGCTAGAGAAATGCCAAGTGTGTTCTTCACCTTTGGTTTTTTATCTCCAGGTCTTGCACATGTCATTATAATTTATTTTGTCTTCTTGAGCTGCCCTTTGAAATCTTCTGTTCAACTCTTTTGATTAACAACCCGCATTGTGCAGATGACACAACCTTGCTTGCTGAAAGTGATGAGGAATTGAAGCACTTATTGATTGATGAAGATCAAAGACCACAGCCTTCAGTATGGATTGCTCTTCACGTAAAGAAAACAAAAATCCTCACAACTGGACCAATAAGCCACATCATGATCAATGGAGAAAAGATTGAGGTTGTT
This sequence comes from Loxodonta africana, assembly GCF_030014295.1. Taxonomy (NCBI): domain Eukaryota; kingdom Metazoa; phylum Chordata; class Mammalia; order Proboscidea; family Elephantidae; genus Loxodonta; species Loxodonta africana. The sequence goes on from NC_087355.1 coordinate 92,341,143, forward strand.
AAGGACTTCATTTTACTTGAATCCACGATCAACACCCATGGAAGCAGCAGTCAAGAAATCAAACAACGAATTTTCACCGGGAAAATCTGCTGCAAAAGACCTCTTTAAAGTGTTAAAAGGTAAAGGTATCACCTTGAAGACTAAGGTGTGCCTGACCCAAGCCATGGTGTTTTCGATTACATGCAAAATTTGGAAAATGAATAAGGAAGACCAAAGAAGAATTGACATCTTTAAATTGTGGTATTAGCGAAGAATATTGAATGTGCCATGGACTGCCAAAAGACCGATCAAATCTGTCTTGGAAGAAATACAGCCAGAATTCTCCTTAGAAGCAAGGAAGGTGAGACTACGTCTCACATACTTTGGGCATGGAATCAGGAGGCATCAGTCCCTGGAGAAGGACATCATGCTTGGTAGAGGGTCAGCGAAAAAGAGGAAGATCCTCAACGAGATGGGTTGACACAGTGGCTGTAACAATGGGCTCAAACGTAGTGAGGATTGTGAGGGTGATGCAGGACTGGACAGTGTTTAGGACTCGACAGCACCTAACAGAGACAACATTAATCTCATGTATTGCGAGTATTTTCTCCCAGTTAGATATTAATTTTACTGATTTCCCATTTGCTAGTTTTCTTTCCTCCAGCATAGATAACAGATTGTTTGGTTTTCCTAGATTTGAGATCGCAAATGGGAAGATGTGTGAAAAAGTATTACCCACAGATAATGGATCTCGTAGTGGGACTTCTGCAAGACCCTGGGTAGTGCCCAACAGGGAATTATTGGTGAAGAAGCCTGTGTGTCTAAAGGAAGCTTAATGAGTCACCAGAGAAAACCTGTAGGGGTGACTAAAGAAATCCCTTTCTTAGAAGAAAATTGAATTGACTGCGGCTCATGAACTACACCCGGAAGGAGGCAAATCTGAAACATACCATGAAATTGAGACAGGTGGATGCATACACAGACCTAACTGTGGGTTTGGGTAAAACTCCAAGGGAGCAGATGTGCCTGCGAGGGCCAAGTCTGACCCCCTTCTACAACAGAGAGTCCACATGATGAAGAAGCCCTACAGGTGTGATGACCATGCAAAAGCTCTTCACCTGAGCTCAGAACTCACACTGGGAAGAAGCCCCATAAACATGATAAGTGTTTCAGAGACTTCAGAGTCCCAAAATTACTCAACATCAGAGAATCCACAGAGGGAGAAGCCCTGCAGGTGTCAGGAAAGTGGGAGAGGATTTGTGAGCTGCTCAGATGTGTGCAGTGGTCACAGAGTGGTCAGGGGCTGCCCGTCTTTGTGAACTCCCTGAGTCACTGGCAGTGTAGGACAGTGCTACCTGCTGGGCATGAACCCTGTCCAGCTACAAATTCTGCACCATGCAGACACTTGGGACCTGGTGGAGTCTGGTACCACGCCTGCGAGGGGCCCGGACTGGGACGGGACTCTGACTTCTGCAGAGGGAAGTGGTGAAATGGGAAAATACTGCTTGAACATCCAGATGGTAGAATAGTTAATGTTTATGGGAACTGATGAAACCTCCTGTGAGCTGTAGCATGCCTTGTGATTCTTTTCTGATTGTTCTTTCTTAATGTTGTAAAGGTTTAAGATTAACCTATGTTTTCTCTCTAAAGATGAAAAACAAGTGATAGGATCTGGGAACCGAGGAGTCAGGAGACAGTGGTATCAGAAGACGAAACTTTAATGATGCAAGAAGGAACCCTAAGAAAACCTTGAAAAGATCATCACGTCTGGCAAGTGATTTGCAAGACCACCTGCTTTACCTAGTGGTGGCTCCTCAAAAAATAAGCATAGAGCTTAAGGGAAGTTGAAAGGCCCAAGGACCAGGCTTGTGCCCCAGAGAGCTCTCCGTGACTGTGTTACCACTGAGGGCACAGAGGCCCTCTGGACTCAATGGGTTCTTGTCTTTCTCTTGTAAGAATACACAGAGGAGACAATTTTGGGTTCAGCTTTAACAGGTTTGTTTGACTTGTGACAAGTAAAAGGAGTCAGTGGGGGCTCATGCTGCTCCAAAAGACTGACTTGAAAAGGGAAGCAAAGTGAGGGCTTGTATGGATTCGGTGGGGACAGTAGAGCAATAAATATTCAATGGGTTTCTCGAAGGGGCGGGTCCCTCTGGGAATGGCGGTACATACTAATTAGGCTGCACACCCATCTGAAATTCAAGATGGAACCCACTAATATTTAAGATGGAGTCCTCTTGTCAGCCCTTGGTACCACTTATTATGGGATATAGTGCAGGCACACTGATCTTCTGTACTACATTGCCCCCTTCCTTGGGCCAAGGAAGGTGAACCAGCGGTCACACTTTGTTCTTCTTCACGTGCGGAGCCTGTAAAGGGGGACCAAAACCAAAACCAAACCCACTGCTGTTGAGTTGATTCCGACTCACAGCGACCCTATAGGACAGAGTAGAACTGCCCCACAGAGTTTTCCAAGGAGTGGCTGGCGGATTTGAACTGCCAACTTCTTGGTTGGCAGCCGTAGTACTTAACCACTACGTCACCCGTAAAGGGGGAATGGACTAGAAAAGTGCTAAGAAGGAAGTAGTAATTCACGGGTTGTTTTAACCTTATCTCATGTTGACAGGATGTGGTCCCTGTTTACCCAACTTCCAGGTGGTAGTCTTTTAACAGCTCTTCTATTCTGCCAGCACAGTTAAACCTGTCTGTCTCAATGGGAATGTCCATAATGGAAATAGGAGGCCTCGGGTCCAGGCTGGGCCTGCAGAGTGGAAGAGGACAGGTTCTGGGGGAGGAATACCTCCAGGTTCACATCAGTGCTTTCCAATGTGGGGTCCGTGATCTCAAAGATGGGGTGGCAGACCACACATCCTCAGTCTCAGGAAAACATGGCCCATCCTGCTAAAACATTAATTTCACAGGAGGATTTTTTTTTTATTGTACTTGAGATGAAGGTTTACAGAACAAACTAGTTTCTCATCAAACAGTACTCACATAGTTCTATGCCATTCGTAAACAACCCCGTGACATGTCAACATTCTCCCTTCTCAACCCTGGGTTCCCTATTACCAGCTTTCTTGTTCCCTCCTGCCTTCCAGTCCCTGTACCAGGGCTGGTGCGCCCCTTTAGTCTTGTTTTGTTCCATGGGCATGTTCAATATTTGGCTTGGAAGACTTTTTGAAAACAAAACTGATTTTGTTAAAACAGTCCAGGTTATCTTAGGGAGTAGAATACAAAATACTCATGATATTACAGAAAAAAGTGTCACACAGCAGTTTACTTAAGGTTTCAACTTTAGTCACCATGGAGTACCTATCCAGTCTACCAGTTTCGGTTGTGAGTTTTGAGAAATGCCTCTTTTTAAAGCAGCAAACTGAATAAAAAGGGTTTTGGCATCAGACAGTGGTATGTCTTTAGGCTTTCCACTGAGTGGGACACCATCTGGGCTGGGGCTGGCTGGGTAGTTCAGGCTGTGTTCCAGAGACCCTTGGAGAGAGTAACTGTGAGGAGTTTCATGTGCTGGAGGGAAATGCCCCAATCTAGGCACTCGGAGATAACAGGGAACATAGAGATAATTCTGGTGTTTGCCAAAGGGAGGGTGTGAAGAGACAACTGGTGAGGCGAGAGTTCTCAAAGGGTGAATGATTAAAAGTTGGGGTGTCCTAACAGGGGAGGGGATACCCAGGGTCAGTGTGGGGGGTGATGCTCTGAGGACTGGGTTATCCCTCTGTCAGTGATGTAGAAGGGTGTGGTTGTGAGGGGCTGTGGTGCCAGGTTTGCTGTGTGGGCCATTCTCCTCCAGAATGAATTGGAAGTTTCCTTCACGTGCTCCTTACCGTCCCTGGAGGTGAATGCTTCAGGCCAGGCGGAGAGTCCTTACCGTCCCTGGAGGTGAATGCTTCAGGCCAGGCGGAGAGAGGTGCTGCCTCTTGCCTTTCTTCAGGGTCACCTCTTCCCTGTCCTGAGGCCTCTGCTTCCCTCGAGCTCCTTCCTTATCTCACCTTTTCTTATCAGTGCATCTCCCCCACTCACTCAACTGGTGCTACTGCCTTCTACCTCTTCTAGGTTTTTAAAGCCAATTTTGTTTCTTATAGTGAAATTTAATTTATTTAATTTTAAATGTACTTGACATGTAGTATATTTACATGGTAACATTTGAAAATGTAAAAAGAATACACAGCGAAAAGTCTCCCTTGCAGTCTTCTGCCCCCACCACCCACTTGCCCTCCTGAAGAGCCTTTGTCCCAGTCACTTGACTGTCCCCCAGAGGTATTCTATGCCTACCCACAGGTGGAAGCATGCATTGAAGCCTGTTTCAAGAACTTTTAAAATTGTACTGCTCTTAGACTTGAGTGTCTGTGATCCTATTTCCACTATATCAGCTTTCTTTCAATTAATATAACAAGATGATGGTTTTATGTTTGTTTGTTTGTTTTTCAGCTGCTGAGATGGAGGTTTAGAACAAATAGTTTTATGAAAAAAAGAAAATGTGTAAAGGTATAGAACTGGAAGGAGTTATCACCAGACATTATTTCGAGAGATATTTCTCAGGGTTCCGGTGTCAGAGAAATTTTAAATGTGAAGGGACATCAGAGGAAGACTCAGCTAAGCTGAGTTTAAAGGCATCCTTTTCCCAGGATAAGTACCTACACCGATTGACTATGATCTTCAAGAAAACTCCCAAAGGAGATATAGCCCAGTAATGCAATAAATTTGGAATAAATTTCAGACTGAATTCAGGTTTCGTTAGATGTCAGATAGACTGCATAGGAAAGAGAACCTATGAGTGTACAAAATGTGGGGAAATCTTCAAGTACAGTTTAGCTTTTATTTAATATCAGAGAAATCATATTGGAGAGAAACCGCATGGAATAAAATAATATGGAATAAGACCTTCAGTCTGAACTCTGAATTTATGTTAGAAAACCCACACTGGAGAGGCTCCTTACATATGTGACAAAAAGAAGGTGGATTCCACAGAACAACTGGATACTGTGTGGTTCAAAATTGGAACATGCATGCAGCAGGGCTGTATCCTTTTACTTTTGTCTTAGTCATCTAGTGCTGCTATAACAGAAATACCACAAGTGGATGGCTTTAACAAAAAGTTTATTCTCTCACAGTTCAGTACGCTAAAAGTCCAATTTCAGGGCATCAGCTCCAGGGGAAGGCTTTCTCTCTCTGTCAGCTCTGGAGGAAGGTCCTGGTGATGCATCAGTCTTTCCTTGGTCTAGGAGCATCTCAGGACAGGAACCTCAGGTCCAAAGGGCGCGCTCTGCTCCTGGTGCTGCTTTCTTGGTGATACGAGGCCCCCAACTCTCTGCTTGCTTCCCTTTCCTTTTATCTCCTGAGAGATAAAAAGTGGTGCAGGCCATACACCAGGGAAACTCCCTTTACATTGAATCAGGGATGTGGCCTGAGCAAGGGTGTTACATCCCACCCTAATCCTTTTTGACCACAAGCAGAGATTATGATTTATAACGCATAGGAAAATCACAAAATAGAGGACAACCACACTTACTGGGAATCATGGCCTAACCAAGTTGATACACACATTTTTGGGGGGACATAATTCAATCCATGACAACCTTATTTATCAATCTGTATGCTGAACAAATAATCCAAGAAGCTGGACTATATGAAGAAGAATGTTGCATCAGGATTGGAGGAAGACTCATTAGCAACCTGTAATACACAGATAACACAGCCTTGCTGGCTGAAAATGAAAACTCTTGTCAGATGGACCTTGGCTGAAAGGTCCAGTTTACGGGGAGTTGAGGATATGGACTGCAGGCCCCGTGACAGCAGTGGCCATGTGTTCTTTATTCATTGTATAGCCAGCACTTGACAAGTACTAAACCAAACCAAAAACCAAACCCAGTCCCGTCGAGTCGATTCTGACTCATAGCGACCCTATAGGACAGAGTAGAACTGCCCCATAGAGTTCCCAAGGAGCACCTGGTGGATTCAAACTGCCAACCCTTTGGTTAGCAGCCCTAGCACTTAACCACTACACCACCAGGGTTTCCTTGACATGTACTAGGCCTTCAATATTGAGTGAGTGAAGCTGCAGGGTATAGTCATTGCCGGGGGGGGGGGTGGTGGAAATATCTCCAGGTGAGGCCAGGTAGAGGAGCAGATGTAAGAATTGGGAGCAGAAAGAAAGGGAGAGGTGGCAGGTGTAACAAAGATTGGTGTGATGTTTAAGATTGTGTCTCAACTTGGATGGGCCATGATTCTCAGCATTTTCATAATTGTGTGATGTTGTGGTCACTTCCCTGTTGAGATCTGATATGTGATCACTCACCTTGGGCTTGTGGCCTGCATTGAGTGTGGGCAGACGTTCTGGCAGGACTCGGGGGCTTTTGCTTGTCCTGGATCCTGCAGCTGGCTCCTGTTCGTCTGACCTCCAGTTTTGGGGACTTGAGCTAGCAGCTTTCCTTTGGTCTTGTCTGCCAATCTTTGGATTCCTCAATCTTCACAGTCTCTGAGCAAGAGCCTTGTTACCTGATCTGCCGATCTTGGGTTTGCCAGTCCCTGCGGCTAGTAAATCAGGAGAAGCCTCTATCCTGACCTACGGACTTGGAACATTACACCTTCTACAACCACATGAGCCATTTCCTTGATATAAATCTCTCTCTATATATATTTATGCTTTTTACTGGTTTTGCTTCTCTAGAGAACCCAGCCTAAGATAATTGGGATCTCTCTTTACTGGTAGGTTTTTTTGTTTGTTTGTTTTAAACATCTTAGGACTTGGACCTGAATTGCTGCCTCCTGAGATTCCATGCTGAGAGTCCAATTCCCTCTGCCAACTCCCCACAATCTAGGCTTCAATGCCCACCCTCTTCTATTCATCTCCAATAGTGGAAGAGAATAGAATGCTTGAGACCAGTGGTTTCAAGTGAAGAATTTGGGTTGGGACGTCAGTGCCCTAGACTTCTGTCTTCAATGGGATCATTTCTACAAAGCAGACATCACATCCCCTTCTGTGCTGTCATTTGATCTTTCAGTACCATTCATTGTCAGAGAATGTCCTTCTACAGAGGAATTTCAACTGAGGTTTCCTCCTCTGGCCCAGACTCTATCCTGGTCGGAGCAGTTTGTGGTATCTTTTCCACTCCTCCCTCTTCAATTTAACAGACACTTTTCTGAAGGTTTAATGTGGGTCCTAGGAACTTGAGATACAATGGTAAACAAGAAGGTTGAGGAAGTGATGAGTTTAATTTCAAACTTGTCTTGAGAAGTCCAAAAGGAAACGTCCTGTAATCAGTTGGATATACAGACATGAAATTCAGGACATCAGGACTAGAGGTACAGATTTAGTGCCATCAACATCTATACAAGAGAATTTAAGCGTGGAAGTGTATGAAACTGCCCTGTAAGAGTGTGAAAGAAAAGACAGATGGCCAAAGTACAGAAGGAAATACCAATACTTAAGAACCGGCAAAGTTACAGGAGGGGAAGGAGTGGCAGAGAGGTGAAAGGAAAACCAGGAGTGCAATGTCATGACAACACAGGGAAGACGCTGTTTAAAAATGAAAGCACAGAATACCAGAAGGATGTTTACCTGTGTTTTATTGACTATGCAAAGTCAAGTCACTTAGAGTTCACTGTGTTTACATTGGTCGCAAGAATGATTTGAGTGGATAATGGGGTTCAAAATTCAACTGGAGTGCATTGATGATTGAATAAGAGGCAAGGGATGTGGAGATAGTGTGAGCTCCTTCCAAAAGTTTCAGTACGATGGGAAGAAGAGCATGGTCACTGGAGGGAAAAACAGACTGAAAGAAGCTATTTTTAAAGAAGGCAAGACTTAAGCACATGTATGTGGGAAGCCATCAGTAGAAAGGGAGAAGCCCATAATGTGGGAGCAAGCAATGCAATGAGAAAGTCTGCAGCTTAAAGGAGGTATTGAAGTAACCAAAGGGAAGGGACATTTCTCAATGTTGGTGGGCTATGGATTCCCTTGGGATATTTGGAGTTGCCTATGCTACCAAGACAGACAGAACTGAACAGAAGATTTCAAAGGGCAGCTCAAGAAGACAAAGTAAAGTATTATAACGACATATGCAAAGAGCTGGAGATGGAAACCAAAAGGGAAGAACACGCTTGGTGTTTCTCAAGCTGAAAGAACTGAAAAAAAATTCAAGCCTCGAGTTGCAATAGTGAAGGATTCCATGGGGAAAATATTAAATGATGCAGGAAGCATCAAAAGAAGATGGAAGGAATACACAGAGTCATTATACCAGAAAGAATTAGTCAATGTTCAACCATTTCAAGAGGTAGAATATGATCAGGAACCGATGTTACCGAAGGGAGAAGTCCAAGCTGCTCTGAAGGCACTGGCGAAAATCAAGGCTCCAGGAATCGATAGAATAGCAATTGAGATGTTTCAACAAACAGATGCAGCGCTGGAGGTGCTCACTCGTCTATGCCAAGAAATATGGAAGACAGCTTCCTGGACAACTGACTGGAAGAGATCCTTATTTATGCCCATTCCCGGGAAAGGTGATCCAACTGAATGTGAAAATTATAGAACAATATCATTAATATCACACGCAGGCAAAATTTTGCTGAAGATCATTCAAAAATGGCTGCAGCAGTATATTGACAGGGAACTGACAGAAATTCAGGCTGGTTTCAGAAGAGGACATGGAACCAGGGATATCATTGCTGATGTCAGATGGATCCTGGCTGAAAGCACAGAATACCAGAAGGATGTTTACCTGTGTTTTATTGACTATGCAAAGGCATTCAACTGTGTGGATCATAACAAATTATGGATAACGCTGTGAAGAATGGGAATTCCAGAACACTTAATTGTGCTCATGAGGAACCTTTACAGAGATCAAGAGGCAGTTGTGAATGCTTCAAAGTCCAGCGTAGCAGGGGCAGGGGTCTGGGGACCATGGTTTCAGGGGACATCTGTGTCAACTGGCATAGTAAAATCTATTAAGAAAATATTCTGCATCCCACTTTGGTGAGTGGCATCTGGGGTTTCAAACACTAGCAAGTGGCCATCTAAGATGCATCAACTGGTCTCAACCCACCTGCAGCAAAGGAGAATGAAGAACACCAAAGACACAAGGTAATTATGAACCCAAGAGACAGAAAGGGCCACATAAATCAGACTACATCAGCCTGAGACCAGAAAAACTAGATGGTGCCCAGCTACAACCGATGACTGCCCTGACAGGGAACACAACAGAGAACCCCTGAGGGAGCAAGAGAGCACTGGGATGCAGACCCCAAATTCTCATAAGACCAGACTTAATGGTCTGACTGAGACTAGAAGGACCCCGGTGGTCTTGGCCCCAAGACCTTCTGTTGCCCCAGGACAGGAACCATTCCCAAAGCCAACTTTTCAGACAATGGGTTGGAGAGGGATGCTGGTAAGAAGTGAGCTTCTTGGATCAGGTGGACACTTGAGACTATGTTGGCATCTCCTGCCTGGAGGGGAGATGAGAGGATGGAGGGGGTTAGAAGCTGGGGAAATGGACACGAAAAGACAGAGTGGAAGGGAACAGCGGGCTGTCTCATTAGGGGGAGAGTAATTGGAGTGTGTAGCAAGGTGTATATGGGTTTTTGTGTGAGAGACTGACTTGATTTGTAAACTTTCACTTAAAGCACAATCAAATTATTTTTTTAAAAAGGCAGTTGTTCGGACAGAACAAGGGGATACTGATTGGTTTAAAGTCAGGAAAGGTGTGCATCAGGGTTGTATTCTTTCACCATACCTATTCAATCTGTATGCTGAGCAAATAATATGAGAAGCTGGACTATATGAAGAAGAATGGGGCATCAGGATGGAAGGAAGACTCATTAACAACCTGCGTTATGCCGATGACACTGCCTTGTTTGCTGAAAGTGAAAAGGATTTGAATCACTTACTAAGGAAAATCAAAGACCACAGCCTTCAGTATGGATTGCACCTCAACATAAAGAAAACAAAAATCCTCACAACTGGACCTATGAGCAACATCATGATAAACGGAGAAAAGATTGAAGTTGTCAAGGATTTCAATTTACTTAGATCCACACTCAACAGCCATGGAAGCAGCAGTCAAGAAATCAAAAGACGCATTGCATTGGGTAAATCTGCTGTGAAGGACCTCTTTAAAGTGCCGAAGAGCAAAGATGTCACCTTGAAGACTAAGGTGTGCCTGACCCAAGCCATGGTATTTTCAATCGTATCATATGCATGTGAAAGCTGGACAATGAATAAGGAAGACCGAAGAAGAATTGATGCCTTTGAATTGTGGTGTTGGCGAAGAATATTGAATATACCATGGACTGCCAAAAGAATGAACAAATCTGTGTTAGAAGAAGTACAACCAGAATGTTCCTTAGAAGCAAGGATGGCGAGACTGTGTCTTACACACTTTGGACATGTTGTCAGGAGGGATCAATCCCTGGAGAAGGACATCATGCTTGGCAAAGTACAGGTCAGTGGAAAAGAGGTAGACCCTCAACGAGGTGGATTGACACAGTGGCTGCAACAATGAGCTCAAGCATAACGATTGTAAGGATGGCACAGGACCGGGCAGTGTTTCGTTCTGTTGTGCACAGGGTCGCTATGAGTCGGGACCGACTCTACCACACCTAACAACAACAACATGCTAGCAAGGTTGGCTCACTGGAAACCCTTGAATGGGACAACAACAAGAAAAAAATTGGTATTAAAGGGGTCTTCAGGTTTCAAAATAAATGTGGTTTGTATTCTTGGCTGGGGATATGGAGGGATAGATGCAAGCTACTCCAGAGAGGCCTAGAGGAAAGCTTGACAGGGTTGTAGGTGTTGGGAGAAAACAGCCCCCGCTCCAGAACTCAAGAGTTCAGTGTTCGTTATTAAAAGAAAGGTGTAATGTAGGTTAGCATTTTTCAAACTGCAGGTGGAGAACTGTTACTGGATTATAAAATCAATTTAGTGGCTCACAATCTGTATACTTAAAAAATAGAAATACAAAACATTGCCTGTAATAACAGTGTTTCAGTTTTACACTCATACACATAGACACCATTGTGTGTGTGAGAAACATTTCTTTATAGGTCTTCTAGTAAGCAGAGTTTAAAAGCCTCTGGTGCAGACCTATTTATGTATCAATTAAAGGTAAATTCTAAGAAGGTGAATGGCTAAAGGTGTGTTTTCTTAGACGCCACTGAGTTGGTCCAACTCAGAGCAAACCTATGTACAACAGAAGGAAACGCTGCGCGGTCCTGCGCCATCCTCACAATTGTTGTTATACATGAGCCCATTGTTGCAGCCACTGTGTCAATCCATCTCACTGAGGACCTTCCTCTTTTTCGACAACTCTACCAAGCATGATGTCCTTCTCCAGGAACTGATCCTTCCTGATAACGTATCCAAAGTATGTGAGACATAGTCTCGCCATCCTTGCTTTTAAGGTGCATCCTGGCTGTACTTCTTCCATGACAGACTTGTTCATTCTTTTGGCAGTCCATGGTATAGTCAGTATTCTTCACCAAAACCGTAATTCAAAGGCAGTAATTCTTCTTCAGTCTTCCTTATTCATTGTCCAGCTTTCCCATGCATATGAGACGATTGAAAATACCATGGCTTGGGTTAGGCACACCTTAGTCCTCAAAGTGACCTCTTTGCTTTTTAACACTTCAAAGAAGTCTTTTGCAGCAGATTTGCCCAGCACAATGCGTCGTTTGATTTCTTGACTGCTGCTTCCATGGGTGTTGATTGTGGATCCCAGTAAAATGAAATCCTTGACAACTTCAGTCTTTTCTCTTTTTATCATGTTGTTGTTTATTGGTCCATTTCTTTATGTTGAGGTGTAATCCATACCGAAGGCTGTGGTCTTTGATCTTTTAAGTGCTTCAAATTCTCTTCACTGCCACAGGTTGTTAAAGAGTCTTCCTCCAGTCCTGATGCCCTGTTCTTTTTCATATAGTCCAACTTCTTGGATTATTTGCTGAACATACAGATTGAATAGGTATGGTGAAAGGATACAGTCACCACTGCCCATCTTCCCCTTCCATGGTGACCCTTCAGTCTTTGCAGCTGGTGTCCCCCAGTGCTCACTGGATGGGGTGCCACTGACCTCTCAGGATTTGTGTGGCTGGGGCCCCCATTCCACAGGCTTTCCACACCTCCCTGGAGCCCACCGGGGTCGGGGGTGGTGGTGGTGGCCCTGGGTTGCCCGCTGCCTCTCCCCACCGGCCATGAACGGGGAACCCGCTCGACCTTCCTCTGCCCTAGCCCCGCGTGCCCCCTTTTCTCTCCCCGCACCTAGTTCTCCGGCGCCTTCATGCTCTCGTTCGGCCTCCCTCTACCAGTTCGCGACCCCGCTTCGTCCTGCCCTCACCTTGCGCCCGCAGTACCCAGGTGCCTGGACAGCGCGGGTGAAGGAAGGACCTAGCCGGTCCTGAGCATCCACTGTCCGGTGTCGGGGTGGAGAAAACGGAGGCAGTGGGAGGAACTGGGGGTGGCCGCGCCCAGAATGACAGGTTTCAGCGAGGACGGCTGGCGGCACAGAGCACGTCGAGGCCAAGGCTGGGTCTTCCTGCCCACCGCTCTGGCCAAGTACCGAGCGCGTCCCAGCGGGAGGTTTAAAGACTCTCCGGAGATCGCCTATCTGCTTGTGGATGGCACAGTGGATTGGCCAATAAAAATGGGCACAGGGTGTTCATAGGAAATTCACCAAGAAATGCAAATTAAAACAAAGTGGCTTTTTTTGTGGTTAAGGAAATGACTAAAAAGCACCACCCCTTAGTATTCGTGATCTGGAAAGTCCATTTCCAATTCTAATGACATCATCATGGATCTGTGCAAATGTGAGCACGTTGTGGTGTTAACTGTAATAGTGAAAATGTGAGGGAAAAGATGTCTGACAATAAGGGACTGTTAAATAAACTGGGGTTCCTATAAAATGGTAGACAGATGAGGGGTGGTTGTTATCCAACCATTAGGTATAAAATTCTAAACAAAGCATAACCCCAGATCTGTAAATATCTATACACATGGATTAGAATAAGAAAGCACACCAAAACATCAGCAGTGGTATCTCTGGAGAGTGGAATAAAGGGCAATTTTTTGTGTCTTCTTTATAAGTTTCTGTGTTTTCCAAACGCTCTACAATAATTTTATATTTTATATAAATAGAAAAAAATGTTAATTAAAAAATAAATGCTCATAGGCCAGCTGTCAGCTCAGTTGTGGGGAGGACTTTCCTTCCTGGCAGATGCTTTGTAAGACTGTCTCATAGCTGTCTCAGAATCCATGGCATGTTCTTGGGGTTGCCAGAGAGGGAGGGCCTGACGTGAAGAGGGGTCACTAAGACTTCCTGGTCATCACTGAGGCTTCAGGGTGCTTCTTCTCAAGGCTTCAGCCACTCACATTCCCAACACCTCCTGGCTTCCCTGGCTGTTTGCGGCGCAGTAAATTACTTTATATGGCCCCCTAGCTATGATCTGGTTAACTTTCATGATTGGGACTATGCAAATAAGGTGGTTGTGGTCCACCATGGGGATTGGACAGCCTGCTGATAATGCAAATAAGGTGCATGGAACACTTTCAGGGATGGGACTATGCAAATAAGGTGCACAGAACCCTTATAGGAAATTGGTCAGTTTTGCCGTTCCCACTAGGCTTAAAGTCAGCCAATCCCTGAGGTGGACGGAGACCTCACTACCATCAAGAAGAGGAGCCAGGAGCAGAGCACATTGTTTCGACTGGGGTCTCTGTAGAGGAAACTCCTATGCCCAGGAGACAGAGAGCTGTAACACTGAAGACAGCAAGAGACAGCAGTGGCATGGGACTGGCAGGTAAGGCTTGCCAATCCATGGAGATGGAGAACTGAGCACCTTCGGGAAGGAGGCTTCCTGGTGGAGTAGGGTGCCTCCAGGCACTTGTTGGCAGAGTCAAAGAGCCCTGTAACACTCAGCTGAGAACAGAGCAGAGGCCAGGGCTGAGAGGAGCCTGTCCTGAGGGAACCATGAGGAGGCCTGCATGGCAGAGAGAAGGACCTGCTTGCTTGCATGACCAAAAGGAGCTGAGAGAGCTGTCCTGCACTGAAGAAGGCAGACTTTGCCTACATGCTTCCTGACCCAAATCCTGAGTTGTAGCCTGTTCATCCTGATACAGAGTTATACCCTGTTACTTTTTTTTTTTTAATAATTTTTATTGCACTTTAAGTGAAAGTTTACAAATCAAGTCAGTCTCTTACACAAAAACCCATATACACCTTGCTACACACTCCCAATTAATCTCCCCGTAATGAGACAGCCTGCTGTCTCCCTCCACTCTCTCTTTTCGTGTCCTTTTCGCCAGCTTTGAAACCCCTCCACCCTCTCATCTCCCTTCCAGACAGGTGATGCCAACATAGTCTCAAGAAGCTCACTCCTCACCAGCGTCTCTCTCCAACCCACTGCCCAGTCCAATCCATGTCTAAAGAGTTGGCTTCGGGAATGGTTCCTGTCCTGGAGCAACAGAAGGTCTGGGGGCCATGACCACTGGGGTCCTTCCAGTCTCAGTCAGGTCATTAAGTCTGGCCTTATGAGAATTTGGGGTCTGCATTCCACTGCTCTCCTGCTCCCTCAGGGGTTCTCTGTTGTGTTCCCTGACAGGGCAGTCATCGGTTGTAGCCAGGCACCATCTAGTTCTGGTCTCAGGATGATGTAGTCTCTGGTTCATGTGGCCCTTTCTGTCTCTTGGGCTCGTAATCGCCTTGTGTCCTTGGTGTTCTTCATTCTCCTCTGATCCAGGTGGGTTGAGACCAATTGATGCATCTTAGATGGCTGCATTTAAGACCCCAGATGCCACTCTTCAAAGTGGGGTGCAGAATGTTTTCTTAATAGATTTTATTATGCCAATGGACTTAGATGTCCCCTGAAACCATGGTCCCCAGACCCTTGCCCCTGCTACGCTGGCCTTCATTCATTTTATTCAGGAAACTGCTTTTGGTTTAGTCCAACTGTGCTGACCTCCCCTGTATTGTGTGCTGTCTTTCCCTTCACCTGAAGTAGTTCTTATCTACTGTCTAACTAGTGGATGTCTCTCTCCCACCCTCCCTTCCTCCCCTCTCTCGTAACCACAAAACAATGTTTTCTTCTCAGTTTAAACCATTTCTCAAGTTCTTATAATAGTGGTTTTATGCACTACCTGTCTTTTTGCAACTAATTTCACTCAGCATAATGCCTTCCAGGTTCCTCCATGTTATGAAATGTTTCACAGATTCCTCACTGCTCTTTATCGATGCATAGTATTCTGTTGTGTGAATATACCATAATTTATTTATCCATTCATCCATTGATGGGCACCTTGGTTGCTTCCATCTTTTTGCTATTGTAAACAGTGCTGCAATAAACATGGGTGTGCATATATCTGTTCGTGTAAAGGCTCATATTTCTCTAGGATATATTCCAAGGAGTGGGATTGCTGCATCATATGGTAGTTCTATTTCTAGCTTTTTAAGGAAGCGCCAAATCAATTTCCAAAGTGCTTGTACCATTTGACATTCCCACCAGGAGTGTATAAGTGTTCCAATCTCTCCACAGCCTCTCCAACATTTATTATTTTGTGTTTTTTGGATTAATGCCAGCCTTGCTGGAGTGAGATGAAATCTCATTGTAGTTTTGATCTGCATTTCTCTAATGGCTAATGATCGTGAACATTTCCTCATCTATCTGTTAGCTACCTGAATGTCTTCTTTAGTGAAGTGTCTATTCATATCTTTTGCCCATTTTTTAATTGGGCTGTCTTTTTGCAGTGGAGTTTTTACAGTAAGTAGATTTTAGAAATCAGGCACTGATCAGAAATGTCATTGCTAAAAACTTTTTCCCAGTCTGTAGGTAGTCTTTTTACTCTTTTGGTGAAATCTTTGGATGAGCATAGTTGCTTGATTTTTAGGAGGTCCCAGGTATCTAGTTTTTCTTCTACATTCTTTAAAATGTTTTGTATACTATTTGTGCCATATATTAGGGCTCCTAATGTTGTCCCTATTTTTTCTTCTATGATCTTTATCATTTTAGATTTTATATTTAGGTCTTTGATCCATTTTGAGTTAGTTTTTGTGCATGGAGTGAGGTATGGGTCTTGTTTCATTTTTTTGCAGATGGATATCCAGTTATGCCAGCACCGTTTGTTTAAAAGACTGTCTTTTCCCCCATTTAACTGTTTTGGGGCCTTTGTCAAATATCAGGATGGATTTATGTCTGGATTCTCAATTCTGTTCCATTGGTCCATGTATCTATTGTTGCATCAGTACCAGGCTGTTTTGACTACCATGGCGGTATAATAGGTTCTAAAATCAGGTAAAGTAAGGCCTCCCACTTTGTTCTTCTTTTTCAGTAATGCCATATTTATCCAAGGCCTCTTTCCCTTCCATATGAAGTTGGTGATTTGTTTCTCCATCTCATTAAAGAATGTCGTTGGGATTTGGATCGGAATTGCATTAAAAATATAGATCGCTTTTGGTAGAATAGACATTTTTATAACGTTAACTCCTCCTATTGAGGCGCAAGATATGTTCTTCCACAAGTGTACTATAGGGAACCGCACAAGATTTACGGACAACTTATTGGCACATAAGTGCAGCCACAATATCTGAATCCTGTGAAATTGGGGTCGGCAGCCCTGAGGGGGCCATGGTCCCTCCCCAAGGTGCTCAGGGCTGTCAAGACAGAGCAGTTGCCCAAATCCATAGAGTGCCTCTGCCCTGCTCAGCTCAGGCCTCCCTCCTTCCAGCTCTCCCTTGTCCTCCCAGTGTCTGTCTGGTTTACAAGCAGATCCCTATCACCAGCACTAGTGCTGCTGGGACTCCAGGCTCCCCCAAGGAGCCTGACAGTTCTAGTAGCATCTAAACATTCAGGCTGGGGACAAAGACGACCTGGACTTCACATAAGCTGCACCACCCACATGCAGAGTGCCGAGCTGGGCCTGCTGAGGGAAGGGACACCAATGCATGTCACTGTACTGAACGAAAAGCAGAAAAAGTTTCCCGATCCATCCTGAGCACACATCTGACTCTGTTCCTTACTAGCAGTGGCCTTGGGGCAAGGCCCTTCCCTTCTTTGAGCGCTCACCTCCTCACAGTCTGATCAGCAGTTGGAGGCTATGAACGCAATGGGCATGAACGAAACCTTCTACAAGTGCTTGTGGAGGTGTGGGGCACTGCTCCAGCACATCCATTTTACGGAACCAGATGGTTTCCCGCCTGCCAGGATGTTTTCACACCAGTTTAGTGGTCAAAGAATGTGACTGGAGCCAGTTTGAGGGCTGAATCCCAGATCTGCTATTTTTAATTGTACACTAGGTCAAAATTTACAGAGCAAATCAGATTCCCATTTCATAGTTTGTACGTATAGCGGTTCATTCCTCATAAAGTGTCAGCACTCTCCCCATTTCCACCCTGGGTTCCCCATTTCCTTTTGTCCTGATTTTCTACCCCTTCCTACCTTCCCATTTTTGCTTTTGGGCAAATGTTGTCCTTTTGACCTCGGATAATTGATTGTTCTAAGGAGTATGTTTGTCTCAGATGTTTTTATTTTATGGGCTTGTCTATTGTTTGACTGGAAGGTGGTCTCTGGGAATGACTTCACTTCCAGGTCAGAAGAGTGTCTTTGGGCCATAGTCTCAGCAGTTTCTCCAGTACTCTGTCAGACCCCCCCATCTCTCCTCCAACTGTGACACTGACTGTCCACGAGACTCCATTCGAGGAGCTAGCCTGGTGCCTGACCCAACGCAGTGTCAGCAAGGTCCTGGATGCCCACAGTGGCCCAGTCTGCCTGCTTCCAGCTACATCCCAGGGCCTTGGCACCCACCTCTGAGGGGCAGAGGGAGAGTGGGGGCCCAACTGCCCCCTCACAAGTAACATCCCATCCCAAGGATAGTGGGATCATATCAGGAACTCCACACCCTGTGTGTCCAAGCCAGTCTCACTTCTGTGCAATAGCCAGGCCTCCCTCTGCCCTCTGGACCTCAGGGCCTATCCCTACTGACCCCAGAACCTCCAAGGAGGCCCAGCCTGGCCCTGATGCCCTTCAGTCCCCAGTCCTGGAGTGGGCGGTGGTGCCTCCTAAGCCCTCATTCTACGGGGTTCCTCCTTGCTCCTCCTGCTGTCCCCTGAACTCCACCTCCATGGCCTCTTGAGGGTGTCTCATGCACCAACCCCCTCCTCTTCCCCGGGGCCACTTGGCACCCTTTTCTCCCTTCTCCTGTCACCTTCTTGTGATGGCACCACATCCAGGTGGGAGACCCCTGGCAGATCCTCATCTCTGCCCTCAGAGGGTCTTTCCTGACTGCATCAGCCTCCCTCCCAGAGTCCTGACTGCAAGCTGGGTTCTCCATCCTTCCAGAATCCTCCCTCTAGCCCCTCCTTCCTCTGTGAGCCTCACTTGCTCACCCAGAGCCTAGGTTAACAAAGCTCTCCCTGCCAGCACCTTCTGTTAGAGAGGGGCTCTCTTCCGTTCCTGGTTAACTCATGAGATTCTCTCCTGGAACCCCGCCCCCACACCTATGCATGGGTTCCCACCCCTCAGGACACCACTCCAGGAAGCCCCATCCCTGTCTTGCTGAACACCCCCACCCACCCAGAAACTCCTTATCTCCTATCTCTTACCCCCACAGCTCTTGCCCAGCTGCCCCTTTCTGGGCTCCTCTCCAGCGTTCCTCCTCCACCCACGTATCCCGTCCACAGAGCTGCGGTCACCGTGTTCCCTCGCCCCAGGGTCACTCGTCCAGTCTCCCTATCCTCATCCTCTCTGCTGCGTGTGACACCCCCGCACCCGACTTATCCCTGAGACACCACACTTCCCCCTCCTGGGCCGCCTCCCCCTCCCCTTTGTGACCCCAAATACTCTCCAGCATGTTTTCTCCTATCTCAAAAGGGGCAACTGAAAGCTTGACAACTAAAGCCATGATGAACCTGTAAGTTTTTCTCCTTCCTCTGTCTGCTCCCTCCTTCACATACGTCTGTTAATGACTTTGTTCTGTTTTAAACTGATGTAAATAATCTTTTGTTTTGTCTAACCACCTGTGACTTACAACCTGTACAGGAAAATCAGAGCCCAGGTATCTGATACGTTTATCTTTAGCCTGAAAAAGAAATATCTGGCAGGTATCTTTTGTCACTATCCTGTAAGGAATAACTCCTCTTGACCATACCTCCAGCCAAGTAACTACAAAGACACTTCTTACCCTTGAAAATTCTATCTAAGCTCTATTGTAAAATTGCTCTTTGGGACTCCATAGAGACAGGCTGTTTTGCTGTCAGGTCTCTGGTGATGTATGCATCTCTGGAATAAACTTCCTCGCTCTGACTTGCAGTACGTTTTATTGGCTCGACTGCTCCAGGGCATAGACCCTATTCGGGTAACACCTTTCCCTCTGACTCCAGGTAAAATACAGCCCCAGGTTCCTCTTCCCGACACCCACACCCAGGTCCAGCCACTCCGACATCTCCGACAGCCCTCAAGCGGATAAAATTACAGCGTCCGCGGAGTCATTTGCCATCTGTTACCCAAACCACTCGATAGACCACGACGTCCCCCGAGCCCATCTCCCCGTCTGCTCCCTGGACGCAGTGCACCCGCGGGAGCCCCTCACCGGACAAGGGAGTCCCTCTTTCCCGACAAGGCAACTCATGACCCTACATTTGGGGTTCTCAGTGGACAAGTGGCCGCCGCTGCTGACAAGAGAGCCCCTCACCCTACGGGGGGCAGTCTGGAGCCCCGCGTGTCTCCAGAATGGGGCGCTGCGGCTGGACAAATACCTAAACTTCCAGTGCCTCTTCGGCTGCTCAACAGGCGGCACTACCAGCCAGGAGCCCTCGATGAGGGCCGGGAGGCTGTAACCTCCTCTCAGAGCCCCGACTCCACGACGACACAACGCAGGCTAGCGGCCGCCAGGTGCGACCCCCGACCCTCCGGGCTCCGCGGGCTCGGCCTCCCCAGTACGCCTGCGCAGTCTCCACGGCGGCGGAGGTGGGGCTCTGGACACCCGCTGGCCGACAGCTCGTCCCAGAGTGCTTTGCGCGCGGGAGGGCCAGGCGCTCGCCCCGGAAGATAAAGCGGCCCGCGGGTTCCGCCCCGGAAGATAAGGCGGCTCGCGGCCGTCGCGTTTCCTCTTTCGTTCGCTCTCGTGAGCAGGTAAGACGTGAATACGGCGCTGCGGGGTCGGGTCCATCCGCTGCCATCCGTCGCCCTGGGGCCCGCGGGAAACCTCTTGCGACTCTCCTGTGGGGGCGCTGGGGCGCATGGCCGGGCTGGAGCTGCGGGGCGGGCCGGGGCTGGGGGCCAGGAGCCCTGGATGTCTGGCCGGCGGGAATGCCCGGTCCGCCCGCGCTAACAGTGAACGCTCTCCAGACCCGCCGCCATGGGCCGCGTAATCCGTGGACAGAGGAAGGGCGCGGGCTCCGTGTTCCGCGCGCACGTGAAGCACCGTAAGGGCGCCGCGCGACTGCGCGCCGTGGATTTCGCCGAGCGTCACGGTTACATCAAGGGCATTGTGAAGGTGCGGGGCGCCGGGACGGGCGGGGGGCGGGGGAGCCTGCCGGGACCCTGCCCTGACGCAGCCTCGGCCCGCAGGACATCATCCACGACCCGGGCCGCGGCGCGCCCCTCGCCAAAGTGGTCTTCCGGGACCCGTACCGGTTTAAGAAGCGGACGGAGCTGTTCATTGCAGCCGAGGGCATCCACACGGGCCAGTTCGTGTACTGCGGCAAGAAAGGTGAGCCTTGTGACTGTAAGGATGGGGTCCGGTGAGGATATGGGGTTGTCTGAGAAATCTCGGCTTCACCTGGGGACACCTGCGTGACCAAAAGGTAGCAGGAGACCTGCGGAAGCTGGACGTCTAGTGCTGTCTTGGCTCTACGGGGCCGCCCGGAGCGAGTGGGTTAAGGCGGCCACAGTGCTGCACTGACCCAGCTGCTTTGCCTCGCAGCCCAGCTCAACATCGGCAATGTCCTCCCGGTGGGCACCATGCCTGAGGGCACTATCGTGTGCTGTCTGGAGGAGAAGCCCGGGGACCGGGGCAAGCTGGCGCGAGCCTCCGGGAACTACGCCACCGTCATTTCCCACAACCCTGAGACCAAGAAGACCCGCGTGAAGCTGCCCTCAGGCTCCAAGAAGGTCATCTCCTCAGCCAACAGAGCCGTGGTTGGTGAGTGGCAGGCAGCGAGTAGCTAGTGGGTGGGTGTTCCAGCCTACGGCCAGTCATCACTGCCTGTTTGGCGAGTTCCAGCCTGTTACCTCTGGGCTCAGTCACTTGAGCACCTTAAGTGGGCTCTGAATTGTCTTAATCTGTAAAATGGCACAGTGGTCCCAGCGTCGCAGTTGGCTTAGGATTGAGTGAGCTTTGTCAGGCAGGGAGTGTGTTTTTCGTGGTGTAACGTGGACTGATGTAATTCTCACAGATTTATCCAGAGATAGTCATTTGTCCAAAGCCACACAGAAAGTGGGAAAAGGGATTTGATCTCAGGCTTGCTTGTTCACATTGTTGCTTTGCAACGCCTTTGAATCCCTGTGCCAAATCATGCCTGCACAGAGGCGGCTCTGGGGCGTGTTCATAAAAGGAGCAGACTCCTGGTTGTGTTGTAGTAGCTGCCCTGTGTGTGAGAGTAGGTTGAGTGACCTGTTTACAAAGGCAGAATTCTAAAAATGAAAGCTTACTGGAAAACCTCAAAGCACTTTTGGCATCCCAGATGATGCGGGTGAGGGCCTGGCATGACCCCAGGGAGCTTGAAGAAACTTGGCCGTCAGCACAGGCTGTGAATGGCTCCTTGGGACAGAAGGTCAAATGGGGTAGGCTGTCTTCTTGGTAGCTGTCAGTTACTGAGGCTCCTGGGGACAGCGTGGGAGTAGGAAGAGAAGATGATTAGTGCAGGGGACTAGGCATTGGCAAGGAACCAGCAGGGGAGCCTGTGTCTGGGGAGGATCTTGACTTGCAATGCATTGTCCTTGAGGTGAATGCTCTTTACCAGGTGTGGTGGCTGGTGGTGGCCGCATTGACAAGCCCATCCTGAAGGCTGGCCGTGCCTACCACAAGTATAAGGCCAAGAGGAATTGCTGGCCACGTGTGCGGGGTGTGGCCATGAACGTGAGTAGCCTAGAAATGGAGATGCAGGGGCCGAGAGGCTGGGTGGACAGTTGTCTTCCAGGAGCGTGCCCCCCCCCCCCCCCGCCGCCCCCTGTAGGGGAATGACTTACAAGGGGATGCACCGGGGTGCTGCTTTGTAGTCTCAGGCCCATTTCTCCTGTCCTTGAGTTCTGGCAGGTGGGTTCACCCACACTAACACCGCTGTTCTCTTCCTGCAGCCTGTGGAGCATCCTTTTGGAGGTGGCAATCACCAGCACATCGGCAAGCCTTCCACCATCCGCAGAGATGCCCCTGCCGGTCGCAAAGTGGGTCTCATTGCTGCTCGCCGGACTGGACGACTCCGGGGAACCAAGACTGTGCAGGAGAAAGAGAACTAGGGCTGGGGACCCAATAAAGCTTGTTCTCCTGCCACTTAGCTGTGCATTGTGCCTGTGGTTTCAGAGTGAAGGGCCTCCGCAGGGAGGATCCTGTTTTGGGGCTGGGCTGCAGTGTCACCTGTGGAAGATGCTGTAAATGCACCAGTGAGTGGTGGAAACTTTGGAGGAAAAGTCCACTGCAAGAGGAGAGGGGCATGCTGAGGGCTAGAGGCCAGGTTGGAGGGACAAGAGCAAGGGCCTGGTGCTCACCATCAGCCAGTGGATCAGTCCTCTTGCTGTGGTGCTTGGGCCCGAGGAGAATTTTGCAAGTAAGGAATTGAGTGCACAGAGCTCGTATTTGAGGCCCAGTGTGTGAGATGGAACTCCTGTACTTCCAAGCTTCCTGTTGGCCATTGTATGGCAAGGACCTGTGGTTACAACCTTCACCTGTCCAAACAGTGGGCGCACACGTCCCTGCAAGGCTACTGTTGGGGTGTCTGACATGCAGGTAGCGACATGGGTGTCGGGCCCACTGCTGGTCTGAGCACTGGGAGTCTTGTGTGCATAGGGCTTTTGGGGTATGGCTGGTGCTCCCAGTGGGCCCCGGGGGGTGGCAGGGTCGGGGGGAAAGACAACCTTTACAGCCAGGATGGCCAGGTGTGGTTTTGCCTCACAATTCTGCCTGTCCTTCCTCTGCTGGTCATCAGCAACAAGCTGCAGCTGCTCTGACCAGGCGGCCCACGCCCTGGATGTGGCAGGGGACCAGGCGCCTTTACTGGGGCTGAAGGTCCCATGCTCCTGGGCACCTTACCCTCTGGGTCAGGCCGCCTCATCTGCTCCTGCCTATCCTCTGACCTAGCAGGGAAAAGTGAGGTTAAGGTCAGTAATTCTAGGCATGGGGCTTTGCTGAACATCCAGAGAATAAATGGTGGTGAGCTTGGGGTCACCCAGCAGCCTTTGGGGCATCTGCCCTCCAGGGCCCCATCACGGCCTCAGGACTCTTTAGTGGAGAGCTCCAGAAAAGGCTAGATGGCTGTACACAGCTGACCAAAGGATGCAAATTGTTTCCCAAACCTGCCCTGGCCATCACCTACCCGCTCCCACCCAATTAGTCTCAGAGGTCAGGCTTTATCGCATATCTACCAACACCTTGGCTCACCTTGGACACTCCCTGATGGCAGGATATAGCCCTGACCCATGGGCACCAGCACTTGCACACAGCAGGCGTCCTGAGAGGCCCTTGGGTTCCTGGTCACCAGTCTTGCCCCATCCTGCCGTCAGTCTCTGCAAGGACTTTACCCTTGAAACTCCAACACCATGCCACAGGCATGGGGCTACTCCTGCACTCACCCACTCAGGTGTGGAGGCTCACTGTTGGGATGGAGATGAAGGGTGTGTAGCATGTCCTCTGCCCTGGGGAGGCCCACCATCAGTCTGAGCATGGCCTGGTGCACCTGTACCACTTGCGAAACAAGCAGATCAAAGCCAACAACCAGGATTGATGCTGCTCACGGAGCCAGGGATACTCCTTTCCTGGACACCGTCTGGAACCCCTGCCATGGCAGTTCCCCTCACAGCCCCTTCAAAGCCAGTGCAGCTGCAGGTGTTCCAAGCTACTGTCTGACTACTCATGCCCAGAAGTCTGCCAGGGACAGCCTCATGCAGGATGGAGGGATCCTTATTGGGTGAGTCCCTAAACCTTGTGTGTGAGAACAGATTATCTCAAGGTTGTCCCAAGGGGCTGTGTGGCTTCCAGGTGGGGTCCCTCCTGGGTGACAAAGCTATGCTGTGCTGCCAGGCAGGTTCCCATTCATAGCCCATGCCCACCTCTCATGTGAACCTTACCCCCATTTTTTGGTCTCATCTTCGTGATTGTGCTGGTGTGGTCCTCTCTGCCCTTGGGCACCTCACCCCACCCAGGTGGTTCCTGTGGGGCTAGGACCTTGGTCTGGTCTCCTCTATTGTCATCCACAGCGCTGCCCCAAGCTCGGCAGATCACATTTACATCATGAAGAGTTTGGGTGTAGAGAAGGCAGGTGCAGCATTTCCTCCCAAGAACAGGCATCTGGAAGGAGGGTAAAATGGTGGCATTGGCTGTGAATCGCCACTGCTTTTCTGTTCCCTTCTGGGCAAAGTGGACTAGGGCTTTGGCCAAGGGAAGCTTCAGGGAGGGAAGTCATTCGGAAGGGCTTGCCTCAGGAGAGGGTACAGCTGGACTGAACGCAGTGGTGACATAAACCTTGGAAGAGCTCACCTAGCATATTTGAATGAAGGGTAAGAGCCCAGGAGCATTTGTGATGAAGCTTTTTTTCCCTCTGGGTACAAAACTCACGTGTACTCATGGTTAACAAATTCATCAAGAAGCTAAAGGAGCTTAAGGGCCCATTCCAGGCTCTGGGCCCAATTTATCTTCGTAATTTTTTTTTTCCCTGACCCTCACGTTTATAAGCCCCAAGCCCTACAAAACCTGGCTTCTCACCTTTTGGAAAACATGGAAGAGTTCAAAGAAGAAATTGAAACCCAACAATGCAGTAGTTAAGCGATTGGCTGCTAACCAAAAGGCTGGCAGTTTGCATCCACCATTCACTCCTCGGAAACCCTATACGGCAGTTCTACTCTGTCCTATATGGTTGTTATAAATCGGAATCGACTGGACAGCAATGGATTTTTGGTGTGGGTTAATCCCCGAGGTGACCACTGCCAGCATTTTGGTATCTGTATCTTGGTCCATTTATTTTTCTGCACAACTACGTTCTGTGTATCTCAGTTTCTCAGCCAGCTGACAGGTCAATATTAACGCTTATTCCTTCAGCTCTTGCACCATGGGAGTTGATCTCCCACTTGGGGTTGCTGAAAACAGAACGATCAGCTCCAACTTGTCACCGAATTCAAAAGGATGGACACGATTTCCCAAAATGGGACAGAGTTAGAGGATGTGGTGACAATGAGAGTATTCCTCAGGGGGGCCCTTTGCAGTTCCAGCCGTCCATCGGCTCTCCTGGCTCCCAGCCCTCCTCTCCCGTCCCTGCTGCTGCCCCACTCACAGGGCAAGACCCACTCTCTGCCAAGCACAGACCACAGGGTTTGCAGGGCCTGCCAAGTCTGGCCCATGATCTTCTCTGCAGACCAGGGCACCGCCCCTCAGAGTGGCCCTGCGGCAGGTCTGAGACGGCGTTGTGCAAGAAGCCCTGGGCATCAGCAAGCGGGGGCCCCGTGGCTAAATTCAAGGGGGTTGGAAAGACGAAATCGGGCTGGCTGCCCTTGGAACATCCATGAGGCCCTGGAGGCAAGAAAGTCTGCGATGGACAACCCTTAAGGGTGGACAGAGGCCTCTGAGACTAGTTAGCGTGGATTCTGGGCCCATTTACAGGGGTGCGACAATGGGTTACATCCTAAAACAGGATTCTTTGACCAGTAAGCATTTACTTAACATCCTGGGTGAGCACAGGATCTTGAGGGAAGGGTGGGGTTACCCGGCGCTTATCCTTTGTTGGTTGGGTGACATTAGCTGCTCACTAAACTAAAACTCACGGGAGAGATTTTCCCCCCAAAACAGAATTGCTATAATCTGTTAATCTTTTTTTTTTTTTTTTTTTGGTTAATCTTCAAGTTGGTCACCAAAGCCTTTGGCCATACAGTCCCTGCTCTGGGTCATGGTTCCAGACTGCCACCTGGTGACAGCTTTCTCAACTTTTACAGCATTGCTATTTACGGTTTTCGGAGACCCAACCCTGGTGGTGTAGTGGTTAAAGAGTTAGGCTGCTAACCAAAAAGTAAGGAGTTCGAATCCACTACACCTCCTTGGAAACCCTATGAGGCTGTTCTGCCCTGTCCTATAAGGTCGCTCTGTGTCGGGATCCACTGGACAGCAACGGGTTTGGGTTTTGGTGCTCGGTATGGTGGACCAGAACCTCATACCACCGAGATGCAACTTCCCCTACGTCCCAGAGCAGCTGCAGCGCGCCTGTAACCAGGACGGCGCGGGGCTCGGCTGGCGCGTCACTTCCGGCTCGATTCCGATTGGCGGGGCTGGCGGGGCAGGCGGGGCCTGGGCCGGTGGCCGCTCCTCCGCGGCGCTGAGGTGAGTGTGCGGGCCCGAGGGGGACGGGGCGGAGGTGGCCGCGGGGCCTACACAGGGGCGCCAGCCATGCCCACGCCACCCGCTGCAAAATCCTGCCTTCCCGCGCTGCTGCGGGCCTGGGGTCCCCCCGACCGTCGGCGACACCCCCCGCCCCAGGGTCCTGCCGACAGACCCCTCTCCAGCTCTGGGGCCCCCCGAACTGATCCCATGCCTCGCTCGGGACCTCCCCACGAGGATGCTTCCGCGCCCGGGGGTGCCTCGGACCCCTTCCTGTCGCCCGGTGACCCGCCCTTCCCCTCCCCCTGTCGTTAGTCCCCATCCCCCTCCAAACTCTTCCAATCCTCAAATCCCAGTCCGCGAAACGGGCCCGGCCTTCCTTCGCACACAGGCCCGGGGTCGTTTGTATTCATCTCCCCGTTTCCCGCCCACTAGGTTCCCCCACCACATGCCTCCTGTGTGTGTGGGGGGCGTCACCTGGCCTCCCGGGGACAGTTAATGCCAAAACACACACGCACACTTTCCCGGCAACACTGAACTTGTTTCACCGCCCCATATCAATAATCCTCCCTTTTTTTTTTGCCCCAGCCCGTCCGGTAGGCCCCTGTGCCTTTAGCAGCCAGATTCTCAAAACAGTTGTCCCCTTAGATGTGCCCTCTCTCCGAGGCCACCCTCCCCACAGCCAAGCAGCCAACTTTTTGGTTCATATTTTAGAGGCCTTTTTTTTTAAAGGCTTGAAACCTTTTTATTTGTCTCTTGGTCTTGTGTGTTTTTATT
The DNA here is from genome assembly GCF_030014295.1 of Loxodonta africana. Taxonomy (NCBI): domain Eukaryota; kingdom Metazoa; phylum Chordata; class Mammalia; order Proboscidea; family Elephantidae; genus Loxodonta; species Loxodonta africana. Next base: position 92,368,399 of record NC_087355.1, read on the forward strand.
GTCATACTTTAGATGAAGGTTTACAGAGCAAACTAGTTTCTCATTAAACAGTTAAGACACATGTTGTTTTGTGACATTGGTTACCAACCTCACGACATGCCAACATTCTCCCCTTCTTGACCTTGGGCTCCCCATTACCAGCTTTTCTGTCCCCTCCTGCCTTATTATCCTTGCCCCTGGGCTGCTGTGCTCATCTAGTTTTGTTTTATGGGCCTGTCTAATCTTTGGCTGAAGGGTGAACCTTGGGAGTGACTTCATTACTGAGCTGTAAGAGTGTCCAGGGGCCATACTCTTGGGGTTTCTCCAGTCTCTGTCAGACCAATAAGTCTTTTTTTTTTTTTTTTTTTGTGAGTTAGAATTTTGTTCTATGTTTTTCTCCAGCTCTGCCTGGGACCCTGTATTGTGATTCCTGTCAGAGCAGTTGGTGATGGTAGCTGGGCACCATCTAGTTATGCTGGACTCAGTCTGGTGGAGGCTGTGGCAGTTGAGGTCCTTTAGTCCTTTGGACTGTCTTTCCCTTGTGTCTTTGGTTTTCTTTATTCTCCCTTGCTCCAGACAGGATGAGACCAGTGGAGTATCTTAGATGGCCGCTTGCAAGCTTTTAACGCCCCAGGCGCTACTCACCAAAGTAGAACGTGGGACATTTACTTTATAAACTATGTTATTCTAGTTGAGCTAGATGTTCTCCAAGATCATGGTCCCCAGCCCTCATCCCAATAATTTGGTCCCTCAGGGATTTCTTTTTTTTTTTTTTCCAAATCTTTAAAAAATATATACATTTTGAGAATTTTTTTAAAATAAAAGAACGTACATAGAATAGATTAAGAAATACCAGTGACTGGGATTGCCAGTTTCCTTTTTGCCACATTCGTTCCAAGCCTTTTTTTTTTTTTTTAATTGTGCTTTAGGTGAAAGTTTACAGCTCAAGTTAATTTCTCATACGAAAATTTGTACGCATGTTGTTATGTGACCCTAGTTACAATCCCTGTAATGTGACAGCACACTCCCCCTTTCCACCCGGGGTTTCCCATGTCCATTCAACCAGCTCCTATCTCTTTCTGCTTTCTCATCCTGCCTCTGGACAGGAGCTGCCCATTTAGTCTCATGTATCTACTTGAACTAAGAAGCACACTCTTTATGAGTATTATTTTATGTATATAGTCCAGTCTAACCTTTGTCTGAAGAGTGGGCTTCGGAATGGTTTTAGTTCTGGGTTAACAGAGCCCGGGGGCCGTATCTTCTGGGGTTCCTCTAGTCTCAGACCGTTAAGTCTGGTCTTTTTACGTAAATTTGAGTTCTGCACCACACTTTTCTCCTGCTCCGTCAAGGACACTCTGTTGTTCCCTGTCTGGGCGGTCATTGGTGGTAGTGGGCACCATCTAGTTCTTCGAGCCTTTATTTATTTACTATTTCTTTCTTTCTTTCTTTTTTTTATTGTGCTTTAAGTGAAAGTTTAGAAATCAAGTGAGCCTCTCAAACAAATATTTATATACACTTTGCTATGTACTCTCAGTTGCTCTTCCCTGAAGAGACAGCACACTCCCTCTTTCCACCCTGTATTCCACGTGTACATTCAGCCAGCTTCTGTCACCCTTTGCCTTCTCCTCTCCTCTCCAGACAGGAGCTGCCCACATAGTCTCATGTGTCTACTTGAGCCAAGAAGCTCACTCTTCACCAGTATAATTTTCTATCTTATAGTTCAGTCCAATCCCTGTCTGAAGAGTTGGCTTTGGGAATGGTTCCAGTTTTGGGCTAAAAGAAGGTCTGGGGACCATGACCTCTGGAGTCCTTCTAGTCTCAGTCAGACCGTTAAGTCTGGACTTTTTACGAGAATTTCCTGCCCCATCTGGGATTCTCTGTCAGGGCAGTCATCAGTTGTAGCTGGGCACCGTCTAGTTTTTCTGGTCTCAGGCTGATGTAGTCTCTGATTTATGTGGCCCTTTCTGTCTCTTGGGCTCATAATTACCTTGAGTCTTTGGTGTTCTTCATTCTCCTTTGCTGCAGGTGGATTGAGACCAATAGATGCATCTTAGATGGCTACTTGCTAGTGTTTGAAACCCCAGATGCCACTCACCAAAGTGGGATGCAGAATGTTTTCTTAATAGATTTTATTATGCCAGTTGACATAGATGTCCCCTGAAACCATGGTCCCCAGACCCCTGCCCCTGCTACTCTGACCTTCAAAGTGGTTGGTTTATTGAGAAAACTTCTTTTTCGTTTAGTCCAATTGCGCTGACCTCTCCTGTATTGTGTGTCTATCCCTTCACCTAAAATACTAATTATTGAATACCCCTTTCCCTCCCTCCCTCCCCACCCTCATAACCATCAAAGAATATTTTCTTCTCTGTTTAAACTGTTTCTTTAGTTCTTATAATAGTGGTCTCATACAATATTTGTCCTTTTGCGACTGACTGATTTCACTCAGCATAATGCCTTCCAGATTCCTCCATGTTATGAAATGTTTCACAGACTCTTCGTTGTTCTTTATTGATGCGTAGTATTCTGTTGTGTGAATATATCATAATTTATTTATCTGTTCATTTGTTGATGGGCACCTTGGTTGCTTCCATCTTTTTGCTATTGTAAACAGTGCTGCAGTGAACATGGGTGTGCTTGTATCTGTTCGTGTAAAGGCTCTTATTTCTCTAGGATATCTTCCAAGGAGTGGGATTGCTGGATCGTATGGTAGTTCTATTTCTAGCTTTTTAAGGAAGCGCCAAATCAATTTCCAAAGTGGTTGTACCATTTTACATTCCCACCAGGAGTGTATAAGTGTTCCAGTCTCTCCACAACCTCTCCAGCATTTATTATTTTGTGTTTTTTGGTTTAATGCCAGCCTTATTGGAGTGAGATGGTATCTCATTGCAGTTTTGATTTGCATTTCATTAATGGCTAATGATCGTGAGCATTTCCTCATGTATCTGTTAGCTGCCTGAATGTCGTCTTTGGTGAAGTGTCTGTTATATCCTTTGCCCATTTTTTAATTAGGTTATTTGTCTTTTTGTAGTTGAGTTTTTGCAGTATCATGTAGATTTTAGACATCAGACGCCGATTGGAAATGTCACAGCTAAAAACTTTTTCCCAGTCTGTAGGTCATCTTTTTTACTCCCTTTGGTGAAGTCTTTGGATGAGCATAGGTGTTTGATTTTTAGGAGCTTCCAGTTATCTAGTTTCTCTTCTGGTGTTTGTGCATTGTTAGTAATGTTTTGTATACTGTTTATGCCATGTATTTGGGCTCCTAGTATTGTCCCTATTTTTTTCTTCCATGATCTTTATCGTTTTAGATTGTATATTTAGGTCTTTGATCCATTTTGAGTTAGTTTTTGTGCATGGTGAGAGGTATGTATGGGTCTTGTTTAATTTTTTTGCAGATGGATGTCCAGTTATGCCAGCACCATTTGTTAAAGAGACTCTCTTTTCCCCATTTAACAGACTTTGGACCTTTGTCAAATATCAGCTGCTCATATGTGGATGGATTTATGTCTGGATTTTAAGTTCTGTTCCATTGGTCTATGTATCTGTTGTTGTATCAGTACCAGGCTGTTTTGACTACTGTGGTGGTAAAATAGGTTCTAAAATCAGGTAGAGTGAGGCCTCCCACTTTGTTCTTCATTTTCAGTAATGCTTTACTTATTTGGGGCCTCTTTCCCTTCCATGTGAAGTTGTTGATTTGTTTCTCCATCTCATTAAAAAATGTCGCCAGAATTTGGATCAGAATTGCATTGTATCTGTAGATCGCTTTTGGTATAATAGACAGTTTTATAATGTTGAGCCTTCCTATCCATGAGCAAGGTATGTTTTCCCACTTATGTAGGTCTCTTTTGGTTTCTTGCAGGTAGTGTCTTGTAGTTTTCTTTGTATAGGTCTTTTACGTCTCTGGTTAGATTTATTCCTAAGTGTTTTATCTTCTTGGGGGCTACTATAAATGATATTTATTTGGTGATTTCCTCTTCGATGTTCTCTATGTTGGCGTAGAGGAATCCAACTGATTTTTTATGTTTATCTTGTATCCTGATACTCTGCTGAACTCTTCTATTAGTTTCAGTAGTTTTCTTGAGGGTTTTCTGTGTAAAAGATCATGTCATTTGCAAATAGAGATACTTTTACTTCTTCCTTACCAATCTGGATGCCCTTTATTTCTTTATCTAGCCTAATTGCTCTGGCTAGGACCTCCAGCACAATGTTGAATAAGAGTGGTGATAAAGGGCATCCTTGTCAGGTTCTCCTTCTCAAGGGGAATGCTTTCAGGCTCTCTCCATTTAGGATGATGTTGACTGTTGGCTTTGTATAAATGCCCTTTATTATGTTGAGGAATTTCCCTTCTATTCCTATTTTGCTGAAAGTTTTTTAATCATGAATGGGTGTTGGACTTGACAAAATGCCTTTTCTGCACCAATTGATGAGATGATGTGGTTCTTGTCTTTTGTTTTATTTATATGATGGATTACATTGACTGTTTTTCTAATGTTGAACCATCCCTGCATACATGGGATGAATCCCACTTGGTCATGGTAAATTATTTTTTTGATATGTTGTGGAATTCTTTTGGCTAGAATTTTGTTGAGGATTTTTACATCTAAGTTCATGAGGGATATAGGTCTGTAATTTTCTTCTTTAGTGGAGTCTTTACCTGGTTTTGGTATCAGGGATGTGGTGGCATCATAGAATGAGTTTGGGAGTATTCCATCCTTTTCTATGCTCTGAAATACCTTTAGTAGTAGTGGTGTTAACTTTTCTCTGAAAGTTTGGTAGCCAGGGCTTTTTTTTGTTGGGAGTTTTTAATTGGCTTTTCCATCTCTTGTTATGGGTTCATTTAGTTGTTCTACCTCTGTTTGTGTTAGTTTGGGTAGGTAGTGTGTTTCTAGAAATTCATCCATTTCTTCTAGATTTTCAAATTTGTTAGAGTACAATTTTTCATAGTAATCTGATATGATTCTTTTAATTTCAGTTGGGTCTGTTGTGGTTTCGCCCATCTTATTTCTTATTCGGGTTATTTGCTTCCTCTCCTGTTTTTCTTTTGTCAGTTTGGCCAGTGGTTTATCAATTTTGTTAATTTTTTCAAAGAACCAGCTTTCGGTCTTGTTAACTCTTTCAATTGTTTTTCTGTTCTCTATTTCATTTAACTCTGCTCTCATTTTTATTATTTCCTTTTTCTGGTGCCTGAGGGTTTCTTTTGTTGCTCTTTTTCTATTTGTTCAAGTTGTAGGGATAATTCTTTGATTTTAACCCCTTCTTCTTTTTGGATGTGTGCATTTATTGCTATAAATTGACCTCTGAGCACTGCTTTAGCTATGTTCCAAAGGTTCTGATAGGAAGTGTTTTTCTTCTCATTGGATCCTATGAATTTCTTTATTCCATCCTTAATGTCTCCTGTAACCGAGTCATTTTTGAGCAGGGCGTTGTTTAGTTTTCGAGTGTTTGATTTCTTTTCCCTGCTCTTTCTGTTACCGATTTCTACTTTTATGGCTTTATGGTCAGAGAAGATGCTTTGTAGTGTTTCAATATTTTGGATTCTGTTAAGGGCAAGCCTTTATTTTTTTAAGAAAAGAAATAAGACATTACTGTTAGAGTAAAACTACTCTTAGACCCACCACTCCCCAGTCCCTTCTTTTCAGCCCATTTTCTGATATCTCTACATACCTAATATTGTGTTTGTCTTTTAAAAACTACATGCATATCATACTATGGAGCCCTGGTGGCACAGTGCTTAAGAGCTCTGGCTGCTAACCAAAAGGTTAGCAGTTTGAATCCACCAGGGCTTCTTGGAAACCCTGTGAGGAAGTTTTTCTCTGTCTTATAGGGTTGCTCTGAGTCAGAATTGACTTGATGGCAACAAATATATCATACTATCAATACTGTACATTTAGCATTTTTATTCAACCATATATCTTTGTCTCCTTGAAAATGATGTGGTTCATTCATTTCAACTGCTGTGACCAGACCACAGGTCATTTGCCCATTCCCCTGATTATGGACACTAAGGTTGTTTCTCTGTTTTTCTTATACACAGACATGTGATAGCATTCTCGTGTATCTCCTTGTGTGTGTTGGCAAGCATTTCTATAGGCAAATACCTAGAAATAGGGTTTCTGAGTAAGAAGTATGCAGGGTTTCAGTTCTACCAGCTCCTGTCAGATGGATTTCCATAGTGGCTCTAGTGTTTACAGTCCTACTGCATGCCAAAAGTCTCCAGGCTTGCTCATGTCCTCAACAATATCTGATATTACAAAGTATTAAATTTTCTTCAATCTTGAGGGGTAGAAGTCTTGTAATACTGTTTTAATGCACATTTCCTTGATTCTTACAGACATTGAAAATCTTTTTAGGTGTTAATTGGATGGTTGAATTTCTTTATCTTATTTTCTAGGTCATATCTTTTGTCCATTTTTTAATTGAATAATTTGTGTTTTTTTCTTTTTGTATTCTTTATATATTTTCTATACTTATCCTTTTTTTACGTATGTTGCAAATATCTTCTTCCACTCTGCAGCTTGTCTTTTAAGTTTGTGATGTCTTTTGTACAGGAAGTTTTAAAAAATAATTTTTCTGTTTAGTTTTTGTACTTTTTGTACATATTTTTTATAATAGTTGTAATTTTCTTTTTTTTTTTTTAACATTTAGGTCCTCAACCTACCTGACTTATATTTTTGTGTACAGTAGAAGGCAGGAATCCAATTTAATTTTATTTTTCCTGTGGAAAACCAGTGGTGCCAACACCATGTATTCAATAGCACATCCTTACCCATTGTCATTACCATTTCAGGTATGTCACTAACGTATGCATCAATCTGTTCTATTATCTTTTCACCTCATTTTTCATTACTGTAGACTTAAAATAAATCTTGATATCTGGAAAGGCAAGCCCCTGCCTTCCTTAGTTCTTTTTTCTGTCATGGCCTTGGCTAATCTTGGAAACCCTGATGGCGTAGTGGTTAAGTACTATGGCTGCTAAACAAAAGGTCAGCAGTTCAAATCCGCTAGGCACTCCTTGGAAACTCTACGGGGCAGTTCTGTTCTGTCCCATAGGGTTGCTATGAGTCGGAATTGACTTGATGGCAACAGCTTTGGTTTGGTTTTGTCAAATCTTGGATCACTACTTTTTTCGTGAGATATTTAGAGTCATTTTGGTTAAGTTTCATGTTATGTCCTATTGAAATTTTGACTGTAATTGTATTGAATTAATAGATCAATTTGAGGAAGATTGACATGTTTATGATATTGAGCCCTGTCAATTACGAATATTGTCCATTTATTTATTTTAGGCCTTTTTAATGTCCCTTAATAAAGTGTTTTACTTTTGTCTGTAATAGTTTTTGTAGCTGTTGTGAATGTCACTTTGGTTGCTGACTGCTAGTAGATAGCAATGGTAATACATAACTCTTTGATACTCTTGGATTTTCTGTGTAGATGATTTTATCATTCTCAGATAATGATAGTTACACCTCTTTCCTTCCAATCCTTATTCCTTGTACTCATAGTCCCTGAGTTAATGACATATTCGAGTTATGATGAACTACACTTATGGCCATTTTTTTTTAATGATTTGTATATTTTATATGTATATGTATGTATGTATTAAAATATATATGTAACTTTATATATAGTGTTTCCAACCCCCCAAAGACAAACATCAATTTATAACGATACTGATAATAAAAGACAATAATAATGAAAACTAAAAAAAAAAAAAAAGTATTTGACTTAAGTTTAAAATTTGACTTAGGTTAGAACTGACTTATGACGGAACCATCTGAACAGAATCCCATCGAAGTTGGGGACTACCTATACTTCTTTTTCCATGACCTGACACATGGGGTCACCATGAGTCGAAATCAGCTTGATGACAATGGAGTTTTTTTGGTTGTTGCATTGGCTCAGTTCTTTGGTAGAGTGTGGAATAGCAGCAGTGAGAGGGAGCATCTGTGTTGTCACTGACTCCAATGGGAATGGTTCTAATATGATGCCACCAAGTGTAATGTTTGTTGTAGATTTCTAATAGTCTTTATGAGATTAGAAATGTTACTTTCTATTCCTAGTTTGCTAAGATATTTTACATAGTGGATGTGAGTTCATTTTTGTCAGATGTTTCTTTCTTGAGATGTAGCACTGTAATAGATTTTCTAAAGTTGAATTGTCCTGGCATTCTTGGTATTAAGCCTACTCAGTCATTACATACGTAGATTATTATTTTTTAAATTATATTGCTTAGGATTTTTATTTGACATTATACTGCTGTATTTGAGTTGCTAACATTTTATAAGGATTTTTGCATCTATGGTCATACAATGAAGTTGGCCTCTACATTTTTATATTTCCCTTATCTGGTTATATTAACCTCATGGAATGAGTTGGGAAGCATTCTCTATTTTTTTTTTTTTCCTAGAACAAATCGAATAAAGATAGGATTATCTGTTAATTTAATTAAGAGACTTGTACTGCCCCCCTCCAATAAACTACCTCTACTCCTTGGTTGGGAGAGATCTTTGACTACTAGTTAAGTTTATTTAATGATTACTGTCTGTTCTGACTTATAGTGACCCTATGTGCAACAGGATAAAACACTACCCAGTCCTGCACCATCTGTACAATCATTGCTATGTTTGAATCCATTGTTGCTGCCATGGTGTCAGCTCATCTCATTGAGGGTCTTTCTCTTTTTCGCTCACCCTTTCCTTTACCAAGCATGATGTCCTTCTCTAGGGACTGGTCCCTTCTAATAACGTGTCCAAAGTATGTGAGATGAAGTCTCACCATCCTCGCTTCTAAGGAGCATTCTGGCTGAACTTCTTCCAAGACAGATTTGTTCATTCTTCTGGCAGTCCTTGGTATATTCAGTATTCTTTGCCAACATCATAATTCAAAGGCGGCAATTCTTCTTCGATCTTCCTTATTTATTGTCCCACTTTCCCATACATATGAGGTGATTGAAAATACCATGGCTTGGGTCAGGTGCACTGACTTATTTATCTAGTGCTGCTCTAACAGAAATACCACAAGTTGATGGCTTTAACAAAGGGAAATTTATTTTCTCACGGTCTGGTAGACTAGAAGTCCAAATTCAGGATGTCAGCTCCAGGGGAAGCCTGTCTCTCTCTGTTGGCTCTGGAGGAAGGTCCTTCTCATCAGTCTTCCTCTGGACTAGGAGCTTATCTGTGGGTCCAAAGGATGTGTTCTGCTCCGGGTGCTCTGTTCTTGGTGATATGAGGTCCTCAACTCTCTGCTTGCTTCCCTTTCCTTTTATCTCTTGTAAGATAAAAGGTGGGTGGTATAGGCCCCACCCCAGGGAAACTCCCTTTATGTTGGATCAGGGATATGACCAGAGCAAGGGTGTTACATCCCACTCTAATCCTCTTTAACCACAGGCAGAGATTATGATTTATAATACATAGGAAAATCACAGAATGGAGGAAAACCACACAATACTGGGAATCATGGCCTAACCAAGTTCCCACGTATTTTAGGGGGACACAGTTCAATCCAGGACATGCACCTTAGTCCTTGAAGTGACATCTTGGCTTTTTAACACTTTGAAGAGGTCTTTGGCAGCAGATTTGCCCAGTGCAATATGTCGTTTGATTTCTTGACTACTGCTTCCATGGGCGTTGATTGTTGATCCAAGGAAAATGAAATCCTTGAAAACTTCAATAGTCTCTCCTTTTATCATGATGTTGTTGTCTAGTTAGGTTTATATTATTCTTGAGTCTATTGCCCATTTTATATATTTTAAATTGTTTTTATAGTTATTTATATTACTGTTTTTAAATGTTTCTGGCTGCCATTCTCAAATGTTACGGTTTTACACTCTTAAAGATTATTGAGGGCCCCCCAAAGAGGTTTTGTGTCGTACCTATCAATATTTAGTATTTTTGAAAATAGAACTGAAAAATTTGAAACACAAGGATATGCAACTAGAGAGGCCATCAACCATTAACACATGTATGTAGCCTTTGGAAGACTCCACTGTATAGCTGTGAGAGGGTAAGCGTGAAAGAGCAGAAGCATCTTAGTGTTGTTAGGAAAACAGGCTTGAGCATGCCAAACCCAGGGCTTCCAGGGCCACAGTCTGAGAACACTGCTTGTAGAATCTAAAATGCCTCCTTTCTTGTTCTTAATAGCATTTGGTTTGCCATGTCTTTTCCCCCCTTGATTGGACTTGACAGATGTTTGTGTATTTTATTAGCATTTTTCAAATAACAAATACTTAGATTGTTTCCTGTTTTTTAAGCCATGTTTTTGTTATATTCTTTCATCTTCTTTCCTCGAATTACTTTCGTATTTTCTTTCTAGTTTCTCGTTGAATGCTTAGATCATCCTGTTTTTTAATCACATGTTAAGTTCATTAAGGCTGTACTTTTTCTTAGCCTTTGTTTCCATTTTCATTTTCTATGTTGTTGCTTTTGGGGGTTCCTTTTATCATATATTTAGAGTATAACAACAATGTGATCAGAGAATTTTTGCCAGATGGTATCAGCCTTGGGAATTTGTTGAGACTTCCTTGGCTGCATGGTATGTGGTTACTTTTTTTTTTTTTTAATTTAATCATTTTTATTTCAAGTGTATTTGGAAAATCATAAATGGAGTTTTATAATCCAAAGTCAGAACACATTTATTCCTCTTAGCTTCAGAATTTGACCAGATTCCAGATCATGCTTTCCAAATCCAGTCTTCTTTGCTATTTTGCAGACTTCTGAAACCTAGAATTTAAGGTATTCCATTTAAATGTACAAGTTTACAACTATTGTACACTTGCTGATAGGAGGGTTTTCTCAAAATAGTCCATCAAATATAAAGAGTGGTTTCTGTGCAAGGATAACCAGTGAGGGAAGAAATATTTAACACTTATCAAAAAATCATTTATTGATTTTTAACAATTACAGAAAGTGATGTTCTCTATCACAAAAGAGAACACACAAGATTAAATGATTTTTGTAGGCTTTGGTAATACTTTACTCCCTACACAGGCTTCAATCCTATTTAAAGAGCTTTTAAACAAAGTTACCATCAAGATTTACTGAGTAAAACTCTCAGGTGTAACGTGGCCCGAGAATGTGCTATTCCAAGGAGGAACAGGTGACTTTTCAGGAAAACAGCTGCCTTGATAACTTCCATCCAATGCTGTTTTAAATAAAAATAGTTAATGAAAATATTCTTCAAATCATGTTTGTGTACTACCTAGTACATTGCCCACCAACAGAACAAAACAGGAAATCAAAACTTTTGTTCCCATTTTAGCAAATTTTCCACTTTTAGTTTTAAAATTACAGCTATTCACTTTTTTTGACTGTCGAATTCAGTATATCAGTTTTTTAAATTATGCATTTCAGTATAATAAGACCACTCTTTAAAATTATCTTCACAACCTAGAACATAGACACCAGAGCAGTACTCTCAAGTCATATTGTTTGACCATAATAAAACAAAATGGAAACAGATGGATATCTGAAGATAGGCATTCCCTCTGCTCCGAAGGTTTACAAGTTTTTAACATGGGAGCAACACGTAACTTCACTCCTTTGGAGATTCCTAATACTCATTATGCTTCCAATTAATAAAGTCAACATATTATTCCTAGCCTCTGCTGCCATCTTCCTCCTCCCCTGGCAGCGCCCTGTGGTTACTTTTTGTAATATTCAATGTGCGTATTAAAAATGTGTATATTCTCTATTTTTTAAGTGCAGGATTTTCTACTTGATCTCCTTGTTTCTGGGGGAGGTATGTTAAAAATTCCTCACTCCAGAGGAAAGTTTGCCATTCCTCAGTGGTAGTTCAGTCAACTTTGGCTTTAGACATTCTGAAGGTTTATAATTAGATATGGACGTGTTTGTAATTATTACAGCTTTTTGGTGAGTTTCTCTTTTTATTATAATATGCATTGTCTGTCTTTGTTCCTGTTAATGATTTTTGCTTTCACTTCTGTTTTGATTGGTATTATAGCTAAACCACATGCAGCAGTGTATATGAAGCTTACAAACACCATACTGAGCAGAGTATAGATTCATCAAGTTTAAAACAGGCTCAGCTGATCTGTGGAATTGGCAGTCAGGATAGAAGTTCAGTTTTGGGTTGGGGGGTGGTGATTGCAAGAGCACAGGGTATCTGGGAGCAGGTCTTGTTCTTGATCTGGGTGCTGGTTATGTGGGTCGGTGCTGTTTGTCATTTTCTATTGAGCTGTACACCTAGGACTTATCTACTCTTCTGTAGAAATGCCATACTTCAGTAAAAGGCTTAAAACATGCAGAAAAAGGTATATAAGCTACAACAGCTTTATTTTAAATAGTGATTGTTAGGTCTGTCTGTCTTGTGTTCAGCCTTTCTGTTATTTTATTTTAGGTCAAATAGCTGTATTTTGTGTATCTAATTGGAGAGTCTTGCGCTTCTAATAAGTGAGTTTAATTCTTTTCTATTTGTTACCATTACTAGTATGTTTGGACTTATTTCTACTACTTATTTTGTGTTTTTTTTTATATCCTATACTTTGTCTTGGAGCTCTGGTGGGGCTTAGTTAAGAGCTTGGCTGCTAATCAAAAAACTGGCAGTTCAAATCCACCAGTTGCTCCTTGGAAACCCTATGGGGCAGTTCTACTCTGTCCTATAGGGTCGCTATGAGTCAGAATCCACTCGACAGCAACATGTTTGGTTTTTTTGGTTCATACTTTGTATTTTATATTCTATATGTTGTTGACTTTTATTTCCCTTTCTTCCCAAGCCTTTAACATTCTGTCTCTATTCTGTTATATAAAGTCAATGAGTATCTCTGCCTTCCTCCAGAATGAGACAACTCAGCATCCCAGGGAGAAGGAGGAAGAGGACAACCTAAGGGGGTAGTTGAGTTGGGGGTCCGTCCACATGGGCAATGGGGACAGGCCTGGGGAGGGGAAGCCAGAGGCAGAGAGCAGAGTCTCCTGTGCCTTGGGGGGTGGGGGACATATGATGAGATGGCCTGGGACAGGGGGCCTCCTGCCTCAGAAGTGCCTCTCAGGAATAGCAGAGGCTGTGGGTGGGCAGTGCCCTGGGACCAGCCTGGAGTTGGTGTTGGCAGACGGGGGCTATTGAAGGCATGGGAGTAGGACAATACAAGGGGGCCCCAGCTATGGAAGAAGGGGCCAGACTGGGCCTCCACATGTTCCTTTTTCTTCCCTCAGCACCTGTATGACTGGGTCCTGCCCATAGCCCCTGGAACATCCAGGGTACCTGGTGATGGCAGCAGAGCTCCTGTCTGCCCAGCCCCAGGTGAGTGTCTTCTCTGGATGTGTGAGGTCACTACCGAGAGCTTCCCACCTTAGTGAACAGTCAGGTGTCTCTGGGCCAGGGTTCCAACAGCATAGAAGGGGTGACCCTGGGCTCCCTGTGCTGCTGCCCCCCTATCCAGGGCTCCACACTGGGCTGGATCCTGGGACTACAGCAGGGTCCTGTCATTCCAGGCTGTGGTGACCTTTGAGGACATAGCTGTGCTACTCTCCCGGGACGAGTGGGTTCACCTGGTCCCTGCTCAGAGGGACCTCTACAGGGATGTGATGCTGGAGACCTACAGGAACCTGATCTCGCTGGGTAAAGCCCCTCCCCGGGACTCAGCTCTCTGAACAGGTTGGGGACCGAAGGCTTGGCTGGGGCTGGGCCAGGGCTTAGAGGCTCCTCATGCCCTGGCCCCAGAGATGGGTGATGCCAACCCTGATCCTAGTCAGGCTTAGTCTTTGGAGAGGAGGGACAGGTGAAGCTGGGAGCTTCCCTGAGTCGGTCCTACCCTCCCCTGAGCTCCTGGAGGAGAACAACCTCCCTGCCTCAGACAGACCCATCCCCACGGAAGTTACCCACCTCCAGTGGAGAGAGCTCCTGAGCTCTTATTCCCTGTGCTTAGATCTTCATCTTCATGAGTACTCTCAGCCCAATCTTGAGTTGCCCCTTCCAGAGGGTGTCCAGATGTCCCTGGGCTCCCCCCACCCCAGTGCAACTCCAGCACTAGACTGAACTGGTTCAACCCGTGCCCTTGGTACCAACCTCCAGCCCCATCTCCTTCCCAGGAGCAGGACTTGCAGGTCCAAAACCTGGGGTGATCTCGCAGCTGGAACGTGGGGATGAGCCGTGGGTCCTGGATGTGCAGGACACCAAGGGGAGAGTCGATGGCTCAGGTAAGTGAGGGGTAGCTGCTCTGCTCTCAACTCAGTTACTGAAAAAGCATTTGTTGGGGTCCAGGGTATCTGGTTAATGACTCAGGAATTTAGAAGAAGATACATCAGGGCCAGCGCAGGAGGCTTATGAGAGTGGCTTCTGCATAAGCCTGTGGCAGTCACCCTCTATCAGCCTGGATGCCTTGAGAAGGGATAATCTTCAGCTGTCTTGGAAAATGGGAAGGGGAAACATTGGAGGAGGAGATGTGGGAGGGGTGATCTGGGCAGAGGTGGTTCAGAGAAGGGTGAATGGTTGCAGAGGGAGGGGTGTCCTGTAAGGTACCCACAGCACCCCATAGACCATGCAAGCATGGGGGTTTATCCCTACCTTCCAAAACTCATACTCTACAAGGAGAGTTAGAGAAGGACACAGTGATGGAGACCATTACTTCATTCTCTGCTTTTCTAAATTAACCCATCTGATGAGTATAGACAATGATGGAAAAGTGAGAGAATGTGCATCACCCCAAATCTCATTACCGAGAGACAAACAAGTTCTAGTAAATGCCCTGCTCTACCTTTTCTAGCATGGTCTGTCCCATCCACGTACAAACACTGCTTAGGAAGAGGACTGTTGTGATTCCGTGTGCGCTATTGTGTCATCCGTGCTTTTTCACTAAATGCTTTTCCGTATCTATACACGAGTCTCGGTCACTGTTCCCTGTGGCTGTGTGGTGGCATAAACATGGAAGTGCCAATGAGAAGATCGTTCTATAGTTTTCACTGCCATGGATGGCTCTGATGTTCGTCATACACATTTATTTTTTTGGCACTTGTCTGATAATGTCCTAGGAGGGAACTGCTGGCTCAAAGGACTTGAATTTTTCTTTTGTAAATTTGCTTATTTGAATGCAGATACTTACAGAAAAGGCACAAGCCCTGAGTTTACAGCTCAGTGAAGTTTTGCCAAAAACCATGCCCTATTCAAGGCAGGGAACCTTTCCAGCTGCCCAGGATCCCCTATACCTCTTCTTAGCATTCCCATTGCACCCCCACAGGGCCCCTCGTTTGTTCAATATGTGAGAGTCATCTGTGTTGCTTTATGGAACAGCAGTTCTCTTTTGTTGCCATATAGTGTTCTTTTGTGTGAACATACCGTAAGTTATTTTCCGTTCTACTTGTGGAAGACATCGGGTTGTTTGCGGTTTGGGTCGTTGCGGATGAACTGTTGTGAACTTCCTCATGTATGTGTCTCTCCTGGCTCACAGAGTGTGCGTTCCTGTTGTGTACGTACCTAGGAGTAGAGTTGCTGGTCAGAAGACACGCAGAGTCTGCTTTAGACAATGCAGTTTTCCAAAGTGGCAGCTCCCGCTTAAACTCCCAGCACAGGGACTGTGAGCTCTGTTTGCGGCACATCCCGGCTGGCGCTGGCTTGTCTCTTATTTTCACGTTCTGGTGGATGTGCTGTTATAGCATGCCATGCTTTTAACCTGTATATCTTTGAGGTATAAAGTGGTTCAGCACCTTTACGTGTTAATTGGCCATTTGCAGTGGAGGAGTGGGTGGAACCCTCAGGAGTGGGAAGGGAGCAGTGATGAAAGTAGCCGTCATGCAGCTGCTTGTTTTCAAGACTCAGTGCATCAGGCATGGTGCTGGCACAGTGCTGAGTGCTTGCCAGTCATTCTGTTGTTTAATCCTCTTCCATTCTCATGACAGTGCTGTAAGGTAGCAGCTGGTATGACCCTTGTTATTGAGATGGGGAAATTGAGGCTCACAAAGGTAGGTAAATTGCTCCAGGTCACTTGGCTGGCAAGTGGGGATCAGGATAAAATCCTAAGTATTGCTGGTGGTGTTGATCTCTGAGGGGTCACACAGCAGGACCCCACCTGGCTGCCTGTCACCGTCTGTCTTCCTCCTGGTAAACAGCTGTACAGGAGGAGTTTGGGAATATGTGTGTTGAGTCAAGGAAGGAAGGAATAGAGATTTGAGGGCATCATGGAGCATTCTGTGTGGGTGCCTTGAAGTTTGAGGTGCTGGTGGCTCACTAAGGTGCCTCCTCAGACACTTGGGGAAAGCCTTGGGAACAGATGTGGGCTGCTATGGAGAGCCAAGAGACCCCCAGCCCATGCATGCTTCTACCCCTTCCCCTTAGGGTTGGCAGGTACTTGGTCTTCTACCTTCCATGTGAGGCGATTGGTTTTCCTGCCATGCTTTTGGGTGGATTAACTGTTGCAAGGGGACCTTACATTTTCTCATTTTTTTTTTTCTTTGTCAAATGTCCTTCCTGATCTTTGGGGCCTCTCCTTGCTCTGGTCTCCATGGTGCTGTGAAGCCTCCATCTTTTGTCCTTTTGGCAGTGGTAAGGACAGGCCTCTTGCATTCCCACTCAGGTCAGTTTTTTTTTTTTTAATTTTTTTTAAATTTTTTTGTGCTTTAAGTGAAAGTTTACAAATCAAGTTTGTCTCTCACACAAAAACTTATATACACCTTGCTACATACTCCCAATTGCTCTCCTCCTAATGAGACAGCCCGCTCCCTCCCTCCACTCTCTCTTTTCATGTACATGTCTCCAGCTTCTAACCCCCTCTACCCTCTCGTCTCCCCTCCAGGCAGGAGATGCCAACATAGTCTCAAGTGTCCACCTGATCCAAGAAGCTCCTCACCAGCATCCCTCTCCAACCCATTGTCCAGTCCAATCCCTGTCTGAAGAGTTGGCTTCGGGAATGGTTCCTGTCCAGGGCCAACAGAAGGTCTGGGGGCCATGACCACTGGGGTCCTTCTAGTCTCAGACAGACCATTAAGTCTGGTCTTTTTACGAGAATTTGAGGTCTGCATCCCACTGCTCTCCTGCTCCCTTAAGGGTTCTCTGTTGTGTTCCCTGTCAGGGCAGTCATTGGTTGTACCCAGACACTATCTAGTTCTTTTGGTCTCAGGCTGATGTAGTCTCCGGTTTTATGTGACCCTTTCTGTCTCTTGGGGTTGTAATTACCTTGTGTCTTTGGTGTTCTTCATTCTCCTTTGCTGCAGGTGGTTGAGACCAATTGATGCATCTTAGATGGCCACTTGCTAGCATTTAAGACCCCAGACGCCACTCTCCAAAGTGGGATGCAGAATGTTTTGTTAATAGATTTTATTATGCCAGTTGACTTAGATGTCCCCCAAAACCATGGTCCCCAGACCCCTGCCCCTGCTACACTGGCCTTCGAAGCATTCAGTTTATTCAGGAAACTGCTTTTGGTTTAGTCCAGTTGTGCTGACCTCACTCAGGCCAGTTTTGTGGGCAGAAGACAGGCAGGCAGACACATGGGTGAATGATGGAAGGGCATGATGTTAAAGTTAATAAGATCTGGGTTGAAATCTTTGCACTGCCACGTAACTGTGGCCCTGGGTGAGGTCTTTAAGCCTCTGAACTCCAGGGACTCATCTCTGCAAGACTGTTGTGACTCTGGAGACAATGAAGTTGCTTTTCTGTAGGTGGTAAGCAACATCCTCATACCTTCCTTCTAGAGTCAGAACAAGTGACCCTTAGATGTTCTGTTTGTTGTTTCAGGTTGTGGGACCAGGAATGAGCTCAAGGAGTTGACTTCAGGAAAGATGTCTGGTGGGGAACAATTGGATCGACTCAGGGGGATTATTCCCCAGGGACTTGACCCGGGAGAATACACTGAGCATGTTGGGGAGCTGGAGGAGTGCCTGGATAAGCCAGTGGGACAGAAGGGCCCTAGGCCAGTCATGGTGACTAGCAAGGAGAGGGGCCAAGAGTCTGGGGGAAGCCTCAGGTTGGGGTCAAGCCCTATCCCAGATCAGAGACCTTACAAATGCGATATATGTGAGCAAAGTTTTGAGCAGAGATCATACCTCAACAACCATAAGCGTGTACACAGGTCCAAAAAAACAAATATAGTTCATGATTTTGGGGAAATGTACAACGCAGATTCAGTTGTTAATGAAGATCAGAAAATTCTTATTGGGAAAAAACTGCATTACTGTAGCTACTGTAGGAAAACCTTCAGGTATAGTGCTAACCTTGTTAAGCATCAGCGGCTTCACAGTGAGGAGAAGCCCTACAAGTGTGATGAGTGTGGGAAAGCCTTCAGCCAGAGCAGTGAGTTCATCAATCACAGGAGGGTGCACTCAGGGGAGATCCCGTACAGGTGTGACGAGTGTGGGAAGACATTCAATAGGAGGCCCAACCTCATGAAGCATCAGAGGATTCACACTGGGGAGAAGCCCTACAAGTGTGGTGAGTGTGGGAAACACTTCAGCGCCTACTCTTCCCTTATTTATCACCAGAGAATCCACACTGGAGAAAAACCCTATAAATGTAACGACTGTGGGAAAGCCTTCAGTGATAGCTCAATCCTTATCCGACATCGGCGAACTCACACTGGAGAGAAGCCATTTGAGTGTAAAGAATGTGGAAAAGGCTTTACCCAAAGTTCTAACCTTATCCAACATCAGCGAATTCACACTGGAGAGAAACCCTATAAATGTAATGAATGTGAGAAAGCCTTCATACAAAAAACCAAACTTGTTGAACATCAGAGAAGCCACACTGGAGAGAAGCCCTATGAATGTAATGACTGTGGCAAAGTCTTCAGCCAGAGCACACACCTTATCCAACACCAGAGGATCCACACTGGAGAGAAGCCCTACAAGTGTTGTGAGTGTGGGAAGGCCTTTCACAACAGTTCTAGACTCATTCACCACCAAAGATCGCATCATGGAGAGAAGCCATACAAATGCACTGATTGCAAGAAAGCCTTCAGCCAGAGCACTTACCTTATACAGCATCGGAGAATCCACACTGGAGAGAAGCCCTACAGGTGCAGTGAATGTGGGAAGGCCTTCCGCCACAGCTCCAATGTGTTTCAGCATCAGAGGATTCACCTCCGGGAAGACTTCTCCTCGTGACTGCAGAGGAGAGTCCGTCAGTGCAGAGACCTACTGTGCGCTTCCTTAACCCTCACCTACCTGCCTTTATTTATTGTTCACACAGTGTTGTCAGGGTGAAAGGACGTTTGGTAATTAAAGAAAACTGTTTCCTTAATCCAAAAGCATGTTTGTTCGTTTTAAAGAAATTAGAAAGGTGAGCAAAAAGGGGAAGCTCCTATAATTCCCTTACTTAGAAAAAAAGAAGTCTCCACTTTGGTATGTTTCTATTCAGACTATTGAAGAGCGTTTACAAAATGAAAATATTGTTACGTCCATTATCACAGCTTTTCACCTTTGCTGTTTCTTCAGTACCAAAAAAACACACTGGAATTTTGCATACTTGCTATATTGTAAATTTAAAAAGATTACCATTATATCATCCATTCTTTTCTGTGATACAACATAGTGTTGATAGTTGTCTTTTTAAATAGCAACATATCCAATTGACATATTTTAGTTGATAAAACTTATTGTTTAGATATACATTATTCCACAGTGACTAATTACAGGGGTTTAACATATTCTTTTAAATTACGTTTTTAGGATATATCCCTAGAGACAGAATAAACATTTTTAAGGACATTGATACATAGACCCAAATGCTTTCCAGAATGGTTGTGCCATTGACACCAGCACTGAGTCATTGAGAAACTGTTTACTGAGGGTATCCTGCCTGCTAAGAGGCAGAGTTGAGCACAGCAGTGTGGACACACAGTCTGATTTTCACAAGCCTTCCTGCACTGGACATTGTAATTTTAACCTCTGCTTGTTAACTGAATAAGCATGAGTCTGCGACTGGAATTGATTGCATTTGTCTGATTCCTCAGAAGCTTGCATTTCTCCATAGTGGTTTCCATGAGAACCACCTCTTCCTTCATGTCTTTTGCTTCATTACCATCTTTTGCCCCATCACCACTTGCAGCCCAGATGTTTTTTCAAATCAGTTATTTGATAAGAACCCTTGCTCTAGGGCATCCCTTTATCCTATCAACATGGTTGTCCCCCCAAACCATTAGTACCCCCGGGGGCTGTGGCTTTGTTGAAGGGAGCTGCTCAGGTGACATGGACCACAGGTGGCTTATGTTTCCCTGCAGCCCTGTATGAAAGGGTTGGAGAGGTAGAAGGGCAGGGTGAGCAGTCTAAAGAAGCATTTAAGGGTATCTAGTTGAAAAAAGAAAAATATGCTGGTTGCTTTCATAATGCAAGTCACAGAAAATATGGTTTGACAGTTTTCTTGGCTGTTGGAGTTTGGCTCAAGAGGGCTGGGGGTCGAGCTTTTAGCCCATTTAGGGACTGGAGAGGGAAGCAGAGAGGATGCATGGAGCAAATTGCCCCACTGGGTCTTGATGTTTCCGTGGGGTTCCTCTGGCTTTTCTAGATTATGACCACCTTTGTCAGTCACTCCTGGGTTTCTGGTGCTTGCAGCTGTCCTGGTGTGTCCTCAGCTCACAGGATCAGGAACCTCCTGATGACAGGCCTCTGAAAATGATGTCATCCTAGAGAGTCAGGAGAGGAGCTGTAGGAGTCACAGGGTCAGACAGCCAAGGACCTATTAGGGAATCTCGGAGTCACCAATCCTGTGCAAATGGCAATAATGGTATCCACCGCTGAAGGAGTTGCAAATGAAGGCCATGGTGGGGTTACTTTAGCAGTGAGCATGTCAGTGTGGTGCTGATGTCCTTGGTCTGTGGGGCTGGGCCCGCGCGCGCGCTTGCGCGCTTACACACGCACACGCACACAAGGGCTGAGGGACCCACGCAGGGCACCAAATCCAAACCAGAGGGTGGACGTGAGGTTGGGCTGCCAGGCTCCTCTCTCGGGCTGGGCCAGTCCGCAGGCACCCGCCAGTGCTAGTGGCCTCCATGTTCTTCCCGAGTCTCCGCCGGAGGCGGCGGCGCTGCGCCTTGTGCCGAGGAGGGAACCGAGGCCTTGCCCAGGGCCCACAGCCGACCAGAGCAGAGGCTGGGGTGGCCCGAGGTCGCTGTGTCGGCCGGCTGTAGCCCTGCCCCAGCCCGTCCCTGGTTTCGCCACTGGCAGAGAACCCTTCAGTGGAGGTCGTGCGGCTCGGCCTGCGCCCCCTCCGTGGGGATTAGCGAGCAGGCCCCCCGACTCGGTGACGCGCGCGCGTGGACGCCAGGATCCCAGCGCATCTAGTGTCCCGGGCCATGAAGTCACAGGGCGCCCGGGACCCTCGGCCCGGGGGGCCCGGCCGTGGGGTTCCGGCGGCGTCCTCCGCCTGGAGTTTGGTGGATCGCGTTGTTAGCGCACAGCTGTGTTACCTAATTGTGTCCAAAAGACCGCTTATGACGTGTGTTGCTATCTTATTCTTGGTAAGCTTTGTGTATTTTCATAAAACCATGTATTTGACTCAATAATTGATCCTATCTTTTTTCTAATTTTATGCTTATGTAATGTCCTTCCTCGTTTATTTTTGTGATTCTCCCCCGAAACTTGTTTTTCCTTCAGGCTGCTAAAAACCGTTAAGTTTTGACCCCGTTGGCAGTTCTGGCCGCGCCTCGCGCTGCGTCTGCTCTCACGTGGATCGGCCTCCTGGACCCTGAGCACCTGGGATGGGGAGGTCTCCGGGGCCATCGAGGGACGGAGTCTCGGGACGTGTCTTGAGCCTGAGGCGCACAGCCAGCCCGGCCCCCGGAGGCGCTCTGAGAAGGCCTGGGCGGGAAGCGGGGGCAGGGCCAGTCTATCCTCAGGAACAGGCAGACTGATCTGCGGTCACCTCCCTGCGGTGTCCCTGGCGCCACTCTCAGTGCTTTGCATTCCTGGGCGTTGCTGTGGATTTGTAAGGCGCACAGGCTCCGGTGCTCCCGGGCACCCGGGTGCCCCACGCCCACCAGTCCCTGCGCACCCGCGCTCTTCGGTGGGGCCTAGCGCGCCCCGGGGCTGGGGGCGCAGACTTGCCGGGGGAGAAACGCTGAGCCGGCGGCCGGAGCCGGGGCGGCGTCCAGGATGCGGGGATTCTGGGTCCCGGCGAGGCGTCATTTACGGCTGCTCAGACCCTTTGGTCCGTGGCGACCACGCCAGGGCGTACCACTGCGGTGACACGGACCCTGGCGAGTCACCCAGCGGAGGCGCAGGCCAGGTCTTTGGGGCCGCAGTGGCAACCCACCAGGAACTGCCCTTTCAGGCTGCGGACCTGCCATGACTCTGGCCGCTGGACCAGGGCTAACAGGCCCAGCTTTAGGAAGTCTCCTGTGTACATGGGGTGGGCACAGCACCTCCCCCAGTGGTTCGCACACAGCTCAGAGCAGAGCTGACCAGTAATGGCCCATCCCTGTGGCCGCCTGAGTAAATTCTCAGCGTCAAACTTCACCCAGCTCTTCTGAACTATCGGTCCTCACCGCACAGTTAGGACATCCTCCCAGATAAAACCTAGTGGACCCTGCCTTTCTCAAACCCTCCCCACTCCTGAGCCTTGGGGCCTCCAGGATGAAGTTCGCTTGCTCTTTTTGGCCTTCAGGCTTAGGGTCTGTCCAGCCTGTTGGAACTTGGCACCCAGCACTCCCTGCCTGGCACTTGACCTTTCAGCAATGGGACCTGCCTGCTGTGAGAATACTCCAAGCTCTTTCATTCCACGGGGCTCCTTCCTATACCAGGTCACTCTGCCTGGGAACTGTCCTTGGATGCCTGCCTCAGTGGGACCATCTTTGTGCCCACCCTCCAGCTGTTCCTGGCAGAGGTTGTGGGAGCTGAAATGGTTTGCCTGTTTACTCCAGGCAGTCACCTCCTGACTCCTGGGGTTAGTCCAGGGAAGAAGGGGCACTTTTTTTTTTTTAAACCAATATCAAGGAGCTATGAGTAAACGCTGCAGCACACCTACCCAGTACCTGGGTGGCAATAATTCAGAGCTACAGAATGTTTCAGTCACAGAATGCAGAACAAGAAGGGGTGGTCTCATTTCGTCAATCACAGAAAAAGATGAGAAGTTAGCTGAATGGGTGTGAGCTGTAGGTGGAGTGTGAGCATTGGGAAAGGCTATTCACATGGCCGTGAGCGTCCTGCGTGTTCTTGCTGGGTCAGCCAAGAATGCCAAGACTACTCTTCACTCAGATCATTTCTCAGGGCTATGTTTGCAGTGAACAGTCTTCAGGAATGACATAATGTCTCCCTCAGGGACAAAGAGCAGGCTTGATTACTGCTTGCTGTAGAAGAGGAGGATTCCCCAAGCTCAGTTTTCCTCAGCTATGATGCAAACCTGCTGAAGCCCAACATCTATCTGGCGCCATCTTGTGTTGCTCCCGAGGGACTTGGGGACAAGGGAAACAGACACAAATGATGCTTAAGCTGCTTGCTGTGCTGTGAGTAAATAGTCTTTTGTCTCTGACCCAGGAGTTTCGTGTCTTCTGCCAGCATTCATGGAACAGCAGGCTAGCTTATGAGTCCGAATTGACTCGACGGCAACGGGTATTAGCTTGCAGGTAGGGTAAAACCAAATCTCAGACCTGACAACTAGCTGCTCAACCTGAAATGTTTGAAGACAGATTGACACCATAGGGCAGCTAGGGGTAAAAAAAAAAAAATTTAGGGAGGTGGAATTCTGCGCATGGGAAAAGGCCGCGCTGGGGTTCTTGGGACATGGTAGGGAAAATTCCTTCCCTCTACCAAGCCCTCAGCCCAACTATAGCTCACCCAGGGGACTAAGGGTGCCAGATGAACTAGGACACACAAGCAACAGTGCAGAAGTCCTGAGTTACCATACACTTGACTATATCCTGGGTGCTGGGCTGGGCTTCCTATGATGATTTCATTGTATTGACATGGATAGTATTATTCTAATCTACAAATGAGAACCTGAGGCTCAGGAAGGGTAAGTGGCTTGCCTGAGGTCACAGAGCAGTTGAAGGCAGGGCTGGGGTCTGACCCACTCTTGACTACCCGCCAGATTAACCTTACCCAAAGAGAGGTCTGGCCTTTGCCCTTGGCTCCTGGAAGGTAATCTCTAAACTCTTGGAATTCCTACTTGATCAAAGTATCTTTCATTTGGGGGCCTTCGGCCAGGTGGGAACCCTGGTGGCCCAGTGGTTAAGAGCTTGGCTGCTCAAATCCACCAGCAGCTCCTTGGAAATCCTATGGGGCAGTTCTGTGCTGTCCTATAGGGTTGCTATGAGTTGCAATTGACTTGATGGCAATAGGTTTGATTCTTTGGGGGGGGGGCCAGGCTAGATAGTCTATGCTAACAATGTGATTTATAGTGGGGGTACTTGGGCCATGCGGTATAAGCTGAACCTAAGGAGGGGCTAGAGGCGAAAAGCAACCATGAGGGTGATCAGCCATGTCTCCATGACTGAATCTCAATAAAAACTCTGGACACCACAGCTTCCCTCGTTGGCATTACTTACGCATGTTGTCACACATTTTTGCTGGGAGAAGTTAACAGTGTCCACAACTCCACAGGGAAAGGACAACTGAAGGTTTGCATTTGGAACTCTCCTAAACTCTACCCTATGTACCTCTTTCTTTGGCTCATTTTAATCCGTACACTTGAGATGTAATAAACCATACCTATAACACCACTGCCAACTCTATTGGAGCCCTGGTAGCACAGTGGTTAATAACTCCGGCTGCTGACCAGAAGGTCAACAGTTCGAATCCACCAGCTGCTCCTTGAAAACCCTAGGGGGCAGTTCTACTATGTCCTATATAGTCGCTATGAGTCGGAACCAACTCCGTAGCAATGTTTTTTTTTTTTGTATAACTGTATAACGATGAGTTCTGTGAGTCCTTCCAGCAAATTACTGAACCTGAGGGGGGTCTTGGGGACTCCCAAACTTTTCACCACCTCACCTGTGTTTCTCAGTTCAGGAACTTTTAAGTATGAAACTAAAAATGCTCCCCAATTCTCACCAAGCGTGCCAGGGTAGAGACGCCCCAGTGTGTTGCTCCTACTACCACCCTTTGTGGTTACTCTCCTCCATGGGACAAGTCCAACTCCTAGGCAAGACTCTCCTGGCCTTGACCACCAGCTCCTCTGTGCACTGAGGAGCCTTTGGCAGCACGCCAAAGTCTTTGGCAGCTTTTGCCCAGCCTATCCACCAGGAGTGCCACTGCTTCTCCCAGAGCTACCTCTGGGCTGCTCGGCACCTGCTGAGCTGATTCCTGGTGTGCTGTCATCTTCCTCCAGAGAAGGGTTGGGTCATGCCACCATGTCCCTGCGTCTGGCACATGCTAGGCATTGCAATGGCCACCTTGTGATCCAGAGCTTGGTTAGAAAAACAGGAGCAGCTACATTACAGTGTTATGTCAAGAAGTTCCCTCTTTGGCCTTCAGGCTTAGGGACTGCCCGGTGGAACCTTAGCAACCGAGTACTCCCTGATCGGTACTTGACATTTCAGTAAGTGAAATTCCCAAGAAAAATTGTATGTAGCTATTTGACTTCTTTTGTTTAGTAAAATTTGCATGTTGCATGGGGAAAAAGGATTGTATTAATTGACAGTGTCATTAGCAATGCATGAAATTACCCATTTTCCCTGGGCATTACAGGATAATCTTTAGTAATTGATTAGGATTAGGTGGTACTTTGTTTTAGGATTGGCACACTTAAGCCTTTTTCAGTTTTCTAGTTGTATTTCCATTTATTGAGAATTGCCTATTTATGTTCTATGATCGGAAACCCTGGTGGTGTAGTGGTTAAGTGCTATGGCTGCTAACCAAAAGGTCAGCAGTTCAAATACACCAGGCGCTCCTTGGAAACTCTATGGGGCAGTTCTACCCTGTCCTATGGGGTCGTGTGACTCGATGGCAATGGGTTTTATGGGTTCTATGATCACTGATTTGTTGGACATCTTTATGCCAAAGTAACTTATCTTCCTTTAATCACAAATATTTAGTCATTGCTTTTTTATTGGAAAATATTAGCTTATACACAGTATACAAAACTGAATTCCGGATGGACTAAAATGTTCTCTAAAATCATAGAAAAAATTGAAGAGAACTAAATAACAAATTCTTAGTAGTTGACGGAGAAGTAACAGAGATTTAAATACATAACATGTAGATATATCTGAAAAGAAATTAAAAAATCCAAAATAAGTATGGAATGCTGCTGACGAGACAGAGGTGGGAGGTAATGGCTGAGGCGACTTGTTATCAGTGAGTGGGACTCCAAGCGTTGTTTTGGCTTCTGATGACATGTCCCAGAAAGGGAGATGTTCACATGTTCAGGAAGGTGGTGTGTTGCCTCCTGCTCCTTGGAGAGGAAGAGGTGAGTGTTGAATATGTGGCCTGGGGATCCTCCCCAGGGAGAGGGGCACCAAAGTCCACTTCCTGGTCCAATCAACACCTGAGCCCTGCATGCTCACCAATGGCTCAGGGGAAACCCAAGGCAGAAAGTGAGAATGATTTTTAATTTTAGCACACTCTGTTTAAGAAGGCAGGAAAGCAAAATATACATTTCATAAAGATTTTCCTGAGAACTATTTAGGGTCAACCCCTAGTTATTGGAGGATTTAGCAATCCATAATGACTCATACTATGTAACTTAAGTTGTCCTGTGACATATAGAGTGACTTACTAAACAAGTATTTCTGTATACTGAATCTAATCCAACTTTTATGCTCATCTTGATGGAATATGACTTTGTCTCTAACTCGTCCACATGATGTAGAAATGGTGGCCTGAGTTGTGGCAGACTGTGAACAGGAGCCACTGAATGATCTGCCAGCTGTGGACTCAATCCAGTAGGATCTGTGTCTTCCTTTTGTGGGGAACTTCTGAGGCAACATCTCAGTTACCTCAGCTCTTCTGAAGTAACATCTCAATGATCTCATCTCTCTCTGAAATGACACCTCAGTAATCATAGCTCCTCTCTGAAGTAGCACCTTGGTGATCTCAACTCCTCTAGGCAGTGTCTTCACAGAGAAGGCAATGCCAGCTCTTGCCCACATCACAGTGTATTGCTGTGGACTTGAAGATCAACGCCTTAGTGCCTCATTTTACACAGAAGCTGGTAACTCTTTTCAAAAGAGGGAAAAAAAACCTTCCTCCTTCTAATAGGTACTTAACATCTTGAGAAGCTGAAAGTGGTCTGAATCTCATGAAATATTTGTTTCTTTTGTGGCTTGCTGCTAGGAGAAATAGCTCCTACCCAAATTAAATTACAACCGTTGTATCCCTTACAGCAGAGCAAATAATTTTGAACAAGCTGAACACAAAATTTTAATTGTGAATAAATCGATTCATCGTAGTATATGGCAATAGTTACTAAATTCTTTTTCATTTCAGTAAAAAGTGAAAAAACAACCCTCAAACACATGAATATGAACAGTAAACCTAGGAAAAAAAAAAGCAAAGCTATTTGAATTTGAGAATATGGTTGTTTTAAAAATGTGCACCCAAATACTGTCTTTTTAGTAACTTAAAAAACAGAACATTGTAAGCTTTAAAGAGGCACGCAATTGGTGTAGCAGCTGTGGGGTCTGGGCTCTGAGTGTGGAGCTCCCCTCCTGCACCTGCATGGGGCTCATAGGCCTGCGATGCCCTCTGGTCTCTGGGGCATAGAGTTTGCAGTTTATAAGGGTGGGTTTTGAGGATAATATCCATTTTGAGTTGAATTTTCACTAAGAAGTTGATATTCCTTCTGATCTTGAATAAAATTAAAGCACCAGATAAAAAATTTTATAAGTTTACATCTCTCCCTAATGTATATCTAGACTTTTTCTTCTTTTTTCATACAAAATAGGTGATTTTACATGTGTAGAATTTCCAGTCATTTTACATGATAACACTTGATAATACACCCACGCCTCACTTACTGACATGGTTAGGTTCCAAAGACCAGATCATTATGTGAAAATCTGCATTATGCAAAAATGGAAGATGATCACATAAGCTCACAAAATGGAGGATGATCACATCATTACATAAAATGTCATTACATAACTGCTAAACCACTGAGAATCACAGCCCAGCCAAGTTGACACATAACTTTAACCATCACAGCCAGCATCACTCTCACCTTGTATCTTGGCACTCGATATTGCCAGACATATGTTGTTAATGCACCAAATAGTCGGATAGTAGATTTTTACTATTGCTGTAAATGTGAAATGTTGGATAATGTTATAGACGATAAGTGAGGAGTAGGTGTATATATTTTCTATCACTTATCTACACAGCACTTTATTGTGCTAACAGAATACTGAAAATGGACATTCTAATTTCCAGTGCAAAAATTAGAATGATCAGTTATATTTAGGAAACACATGTAATGTTCTATGAGAAAAAACTTTATTTAGAATATAAGAGTTTTATTGTGACAGCTGTCCTTATATCTTAACTTCCCTTAGATACCCACTTTAAATGAACCCTCTCTTGTTAAATAAGGAAATAATTATGGGTAAGTCTTTACCAAAATTTACTCCAACGTTGCAGTTACTCTCCAATATAACTGTGAGACGCTGAAAGAAACCCCAGGCATCCTCTGAAGTTTTTCCATAGGAAGGACATGCCCAGAGCTTCTCTTTGGAGTTATTTTCAGACACTGAATCACCATAGATGGTTTTCTGCAGAGTTAACAGAAGCTTCTCCTGAGCTGAAGGCTTTTCACAGTGCTGTGTGCATGACATTTCTCTGGGTGTGGACTCTTCCCATTGCTTGTGGCAGTTGAGGGTTACAGCTTCTTGTGCACTTTCTGGTGCTGGATCAGATGTCCATGTTGGTTGAAGGCACGCCCACACTCCCCACACTCATAGGGCTTCTCACCCGTGTGGATCCTCTGGTGCTGGATGAGCACAGAGTACTGGCTGAAGGCCTTCCCACAGCTATTGCACTCATAGGGCTTCTCACCTGTGTGGGTCCTCAGGTGCACAATTAGAGTTGCTTTCAGGCTGAAGGCTTTGCCACATTCCATGCACTCGAAGGGCTTCTCGCCTGTGTGGATTCTCTCATGTTGAATTAGAGATCTGCGTGCACTGAAGGCATGTCCACACTCGCCGCACACGTAGGGTTTCTCCCCGGTGTGAATCCTCTGGTGCTGAATCAGGTGTGAGTGCTGAACAAAGGCCTTCCCACACTCATAGCACTCATAGGGCTTCTCCTCAGTGTGGATCCGCTCGTGATTCATCAAGGTGGATCGGTGGCTGAAGGTTTTCCCACACTCACTGCACTCATAGGGCTTTTCCCCGGTGTGGACATTGTGATGTTGAATGAGGACTGAGCGGTCGCTGAAGGCCTTCCCACACTCACTGCACGTGTAAGGCTTCTCTCCAGTGTGGATCCTCTGATGCTGGATGAGTGTCCTCTTCACAGTGAAGGTCTTCCCACATTCACTGCACTCATGAGGCTTCTCACCGGTGTGTACCCTTTGATGGCTCCGCAGCACGGTGCTGTGGTTGAAGGCTTTCCCACACAATGGACACACATAAGGCCTTTCTCCTGTGTGGATCCGCTGGTGCTGGATAAGATGCGAGAGCTGAGTGAAGGACTTCCGACATTCAAGACATTCATGAGGCTTCTCTCCTGTGTGTATTTTATGATGCTGGGCAAGGTCCGAGCTCACTCTGAAGGCTTTCCCACATTCTTTACACTCATAAGGTTTCTCTCCCGTGTGAATTCTCCTGTGTTTACTGAGAACTGAGCTCTGGCTGAAGGCCTTCCTGCATACACTGCATACGTAGGGTTTCTCTCCAGTGTGGATTCTCTGATGTTGAAGGAGATGGGAGCTCCGACCAAAGGATTTCCCACATTCAATGCACTTGTAGGGTTTCTCTCCATTAGGAACCACTGGATGCCGAGTAAGGGGCAAGCTCTGACTCAAGACCTGAACTTCCCTATAGCCAATGGGGTTTGAACCCAGATGGGAGCTTCTTTCAATTTCATTGTATTCTTGATCAATCATCCCCGTGGGAGTTTTCCCCAGAGTCACTGTTATTTCCTCTGAAATTAATGACTTCAGACTCAAACCCCTATTTTGGTTGTCTTCCTTGGTTTCACATTCTGAAACAACAAATCCAAAGTGAAAATGTTAATGCTATTCACAAATGCAGAGTAAGCACAACTCTGGAGCTGGCTTTGCTGGTGAAGGGGCACGGGGGACAACCAACTAGAAATGGGAGATGACATGTATTTAAACAGGAACACATCAAGGCAAAGAGCAGAGTTTAAGACGATGACATAAACCCTAGTTTGAGGCCATTCTCCTACGCTAAGTGCACACATGTAAGAAGCACAGGCAGCAGCCCAGTAACAGCTCATTGCTGCCTGTGACCTGCTCTCCTTGGAATTCTCATGTGGACCAAGTTTACAGAGGCCATTTGGAGAGGGAATAAATGCAAGATTTGGGGACCCCTGCAGAGCAGGTAGCAGCAGCACGTAGATGGGAAGCCTGGTCTAGAAACTGTAGGGGAGAGGTGCGAGCTATTTTATGCAGGTCACCAGTGGGATGTAGTCCTGGGGCCAACAAAGAACCAATAGGCTTACATTCTGTGGGGGGTGGGGTAGGGGGTGGTCTGTGATTTTTTATTTGTGGAAGCTAATTTTGTGTGGAAAATGCACTGATGGATGTCTTAGTCATCTCGTGCTGCTGTAACAGAAATATCACAAGTGGATGGCTATAACAAAGAGAAATTTATTCTCTCACAGTCTAGTAGGGTTCAAGTCCAAATTCAGGGTGTCAGCTTCAGGGGACAGCTTTCTCTGTTGGCTCTGGAGGAAGGTCCTTGTCATCAATCTTCTCTAGTCAAGGAGCTTCTCTGCGCAGGAACCCCAGGTCCAAAGGATGCACTCTGCGCTTGGCATTGCCTTCTTGGTGGTATGAGGTCCCCAACTCTGTGCCTGCTTCTTTCACCTTTTGTAAGATAAAAGGTGGTGCAGGCCACACACCAGGGAAGCTCCCTGTACATTGGATCAGGGATGTGATCTAAGCAAGGGCGTTACACTCTACCCTGATCCTCTTTAACCACAGGCAGAGATTGATTTATAATACATATAAAATCACAAAATGGAGGACAACCACAGAATACTGGGGATCATGGCCTAACCAAGTTGAAACATATTTTTTGGAGGACATAATTCAATCCATGACAATGGGGCCAAGACTGGAGACACAGAGATGTGATGGGATTAAAAAAAAAAAAAAATTTCTATTGTGCTTTAAGTGAAAGTTAACAAATCAAGTCAGTCTCTCACACAAAAACCCATATACACCTTGCTACACACTCCCAACTACTCTCCCCCTAATGAGACAGTCTGCTCTGCCTCCACTCTCTCTTTTCATGTCCTTTTCGCCAGCTTCTAACCCCCTCCACCCTCTCATCTCCCCTCCAGGCAGGAGATGCCAAGATAGTCTCAAGGATGTGATGGGATTTTGTTGCTAAGTTTAGGCAGAGACGAGGCCTGCACAGGAGTGGCAGTGTAGATGGTGAAGAAGAGCTGAGCTAGAGATGTTCCTGCACTGAAGTCAAGGTGCTGGTTGAGGGGGGCTGGGGTGCTGAGGATGCTTGTTTATTAAATCTAGAGATTGTGTCATTGAGGATACAAGATATCACTTGAAGATTGAGAGTGCACAACGGGAAAAGGCACTGATTTGGAGGATGGGCCGTGGTCAGGAAATGATCTTCATAAGGACTCACAACACATGGAGCTGGTCCCACATCAGGGCTAGAAGGAGTAAAAGTTGACCACGGGACATGTAGTTAGGGCCTTTATGTTTTCCCGAAGGTGAAAGATTCATGGGTCTCTTCCTATAGTGTCCAGTTTCAACACTGAGCCTTGAATGCCAACACTACCCCTAGTGCTATCACCACTGCCTTTCCAAAGTTCTCTCTAGGGACGGCATTAAAAAATTTTTTTTTCATTGTGCTTTAAGTGAAAGCTCACAAATCAAGTCAGTCTCTCACACAAAAATTTATATACGCCTTGCTATATACTCTTAGTTGCTCTCCCCCTAATGAGACAGCATACTCCTTCTTTCCACTCTCTATTTTTGTGTCCATTCGGCCAGCTTCGGACCCCCTCTGCCCTCTCATCTCCCATCCAGACAGGAGCTGCCCACATACTCTCATGTGTCTACTTGATCCAAGAAGCTCACTCCTCACCAGTATCATTTTCTATCCCATAGTCTAGTCCAAGCCCTGTCTGAAGAGTTGGCTTTGGGAATGGTCAGTCTTGGGCTAACAGAAGGTCTGGGGACCATGACCTCCAGGGTCCTTCTAGTCTCAGTCAGACCATTAAGTCTGGTCTTCATATGAGAATCTGAGGTCTGTATCCCACTGCTCTCCTGCTCCCTCAGGGGTTCTCTGTTGTGTTCCCAGTTAGGGCAGTCATCGGTTGTAGCCAGGCACCATCTAGTTCTTCTTGTCTCAGGCTGATGTAGTCCCTGGTTTATGTGGCCCTTTCTGTCTCTTGGGCTCGTAATTACCTTGTGTCTTTGGTGTTCTTCATTCTCCTTTGCTGCAGGTGGGTTGAGACCAATTGATGCATCTTAGGTGGCCGTGTGCTAGTGTTTAGGACCACAGATATATGGATGGCATTTTTTAAAAAATTGTAGTATAAATGAGCGGCATTCCAGAATGAGAATATGAGAACAACCCAAATGTTCATTAGCTGATGAATGGATATACAATGTATCGTAAGTCCATAAAGTGGAATATAACCAAAAAAAAAAAACCAAACCCAGTGCCGTCGAGTTGATGCCAACTCATAGCGACCCTATAGGCAATAAAAAGTAGTGAAGTACTGATAAATGGACGAACCTTGAAAACATTATGCTACATGAAAGTCAATCACAAAAGACCATATATTGTATGACTGCATTTATAGATAATGTCCAGAACAGGCAAATCTATAGAGATGGAACATAGATTAGTGGTAGTCTAAGGCTTGGATTGGGGGACAGGATGTGATGGGGTGTTAAAGGGTCTGAAGTTTTTTTGAAGGTGATGAAAATATTCTAAAATTATGATGGCTGCACAACTCTGTGAATATTGCAGTGCAGTGAATTACTTAATATAGCTCTTCTAGCCATACATAGTCTCGTAACTCCCACGAAATGATTGAAACTATGCAAATAAGGTACTTGTGGCCCACCAAAGGGACTAAAGGGTTTTTGCCAATGCAAATAAGGTACATGGAACCCTAGAGAGGGAGTTGGTCAGTTTTGCCATCCCACTAGGCTTAAAGGGAGCCAATCCCAGAGGCAGAGAAGAGGGGATCTCTACCATCAAGAACAGCCAGCAGCAGAGTGCATCTTTTGGACTCAGGGTCCCTGTGCTGAGAACCTCCTAGACCCAGTAGAGAGAGCTGTAACATTGGAGAAGGTGCTAGATGCCGAGAAGTGGCGGCAACCACAGCTGAATCCAGTAGCAGAGAAATGGCAGCAGCAGAATCAGGAGACCAGCACGAGACAGTATAGTAGGGTTCCTGGTTCATGGAGTGAGGTGGCTACTGTGGGTGTGCTGATCCATAGAGGACAGAGCTGAGCGCCTCCAGGCAGGAGGCTTGCTGGCGAAGTGGGGTGCCTCCGGGCACTTACTGACAGAGCTCAAGAGCCGTAACACTTGCCCAAGCATGGCAGAGGTCAGGCTGAAGGCTGAGGGCCAAGAGAGAGGCCTGCCTGGGCATGGCCAAGAAGTTGTCCTGACCAAAAACTGTATCCTGAGTTGTTTCTGATCCTGACTTATAACCTGTTACTTCCCTAATAAACTCTGTAACTGTGAGTACAGTCTGTGAATTCTGTGTGGCCACTGCAAGGAATCATCGAACCTAGCAGAGAAGCAGAGGGTGCCATGGGAGGGATGGCTGGTGTCAAAATTGGTAAAAAGTTTGGAGAGAGGAGGCATGTCTTACCTCCACCTCATAGGAATCAGCCTTAGGCTGATGATCTTGATTCTCTCTCCTGTCCCTTGTGAAGTTAGACGAGGTTTGACAACGCTATGTCATCTTTACAATTATACTAAAAGCAATTTAATTGTATACTTTAAATGAGTGAATTGTTTGGTGTGTGAAAGGCCTCATAAAGCAATTTAAAAAGATACAAAGAAAAATGATAGAATGAACACTCACCTATCCATTATCTAAGAAGAAAAATGTTATCACAATCTTGGAAGTCCACTGTGCCCCTGACCTATTTATTCTGTCTCCTCAGAGGCAACTGGTATCTCAATTTTATTCATTCTTTGCTTTTATAATACTGTTTTCCAGAGTGTGTCTTGCTTTTTCACTTAACAGTCTTTTGAAGAGCAGATGTTCTTAATTTTGAAAAAGTAAAATTTATCAAATTTTTATTTAACGTATTGTGCTTTTGGTATTTTATTTAAGAAATCTTTTGTCTAACCCAACATCGCAAATTTTCTCATATTTTTTCTTCTAAAAGTTTTATAGTTTTAGGTTTTATATTTAGGTCTATGATCCATTTTAAGTTAAATTTTGTTTATGATAAAAAAAATGATAGGAGGTGTAAATCAGGATTTTTTTCCCATATCTAGCAGTATTTGTTGAAAAGAACTTCCTTTCTCCACTGAATTGCCTTTCCACCTTAATCAAAATCAATTTTTGACAATGTGCATGGATCTATTTCTAGATCCTCTATTCTGTTCTATTGCTAAATTGTTCTATTTTGACACCAATACCACACTGTCTTGATTGTTGAAGCTTCATAATAAGTCTTGAAGTCAGGTACTGTACACCTTCCTTTTTTTCCCCCAAACTCATTTTCATTATTCCAGGTACTCTGAATTTCCCCATGAATTTTAGAATTAGCTTGTCAATTTCTACAAAAAGAAAAGAAAGAAACAAACAAAAAACCTCAGATTTTGACTGGAATTGCATCAAATCTAGAGATCAATTTGGGAATGACATCTTAATGAGTCTTCCAACCCATGAACATAGTGTATTTTTAATTTATTAGTTCTTCTTTCTCTCACCAATGTTTTGTATTTTTCATTGTATAGGTCTTGAACACTGTCTTAGTACACTTGTACACTGTCTTACTGTTGTTAAGTGCCGTCGAGCTGATTCCAACTCACAGTGACCCCACGTCACAGAGTAGAACTGCCCCATGGGGTCTTCTTCACTGTTATCTCTATGGAAGCAGACTGGTAGGTCTATCTCCTGCAGAGCTAGTCAGTGGGTCTGAACTACTAACCTTTCAGTTAGCAGCCAAGTGTTTATCCATCGTATCACCAGGGATCTTTGTTCACTGTCTTAGCTATAACAAATACCACAGAGGGGGTGGCTTTAAAAAAATTTATTATTGTCTTACAGTTCTGGAGGCTAGGAGCTTGAATTCAGGACATTGGCAGGCCATGCTCTGTCTGCTGTGGGGAAGATCCTTCATTGTCTCTTCCAATTTCTGGCAGTCCTGGACATTTATTGGGTTCCTTGGCTTTTAGATGAATCTTTACATGGCATCTGTCATACCTCTGTGGAACTCTGTCCCCTGTCTTTTCTCCCCTTTTGTAAGATACCACTCACAAGGGATTAGAACCCACCCTACTCTGGTATGTCCTCCTTAATTTAATAACATCTTCAAAGAAACAACCTATTTCCAAAGAAGATCACATTCACAGGTACAGGGGTTAGAATTTCAACATATCTTTTTTGGGGGACTTGACTCAATCTATAACACACACCTTTTGTTACATTTATTCCCAAGTATTTTCTATTTTTTGTGGCATTTAAATGATATTGTTTTAAATTTCAATTCTTGATTATCCATTGCTGGTATACAGAATACAATTAATTTTTGTACATTGATCTTACAGCCTTCAAATATGCTAAATTCACTTATTCTAACAGGATTTTTGTAGATTCCACAGGATTTTCTACGAATATGATCATGCCATTTCCAAACATGATTTTCTAATTTGGATGCCTTTTATTTCCTTTTCTTGCCTTATTGCACTGGCTAGAACCACTAGTACAATGCTGAACAGAAGTGGGAGAGCAGGCATTCTTGCTTTGTTCTTCATGTCAGGGAGAAAGCATTCAATCCTTTACCAGTAAGTATGATGTTAGTTGTAGGTATTTCATAGATACCTTTATCAGGTTGAGGAGGTACTCTTCTATCCCTAGTTTTCTGAGAGTTTTAAAGAAGAATGGATGTTGGATTTAGTAAAATGCTTTTCTTTTTTATTCTGTTAATATAGTGAATTATATAATTTTTTTGAATACACTTTTTATTTTGGAATTGGGGAGTCTGGTTCCAGGCCAAAATCTTGTGTGTATAATCATTTCTTTCAGGTCTGACCATAGGCAATTACAAGGCTTTTCTTGGCAGACCTCATGAGGGGAAGCTGGTTTCCCCACACTAGACTTGGTACATAGCCAGTGCATTCTAGTTTTCTGGAGAGAAATGTAATCAAGGACTCACCCCACCCCAGCCAGCCATGTTCACACTCATATCTGCATTCCTAGCCCAGATGCCTCCATTCAGAGGCCTCCTTATTGGGGACCTTGGCTGAGGCACTTTTTTTCACCTTGACTCAGTACCTTTCTACTTCTAGCCCTTCCCCCCTCCCTCCTCCTAGTACATGGGTTCATAAAAAGTGATCCTCAGCAGTGAGACAATTCTCCTTATCTGCACTGCATCCAACAGACCCTCACCTGGTACTATTCTGTGGGGAAAAGGAACACTAGGGAGCTGGCACCTCTTTTGCCTCTTGTTTGTACTGTAGCAGTAAGTGAATAAAGGCTTGATTGTTATTTTCAGTTTGACTTGCCCAAATTGACCCTGTCAACATCTGATTGCTCAACAGAAGTAATTTTAAATTACAGAGAAGCTGCAATGATAGCACAGAGTTCCCTTATACCCCTCACCCAGTTTTCTCTTTTATTAAGAACTTACATCACACTGGTACATCTGTCAAACTAAGAAACCAACATTAGTGCATTGTTATTAACTAAATTCCAGGCTTTATTTGGATTTCACCCATTTCTTCAGGTATCACATTGCATTTAGTTGTCATGTCTCCTTAGCCTCATCTGGTCTGTGGTAGTTTCTCAGTCTTTCCTTGTTTATCATGACCTTGACAGCTTTGAGGAATACTTATGTCTGTCTTTCCAAACTCTAGTCTTTGGAAATGAGTCACTAAGTCTAGCTACCCTGAAGGGGCAAACATCAAGTTCCACTTCCTGGAAAGATGCCATTCTATGCATATTACTTGGAAGTCTTCTGTAAGAAAAATTTCTCTTCCCTTTTATATATATATATATGCAGGAGTTTTTAATATCAATATGGACTTGTGTATATTAATTTTATACTTTAGATTATAATCCAATGCTACATATTGACTTTGTTGCTCAAATTGTTCCAGCATTGACTGTTAGGAGCCCTTTCAGGTTGGCTTATGTGTTCCTTTGACATGTCCATATCTTTTTTTTTTTTTTTGAGTACTTCCTTAGTTTCTGGTACTATATTATGGCCCAGGGTCATCTTAGTTTTCCCTGCCCCAGCCCTAGAATCAACCATTTCTTCAGGGAACCCTGGTGCTTTTTATTTATTTATGAAGAAACCAAGATCTGAGCTCTAGGTGTGCTCGTTGCTACAAGCTGTCGATGCCTCTAGGCCCTCTCAACAGACAGAGCTAGGTAATATACATATGTATACTACCCACGTACACACATATCTGTAATTCTTTCTATAGCTACTCATCTGTGGACACAGACGCAGGTACACACACTTATTTATTCATTAAGCTACGCATGAGCTCATACTCTTGTCTCCAGCACTAATCTAGTACCTACCGCTGGGTTTATTCTCACCTTTCTTTCTTGATTATCTGTAACTTCCCTCTCCAGTGCGAAACTTGTCTCCCACGATCTACCAAATACTTACTTACTTGTTCAACCTCAACATGCATGTAACGCAATTTCAGAATTATTAATCTCTACTTCCGTGAGACTCTGAAACTCGCTTTTGAACATCAAGTAGCTAAAGCAAAAGGAAAAAATGAAGTAAAAGAGCTGAACAGCAGATTTCAAATTGAGGCTCGGGGAGGCAAAGTATTATGATGACTTGAGCAAAGAGCTAGAGATAGAAAACCAAAAAGGAAGAACATGCTCAGCATTTTGCAAGCTGAAAGAGGTGAAGAAAAAATTTAAGCCTCAAGTTGCAACACTGAAGGATACTACGGGGAAAATATTAGACAACGCAGGAAGCCTCAAAAGAAGCTGGAAGGAATTCACAGAATCACTATACCAATAAAGGTCGACGTTCAACCATTGCAGTAGGTAGCATATGACCAGGAACCAATGGTACTGAAGGAAGAAGTCCAAGCTGCACTGAAGGCATTGGTGAAAAACAAGGCTCCAGGAATTGATGGACTATCAACTGAGATGTTTCAACAAATGGATGCAGCACTGGATATGCTCACTTGTCTACGCCAAGAAATCTGGAAAACAGCTACCTGGCTAACTGACTGGAAGAGATCCATATCTATGCCTATTCTCAAGAAAGGTGGGGTCCAACCGAATGTGGAAATTATCAAACAGTATCATTATTATCACATGCAAGCAAACTTTTGCTGAAGATCATTCAAAAGTGGCTGCAGCAGTGTATCAACAGGGAAGTGCTAGAAATTCAAGCTGGATTTCAAAGAGGATGTGGAACCAGGGATATCATTGCTGACGTTAGATGGATCCTGGCTGAAAGCAGAGAACACCAAAAAGATGTTTGCCTGTGTTTTACTGACTATGCTAAGGCATTCGACTGTGTGGATCATAACAAATAATGGATAACACTGCAGAGAATGGGAATTCCGGAACACTTAATTGTACTCATGAGGAATCTGTACATGCATCAAGAAGCAGTTGTTTGAACAGAACAAGGGGATACTACATGGTTTAAAGTCAGGAAAGGTATGTGTCAAGGTTGTATCCTTTCCCTGTACTTATTCAATCTGTAGGCTGAGCAAATAATCCGAGAAGCTGGACTATATGAAAAAGAACAGGGCATCAGGATTGGAGGAAGACTCATTAACAACATGAATTATGCAGGTGACAAAACCTTGCTTGCTGAAAGTGAAGAGGACTTGAAGCACTTACTGATGAAGATCAAAGACCACAGCCTTCAGTATGGATTACACTTCAACATAAAGAAAACAACAATCCTCATGACTGGACCAATACGCAACATCAAGATAAACGGAGAGAAGATTGAGGTTGTCAAGGATTTCATTTTACTTGGATCCACAATCAACACCCATGGAAGCAGAGGTCACGAAATCAAAAGACGCATTGCATTGGGCAAATCGGTTGCAAGAGATCTGTTTAAAGTGCTAAAAAGCAAAGATGTCACCTTGAGGACTGAGGTACACCTGATCCAAACCACGGTGTTTTCTATCACCTCACATGCATGCAAAAACTGGACAATGAGGAATAAGGAAGACCAAAGAAGAACTGATGCCTTTGAATTATGGTGTTGGCAAAGATTATTGAATATATCATGGACTGCCAAAAGAACGAACAAATCTGTCTTGGAAGAAGTACAACCAGAATGCTCCTTAGAAGCAAGGATGGCAAGACTACGTCTCACGTACTTCGGACATGTTGTCAGGAGGGGTTAGTCCCTGGAGAAGGACGTAATACTTGGTAGAGGGTCAGGAAAAAAGAGGAAGAGCCTCAATGAGATGGACTGACACAACAGCTGCAGTAATGGGCTCAAGCACAGCAATAATTGTGAGGATGGCACAGGACTGGGCAGTGTTTCCTTCTATTGTGCATAGGGTCGCTATGAGTCAGAATCAACTTGATGGCATGTAACAACAACCACCTCCATGAGGAACAAATTTACCAACTGGAATATAATGCTTATGTATAATTCATCTGTCTTCAGACTTACAGGGTCCCATATCAAAACAGTTTTCCAAAGTTACATAGGTCAGTTTCTTTTTAATCCATCCCCTGGAGCCTGACTTTTTCATACATTCGTGATA
Source organism: Loxodonta africana (assembly GCF_030014295.1). NCBI lineage: Eukaryota > Metazoa > Chordata > Mammalia > Proboscidea > Elephantidae > Loxodonta > Loxodonta africana. The sequence goes on from NC_087355.1 coordinate 92,408,321, forward strand.
CAGTTAGAGTCATTTGTCACAGTCTGCATTCCAATACTGTTTTTTTTTTTTTTTTTTTAGGTGTTAAGCCAACCCTACATATTTACAATAAATCCCTCTTGAGCATCATGTATTATCTTTTTTATATATCGTTGAATTCTACTCACTAAATTTTTGATTTAGAATTTTTGAGCCATATGTTCCTGAGAGACTTTAGTTTGTAGTTTTGTTTTTCTTTTTTGTAGTGTCTTTTTCTGGTCTTGGTAACACAGCAACACTGGCCTCATAGAACCAGTTCAAAGGTATTTCCTCCTTCAATTTTTTGGAAGCGTTTGTAAGAACTAGCATTATTTTCTCCTTAAATATTTAGTTGAATTTGCCAGGGAAGCCATTTAGGCTTGGTGTTTTCTTTGTGGAAAGATGTTTTAAATACAAGCTCAATTTCCTTAATAGATACAGGGCTATTAAGGTTATTCATTTCTTTAGTGAACTTTGGTGTTTTGTGTCTTTCAATGAATTAGTCTATTTCATCTAAGCTATCAAATATGCTGGAATAAGAATGTTCGTAACTCTTTTTGTATCTATAGGATCTTTAGTCGTATCACCCCTTTCATTCCTAATGAGTTATTTGTGTCTTCTTTCTTTGTTTCACGATCAGTCTGACCAGAGATACGGCAATTCTGTTTCACTGATTTCTGCTCTGATCCTCATATTTCCTTCTTTTTCTGGTTACTCTGGGTTTCATTTGGTCTTCTTTTTCTAGTTTGTTAAAGTGAAAGCTTTAAGAAAGTAGAGGATCAGCAAAAAAGAGGAAGACCCTCAGCGAGATGGACTGACACAGTGGCTGCAACAATGGGCTCAAACGTAGCAAAGATTTTAAGGATGGTGCAGGACTAGGTAAGGTTTCGCTCTGTTGTACATAGGGTCGTTATGAGTCAGAACCAACTCAAGGGCACCTAATAACGACAACAAAGTGAAAGCTGAGGTCACTGATTCAAGGCCTTTCTTATTTCCTAAGTGTTTTAGTGCTTTAAAAATCTACAAATACTGCTTTAGATGCATACCATAAATTTTGATATATTTTATTTTCATTTTTATTTAGTTCAAAATTCTTTCTAATTTTCTCTTTGACCCATGAGTTATTTAGATGTTGGATTTTCCAGAGATTATTCTGTTACTGATTTTTAATTTAATTCCATTATGACTGGAGAACATACTTTGTATGAATTAACTTTTTAAATTTATTGTAGCTTTTTTTTTTTTTTAAATGGCCCATAATATTTTCTATCTTCACATATACTTGAAAGGAATGTATATTCTACTGTTGCTGGATGGAGTTTTCTATGTCAATCAAGTCAAGTTCGTTGATGGTGTTGTTCGAGTTCACTATATACTTGCTGTCCTTTCATTCTACTTGTTTTACGAATTATTGAGAGGGTGATGTTGAAATCTCTGACTGTAACCATGCATTTGTATTTCTTTTTCCAGTTCCATGGTTTTCGTTTCATGTATTTTGAAGCTAAGTAGGTGCCTAAGTGTTTAGTATTGTTATATTCTCTTGGTGACCCCTCTGTCATTACAAAAAGACCTTTTTTTTAATCCCTGGTAATACTCCTTGCTCTGAAATCTACTATGATATTAAAATAGTCATTTTGGCTTTTCTTTCATTAGCGCTAAAAAAATTTCATTGGTGGTAGAATAAACCTTTTTCCATCCTTTTACTTTTAACCTATTTGTGTCTTAATATTTAAAGTGCGTTTCCCGTAGGTCGCATACAGTTGGGTCTTTTTTTTTTTTTTAAGTCTGTATTCTTTTCAATAGTCTCTAATGCTGTGTTTTCAAGTTCACTAATCTTTTCTTATACAATGTCTGATCTGCCATTAATCTCATCCAGTGAATTTATATAATGGTAACACAAGTTCTAATCCGAGTACCCTGGGAGACCTCTTTACATGCTAACATGACCATTAACACCTCTGGGATTGTACTACATTAAAAAGAAAATCAGGTGTAAACTTACCCCGAGGACAGGATAAATTGCCTTGGTACATGCAAGTTATAGGGTGGTCACCGTTGAGGTTGTCTGCAAAAGGGACAGAGTTGAAGTCACAACAAAACACTTCTGAGAGTGGAAAAATCCTTTCATTTGCTGTTACAACATGTAAGTGCAATTCACTCAGTTGGGTAGGTGAGCAACTTATCCATCCTGAGGAGCCACCAGGAGCAGGTGCTGGCTTTAAAATGAAGTCACATGCTCCATATCCCCCACTCTGCTCTGTGCTTGCTCTGATGACAACCCAAGGTGCTGTCCCAGGCTACTGGCAGGTGGTCTCTGGCTCTATGCACGTCGTTAAATCTAAAACACACAGTCGGCTCCTTCCTCCTCCATGGCCTGTGCAGAGACCAGCTGCTTCTGTGCAAAGACTTCCTCTCAATCTCCAATCTATCAGGCTCACGGAGAAATTTCACCCTCACTTCTGCATCAAATTTAAAGGGCATTGTCTAAGACATCTCAGTCAGACAAGGCCACAGACCGCCACCACGGAGCCCGGGTTCAGTGCCGGCTATAAAATGTGCCCTGTGTTTTCTTATCCATCTGGCTGCAGTCAGCAAACAGCTTAAAGAAGTCTGTGTAAGATTTCCACAATGTAATGTCAGGTCTTCTTTTACATCCTTTGGAAAATTAAATTCCCTGAGGCTGGCATATTCATTGTTCTTCTGAGGCTATCTGGTTTTGCAGGTCAATAGGAGGCAGACTGTAACAACGGTAGCCCTGCCCACACATCTCTAAGAAATAAGTAGCCACTTTCAAGTGGAAAACTACCACACCCAAGAAGCTGAAGCCCATTGAGGGTATGTCCCCACCTACCCTGAAGGGGTCCACATCCTGGTAGAGTAGGCTGACAGAAATTGCACCCCGAGACTCAGATGTTACCCTTCTGCAGTCGAACACATGCTGCCTTCAGGGCTGGATTTATCTGTAACTGCCATCATTTTCTTTATAATTTTCCCCACAAAGGTCTTACCTTCTTTTGTTAGATTAACTCCTGAGTCCTTCATATTTCTGATGGTATTGTAAATGCTATCTTTTAAAAAAAATCACACCTTTGTTTTCTGCTGAAGACTCGAAATATAGTTGATTTTTGTATCCAGCAACATTATTAAACTCTCTTGTTCATTCTAAAAATATTCTGGGAATTCTTCTGAGTTTTCAAAGTGTACAAAAAAAAAAAAAAAAACTTTTCTCTTGACTTTTTACTCCCTATAGCTTTTTTTTTTTATATATAGCTTTAGTCTTTTGTTTATTATTAATTTTTCCTTATTTCACACATGGGGTCCCTAGTACATTGGTAAACAGATGCAGGAATGGTCAACATCCTGTCTTGTTCTTGATCTTAAACAGATGCTTTTAACACTTCACCGTATCAGGTCCAGACACCTCCCTTCTACACTTAGTATGTTTCATATTTTTCTAAATCAACCAGGCAACCTCTAAAATCTGAACATTCCATGAGGACAGAGACCTGGCTAACAGTTTTTGTCTTCTCTGGGCAGGGACAGAAGCCCCACTCTGTGCTCTGGGCCCATTTCTGTGCCTCGATCAGGCCTGTGCCTCACCCTCCACGCCCATCCCTGTCTCCACCCAACTCTACCATTCTGTCCATATTCACCACCACGCTCACTTCCTCCCATTCCTGTCTTCTACCTTCCTTTGTCAGGTGAGGCCTGATGTGGTCTTGCACCTGGCAGAAGCCACTCCCAGTGTTCCACATAAGCTCTCAGTCTTACTCCAGCACAGGAGTGAGGGGCTGGGCGTGAACAGGGTCTTCCACATCCTCTGAACTCTGCCCCATGGCTATGCCAGGACTGCTCAGCCCTCAGTGAGGCGGTCCGGCTTCCCTCACTCACCTGAATGGCCATTCTTCAGATGCTCTCTCCCTTCAGCCTCGTGCCCACCCAGTACCCACGGCTCTTCCCCTCGCTCCAGCTGGGAGATCACGTCAGGCTTGGATCCTGGGAGTCCTGCTCGTGGGGAGGGAAGTCCTTCTGTTTACAGTTATTTTCCACCCTGCCCCCCCGCCCACACCATCTACAGGGGCATGATAATGAACAGGACAAACCTGCACAGGGCTCAGCACTGTGGAGAAAACATTGGGTACAAATGCTGGGAGCTCAGGGTCATTGTCCAGACTGAGCATGACCAGCTCACCCCGAGGCCCCCACCCTCCCTGGGGAGCCCCCACTCACTGGCCCTGTATACAGACAAGGTCTGTGTGAGGGGGAGCCTGGCTCATGCTGCCTTCGGAGGCCTTACCCAGAGAGACCACATTCCCATAAGTCTCCATCATCACGTTTCGGTAGAGGCCGCGCTGAGCAGGGCCCAGGTGGTCCCACTCCTCCTGGGAGAGAAGCACAGCCACGTCCTCGAAAGTCACCTCAGCCTGAAATGACAGGGGCTGCACTAGGACGGGACCAAGTCTGGACATCCACAATAGGGAGTAGGTGCAAATGGGTGGGGAGGGCTGTGATCCAACTTGGGGTTGACTGCAGAGAGAGCCAAGGGCAGAGTGCAGGGCATGGCAGAGATGTCCATGCTGCCGTGGAACCCTGAGTCTGAGAAAATTGGGGAACCTGCTGGCCTCGCAGTCCTGGGAAAAGCTCACCTGGCGTCTTGCCACTGGCAGGAGCCCAGCTGCTGCCATCACCTGGTCTCCCGGGGCCTCTGAGGACACACGGAAATCCACGTGGGGCTAAGGGAGAGAAGGGAGCACATAATGGGTCCAGCCTTGTCCCTGGCAGACCCCAATTTCCTGGGAGGCCTCAGGAGGTTCCTGGTCCCCTTGGGCAAGCAAAGTCAGTGAGGGGCATGCTGAGGGAGGACTTCTCACTCCTGCCGCAGCCTTGCTCTGCCCCTGCTGGGCTCCCCGCCCCCTGCTGACTCTGACACAGTGGTCTGGGAGCCACATACAGGCGCTGAACAAACCTATTCTTAGCCCTGCCCTGGCCCTGGGTTGTGGGCCCAGGAAGGACACACTTAACAAGCTCCCAGGGGTCTCAGACCACCAGGCCCAGGGTAGACACATACAAACCCACTGCACCCCAAGGACCCCAAGACTCTAAGTTCTACTCTCCAGACTCTGGAGCCCTCAGGGTGACCATATTGTACCCATGGTGGGGGGTGGGGGGGGCACTGGCAAAGGCCCTGGGCCACCTGCCTACCTAGCTCACCAGGGGCCATTTGACTGGTTCTGTCCCCTCCGGGCGCCTTCAGTCGCATTTCAGCACTCTCACCAGAATGGAATGTCCCACCTCAGGGTCCTGGAGGAAGGGTTTGCCTTCGACCACCCGCCCAGCATGTCCTGGGCCTGTGAGGTCCTGCGACCACTGCTTGGCAGGGCTGCACATGCAAACAAGGCAAGGTCAACTTGACTTACTGGTGCCATTTAACGCAAGACCCTCATCCATTTTGACTTACAGGTGCCATTTAATGCTAGACCCTCATCCATTTTCAATTGACCTAACGAGTTACCTGCATTTGGGGCATGCCTGGCTCTTCCCTGCCTGCACACAGAATTTCCAAAATGAAATGCTGTAAAATAAGGAAAACATGACCAGCCTCCACAATAAAAACACACCATACAAACTACAGTTAGGCACAATATGGACGAACCCCACAAAGTGTAAAAGCAGCCCTCAGCAGAACAGGCACCGTGTGATACATTTATATCAAATTCAAAGATGGGTACCACTAACCCAGGGTGGTAAAGGCAGGGTCACCCCAGAGGGGCTCCTGGGGGCTGGAGACATCTGTGATTGGGAGCTGGTACTGGGGTGTGTTCATGTCATGAAAATTCAGGCTGTGCCTTATGCTGCAATGAAAAGTCCACATATAACAAAAGCTGTTGATGTAACATCTGTGGAGAACAAGGGGTAACAGTGGCCAGACTAAGCAGCACCTGGAGACACTGTGCAGACCCTGGACCTCTGAGAGGCAGGGCTACTGAGGGTGGACTAGGAGGGATACAAGTTGACCTACCCTGAAGAAGGACCACTCTGGTGGCCCTGCCCACTCCACAGCAGTGCAGGCAAGAGATGGTTGTGGCTTGGCAGGGTGCTGGCAGCAGAGGCATGAGAAGTGGTTGGATTCTGGTATCATAGGACTTACTGATGAACTGGATGTGGGTGAGAGAGAAAGGGGAGTCAGGGGTGACCTGGGGCCCTGGTGGGCCTGAACAAGGACCTGCTGTCCAGTGAGAAGCAGATGCCATGGGTGGGCAGGTTCTGGGGGAAATAACAGGAGTTTGGATTTGGACAAGTTAAGGTGAGGTGTCTATTACACTCCAAACTGCCAGGGCGGAACAGGGAGATCAAGAGCTCTCCTGGTGCCTTTGGTCCTGTGGAAAACGGGCTTCATGATCTTCTGGAATGTTGGGGAGGGATCTGTGCCGGGACACAGAGCGCTGAGCAGCAACAAAAGGAGGCAGGTCATCCAAGAAAACACAGTCTGGTTTAAGAATGAGGCCATTTCTCATATACTTGGCACAGCAGGGAACCATGATGCTATTAAACACAGAATAGCAAGGTAACAGAAAATTGTGATATAATTAGAGCAACTACATCGTTTATCATTCAAACAGACATTTCAAGTGTGAAAGGAGTGCAAGCAGTGCTAGAGTGACCGGGGAAACTACTTGGGTGCTGGAGGAGGGGCCTGGGAAGGAAGTCCATGGGCGTCTCTAAGAATGATGTGGTAGAGAGTCTGACCTCCTCCAACTCCACAAGGGGGAAGGAGAATCAAGATCAACAGCCCAAGACTGATTTCTGAGAGGCGGAGGTCAGACATGCCTCCTTCCTCTGCCATCTTTACCAATTCTGACACCTACCGTCCTCCCGCCGCACTCTCTACTTCTCTGCTGGGTTTGATAATTCATTGCAATGGCTACACGGAACTCACAGACAATACTCATGACTATGGGGTTTATTAGGGAAGTGACAGGTTGCAATTCAGGTTCAGGAACACTGAGATACAGTTCTTCCATCAGGACAGCCTCTTCGCAGCTGTGCTTGCAGGCACGCCTCTCTCTGGCCCCTGGGCCTTTGCCCTGCTCAGACAAGTGTAACCAAACTCTCTTTTAGCTCTGCTGATAAAGTGCCCTGAGGCATCCCACTCTGCTGGTCCCTGGTCGCAGGGCTCAGCTCTAGCTCTGTGGGTGGCAAACCTAGTTCCACCAAGTACCCAGAGGCATCCTACTCTACCAGTAAGCCTCTTGCCTAAAGGCATTCGACTTTCTCGTTCGGTGGGCTGGGAAGCCCACTGGGCCATCTCTTGCTGCTGTTTCTCAGCCACCATTTCTCGCCATCTTCACTGTCACAGCTCTCTCTTTCTCTTTCTCCTGGTTCCAGGAACTTCTCAGTACAGGGATCCTGGGTCCAAAGAATACACTTCGTTCTTGGCACTTCTTCCTTAGTGGTGGTGAGATCCTCTCCTTCCTGCTTCTAGGATAGTTCATTTTAAGTGGGATGTCAAAACTGACCAATCTCCTCATTAGGGTTCCATATACCTTATTAGCACAGCCCCACCCAATCACTGTGTAGAAGCTGTAAGACCAGGGCGACAAAGGCCACACAAAAGCCATCCATCGCATCACAACATCATAACCCTATGTTCTTTATAAAACACCAGAGGTATGCTCACGTTTGCATAGACAACTTTCAGAAAGACCCGAGGAATAGGACAAGGATACTTGGGAGGTAGAGGGAGACTGATGCTCAACCTCCCCAATCCTGTTCTCCAAAACTGCCAATTCTCCCCAAATTTGCGTGTGTGCATTTGTGTAAGTGTGATGAAATTCTAATTAAAATCCCAACAGGAATCTTTGAAAGGAATTAATAAAACTATCTTAAAGTTCACATGAAGAATTAATGCTAGAAAACAGCCAAGAATGGAATGGGATGGGGCTGCCTCACTAGGTATCAGAAAGATGCTGTCCACAGAGAACAGAGAATTCAGACAGCTCCAGCAGGCATGAGGATTTAAAAGACGTCAAGACTGGAAAGTTCCACCTCACGGGGGAACAACGGTGCTAGTGTACACAGCTGTCCAGGTGGAATATGCAACAATACATTTCAGGTTAAGTAAAGATTTAAATGAGAGCAAAAACAGTGGTCCTCACAGGCTTGCCTCCTGCCCTTTGGGTCACCGTAAATGACCCCCCTTAATGGCTGACCTGAAATGCGATCCCTTCTAGGTCTCCTGGATGCAGTGTTGTCTGGTCTCATCTGGTCTTTGCAGGTTCCTTCTCGGCACACTCCCTCTACTTCACACTCCCTCTACTTCACCCTCCCCTGTATGCAGTGGCTGGGCGGCCCCTCTGTCCATGAGAATTTGACCTTCTGGTCCCCTGGAAACCTGGAAGTGGTAGATGGTCATCTGTGCTACAAGACAACGGCCCTGACTGCACCTGGCCTAGGATTCAATAATACATACCCACAGGAACTCACATTCAAGGACTAATTGAGTGCAGTGCTCACAGGCCCAGGGCCAACTGGTGCAGCTGACCATAGGATCTGTGTGGTCATGAGGCTTCAGATCAGGTGGCTCCTGCACCTGCCCTGCATCCCATGTTCCTGCTCCTAAGCTGTCCCTGGATGGCTGTGAGGACAATGTCCACTGACTGGGGCTTCCAGTCCCACGTCCTTCCCAGCCATCCTGGCTCCAGGCATGTTTGTCCACCCTGAATGTTCAGTTGCGCCAAGAAGGGCCCTATGTGAGTGCTGTAGAGCTGGCAATACCCCTTCCCTCCTACACAACATCTCCATGTTTGTATCTCACAGATCTCAGACATTTAACATCCAAAACTGAGGTCCACCCCAACTTCTGCCCTTAACTTAGTTAACGGCAACTCTGCTCACCTGTAGCAGGAGCCCAGAGCCCAAACCTTGCCATGTGCTAAACAACGACCCCTAACCCCTGCACCCGTTCATTGGTCACACTGGCTGCAGCGTGAAGAGTTTATTCTTCAGATTTAGAAATTTTGTTTTTGGAAATTTCCCAATAAATAACCCAAATCAAAAGCAAGAATCGATAAATGTTCACAGCAGCAACAGTCACTCTAAAGAAAACTGAAAGGACCCTCATTACCAGAAGCACCCTCTGCCAGGCAGGCAGTCGACACCTGGAGCTGGCTCTTGTGACCACACGTGACAGGAGCAATTTGCGAACATGCACGCATGGACAGGAACTGGAAATGGACATGCAATGATGCCAACAGCTTAGAATTTAATGTTTATTATTTTTGTTGTATAAGCTAAATTTTGGAAACCCGTTCTTATTGGAATTACTGATGGTCTCGGTATGACAGATGGCATGCCTGTCCATTCAGAGGACATGGCATATGGTAACATGTTGTGACAGGAGAGCTCCAAGTTCCATCAGCCCAGTCCCTGGGTCTAGGGTGGGCAGCTCACAGGACCTCCCCCAGGGCCGGGGTCTGGCCTCCTGTCTTCATTCCTCTGCCTTTCCTGCTAGAAGCCCTGCTCCCTCTTCATTGCCATCCAAGCCCTTCAAGTTGAGGCACCTTCAGAAGGGGCAGTTCTGAACCACCCATGAGTGTAAAGCAAAGCACTGCTAAATGCAACTACTTCTAATCTTCCAACCTTCCCAGAGTATATGATCACAAATATGCATCCAAATCAATACTTCCATTACCTAACAACACAGAGTCAGAAAAGATAAAGGGAAAAAAGATCATATCACAATAGCAACAATAAAAAACAAGGTTAAATTAACCTTTAGAAATGTGCAGGATCCTTATGAAGAAAACTATAAAGCTTTAAGGCAACAAAAGACACTCTAAATAATACACATAACAAGATATCACAGCAATATTAATTTTACCCACAAACGTAACACATTTTTTATTGATTCTTATGTTGATCTCCCCCACGTGTCTGTCAGTCTGTCGTACTGTGGGGGCTTGTGTGTTGCTGTGATGCTGGAAGCTATGCCACCGGTATTCAGATACCAGCAGGGTCACCCATGGAGGACAGGTTTCAGCTGAGCTTCCAGACTAAGACAGACTAGGAAGAAGGAGCCGGCAGTCTACTTCTGAAAAGCATTAGCCAGTGAACACCTTATGAATAGCAGCGGAACACTGTCTGATATAGTGCTGGAAGATGAGCCCCCCAGGTTGGAAGGCACTCAAAAGATGACAGGGGAAGAGTTGCCACTCAAAGTAGAGTCAACCTTAACGATGCATGGATCGAGTCAAGCTTTCAGGACCTTCATTTGCTGATGTGGCATGACTCAAAATAAGAAGAAACAGCTGCAAACATCCATTAATAATTGGAAGGTGGAATGTATGAAGTATGAATCTAAGAAAACTGGAAATCATTAAAAATGAAATGGAACACGTAAACATCGATATCCTAGGCATTAGTGAGCTGAAATGGAAAGGTGTTGGGCATCATGAATAGGACAATCATATGGTCTACCATGCCAGGAATGACAACTTGAGGAGGAACAGTGTCGCATTCATCGTCAAAAAGAACATTTCAAGATCTATCCTGAAGTACAATGCTGCAAGTGATAGGATAATATCCATATGCCTACAAGGAAAATCAATCAATACGACTGTTATTCAAATTTACGCACCAGGAATCAATTCGACGGCACTGGGGTTTTCATTAAGGCCAAAGATGAAAAAACTGAAGATTTTACCAGCTTCTGCAGTCTGAAATTGATCAAACATGCAATCAGGATGCATTGATAATTACTGGTGACCGGAATGTGAAAGTTAGAAACAAAGAAGAAGGATCAGTAGTTGGAAAATATGGCCTTGGTGATAGAAATGATCGCATGATAGAATTTTGCAAGAGCAACGACTTCTTCACCGCAAATGCCTTTTTTCACCAACGTAAATGGCGACTATACACATGGACCTTGACAGGTGGAATACACAGGTATCAAACTGACTACATCTGTGGAAAGAGATGATGGAAAAGCTCAGTATCATCAGTCACAGCAAGGCCAGGGGTTGACTGTGGAACAGAACATCAGTTGCTCATTCGCAAGTTCAAATTGAAACTGAAGAAAATCAGAACAAGTCCACAATAGCCAAAGTATGACCTTGAGAATATCCCACCTTTTAGAGACCATCTCGAGAATAGATTTGACACGTTGAACACTAATGACCGAAGACCAGACAAGCTGTGGAATGACATCAAGGGCATCATACATGAAGAAAGCAAGAGGTCACTGACAAGACAGGGAAGAAAGAAAAGACCAAAACGGGTGTCAGAAGGGACTCTGAAACATACTCTTGAATGTCGAGCAGCTAAAGCTAAAGGAAGAAATGATGAAGTAAAAGAACTGAACAGAAGATTTCAAAGGGTGGCTCAAGAAGACAAAGTAAAGTATTATAATCACATGTACAAAGACTTGGAGTTAGAAAACAAAAAAGGAAGAACACGCTTGGCATTTCTCAAGGTGAAAGAACTGAAGGAAAAATTCATGCCTCAAGTTGCAATACTGAAGGATTCCATGGAGAAAATATTAAATGGCACAGGAAGCATCAAAAGAAGATGGAAGGAATGTACAATCACTATACCAAAAAGAATTGGTCAATGTTCAACTATTTCAGGAGGGAAGCATATGATCAGGAACTGATGGCACTGAAGGAAGAAGTCCAAGCTGCACTGAAGGCACTGGCGAAAAACGAGGGTCCAGGAATTGACGGAGTATCAATTGAGATGTTTCAACAAGCAGATGCAGTGCTGGAAGTGCTCACTTGTCTATGCCAAGCAATTTGGAAGACAGGTACCTGGCTAACCAACTGGAAGAGATCCATATTTATGCCTATTCCCAAGAAAGGTGATCCCAACAAATGCGGAAATTATCAAACAGTATCTTTAATATCACACGCAAGCAAAATTCTGCTGAAGATCATTCAAAAGCGGCTGCAGCAGTGTATTGACAGGGAGCTGCCAGAAATTCAGGCCAGATTCAGCAGAGGTCATTGATCCGGGGATATCATTGCTGATGTCAGATGGGTCCTGGCTGAAAGCAGAGAATACCAGAAGGATGCTCATCTGTATTTTATTGACCATGCTAAGGCATTCGACTGTGTGGATCATAACAAATTATGAATAACATTGAGAAGAATGGGAATTTCAGAGCACTTAATTGTGCTCATGAAGAACCTATACATAGATCAAGAGGCAGTTGTTCTGACAGAACAAGGAGATACTGTGTGGTTTAAAGTCAGGACAGGTGGGTGTCAGGGTTGTATCCTTTTGCCATCCCATTCTGAGCAAATAATCTGAGAAGCTGGACTATATGAAGAACATGGCATCAGGATTGGAGGAAGACTTATTAACAACCTGCATTATGCAGATGACACAACCTTGCTTGCTGAAAGCGGAAAGGACTTGAAGCACTTACGATGAAAATCAAAGACCACAGCCTTCAGTATGGATTACACCTCAACATAAACCAAAACCAAACCCAAACCCACTGCCGTCGAGTCGATTCCGACTCATAGCGACTCTATAGAACAGAGTAGAACTGTCCCATAGGGTTTCCAAGGAGCACCTGGCGGATTCAAACTGCTGACCTCTTGGTTAGCAGCCATAGCTGTTAACCACTACACCACCAGGGTTTCCACCTCAACATAAAGAAAGCAAAAATCCTCACAACAAGACCAACAAGCAACATCATGATAAACGGAGAAAAGACTGAAGTTATCAAGGACTTCATTTTACTTGGATTCACAATCAACACCCATGGAAGCAGCAGTCTAGAAATCAAACAATGTCCTGCATTTGGGCAGATCTGCTGCAAAGGACCTCTTCAAAGTATTGAAGAGCAAAGATGTCACCCTGAAGCCTAAGGTGTGCCTGACCCAAGCCACGGTGTTTTTAATCACATCATATACATGTGAACGCTGGACAATGAATAAGGAAGACCCAAGAGGAATTGATGCCTTTGAATTGTGGTGCTGAGAAAGAATATTAAATATGCCATGGGCTGCCAAAAGAACGAACAAATCTGTCTTGGAAGAAGTACAACCAGAACACCCCTTAGAAGCAAGGATGGCGAGACTGCGTTTTACATACTTTGGACATGTTGTCAGGAAGGATCAGTCCCTGGAGAAGAACGTCATGCCTGGTAAAGCACAGGGCCAGTGGAAAAAGAGGAAGACCCTCAAAAATATGGATTGACACAGTGGCTGCAACAACAGGCTCAAGCATAATAGTGATTGTGAGCGCGGCGCAGGAGCGGGCAGTGTTTCCTTCTGTCGTACATAGGGTCGCTACGAGTCAGAACTGACTTGACAGCACCTAACAACAACAACAACATGTTGATTAGGGAGAATAAACACTGGAACGTCTCCAAGAGCACACTGAGAGAGGATACTAATGAGGGCATCTTCTACCACAAAGCTATAACAAGAGCCTCGTGGGTCTGACCAAGAGTGGGTGGCTTCAGGAATGGATGGCAGGGCCAGGGCAAAGTCTACAAACAATTGGAGTAGGACAGACGTGGTATTTCTAATTACTGAGGCAAAGATGATTCAGTAGATGGGCTGTTTTGGGAAAAATAAAACAGGCCTTTACATAAAGCTCAACAAATCTCCCAGAAAGTAGAGCAAAGACAGAAATAAAAAAGAGACCAAAAACAAAACAAAAAAAAACCCTACATCTTTATCTCATACTATATATTAAAAGTCTAATGCATTTACATTTTAAAATTACACCCTAAAAAGAACTTCGATAAAAAAAATACAGGTAAATTTTTAAATATTATTTCAGGGTGGAAGGGGCCTTCTACACAAAATACCAAAGGAAGAAAGCCTGGAGGCAGAGACCCACTCATCTGCCACATGTAAATCAAAATCTTACGCACATCAAAGCCAGCACAAACTCCAGAATGGAACCAAAGACATATAAGAATTTAGTATACGACAAAGGTGGTTTTTCAAATCAATGGAAAGACAAATTATTCAGTAGTGTTAGAAATAGGTATGATTTAGGGGAAAAAAAATGAAGCTGTATTTCAACCTCACTCCACACCAAAAGAATAGTGAATATACACCAGAAGAACAAACAAATCTGTCTTGGAAAGAAGTACAGCCAGAATGCTCATTAGAAGGGACGATGGCAAGGCTTTGTCTCACATACTTTGGACATGTTATCAGGAAGGACCAGTCCCTCGAGAAGGACATCATGCTTGGTAGAGTAGAGAGTCAGTGAAAAAGAGGAAGACCCGCAATTAGATGGAATGACACAGCGGCTGCAACAATGGGCACAAGTGTAACAATTGTGAGGATGGTGCAGGACTAGGCAACGTTTTGTTGAGTTGTACATGGGGTCGCTATGAATCGGAACTGACTCGCTGGCACCTAAGAATAACATAATCACAACAAAATAAATTCCAGATGGAGCAAGCATTTTACACGTACCAGGGAAAAACAAGAGTTTATTTTAAAAACATTCTTGGAGTGGAAAGGCCCTTTACAAAGCCCAAAAGCCTTAAGGGAAAATATGTAATCATCAAAAACCTAGAATCTTCTATCTCGGAAAAACCCAACCCAAACCAAGACAAAACATCATAATGGGAGTGAAATGACAAATTGCGAAAAATATTTTCAACATATATGGAAAAGGGCTTATTTTCTTAAGTTATAAGGAGCTTCTATTACACAAATCCATAAGTAAAAAACAACAAAATGGGCAAAGAATATGAGCTGGCAAGTCACAAAGTACAAATGACTAAAATACACATGAAGAGATTTCAAATTCACCAAAAACAGGGGAACGGAAATTAAAACGATCTAGTAAGAATGCCAGCACTGGGATACCCCACACCGGCGGGAATGTAAGTCGTCGTAGTGTCTGTAACAATCGAATCGCCTTAACCGCCAACCTTCACTCCACTTCTAGGAGTCCGCCCTACGGAGAAGCCGCCGGTGTGCAAAGTCCATGGAACAGAATTCTCGAGGGCAGTTTGCACCGGTGGGAAATTTGACAACTATTCAACCTGGGGCGTGGTTCCTGCAGCCGGAGAGGGCAGAGTCGAGCTACCACTGCTGCCCAGGGCGAAGGAGGGCTGCCAGGGGTCAAAAACGGTGGTGTTCAAAGGCTAGAATTGTAATTACATTAAAAAACCCTGAAAGGGTACACAGGGAACTACCCACAGTGCCTACTCTGCGTACACTGAGAGGGTTTATGGGGAAGGTGGATTTTACTTTTTATATTTTCCTGACATACTTGCATTAAAAAAAAATTGCCAGATAATTTTCTATTAAAAAACCCTCCACCTAAAGTAAACAAAAATTTCAAACTATGCTACAAAAGTTGGTCTCATTCATTAAAGCTCTTAAAATTAATAACAAAAAGACAGCATCAACAGAAAAATGGGGAAAGGATAGGAAATTCGGAAAGAGCGTTTGGTCAACAAAGATGAAAAAAGCTCAAACTCCCTTTGATGCGCGGAAGGACGCCTTTTTGTTAAATGAAAAAGGCGCTCCGTGCGCGCCGCCGGGCCCTCCTGAGCTCCACGTAGGGCCCCTCAGGTTGTGCATGGAGCCAAAAAACCCTCGCCTTCGTATTTTGGGGAGCGCCCCCGCGCCGTCCGCGAGGTCAGAACACGCCGGGCAAGCACACGCCAAACCTCCCGCCGAGACCCGACCGTGGAGCGCGCGGCTGGGGGCGGCCGGGGAACCTCGCCTGTGACGCCCAAATGCCGGTCGAGGTGGGAGGGGGCGGCGAGGGGATTAGGGTCCTGGCAGGGTCCAAAAGATGAGGGGGGCGGCGAGGGTCCGAGGAGCTGGGAGCTCAGGGAGCAGGGAGAGGGTGCGGCGGCGGTCTGAGGGAACAGTGGACGCGACGAGGCTCGGAGGAGGTAAGGGCCGCGGCGAGGGGGGTTGCAGGGAGCCTCCAAGGAGGAGATGCTCCGGAGGGTCTGAGGGAAGAGGTCGCCGCTGTCCATACGTGGTGTGAACCGGCGGGAGTGGAGGACGCAGTGCGTGCCCATGGGGGAAGTGTCCGTTCCGTGTGCAGGGCTGGCCTGCTCTCGTGTCCGTGAGAGGAGAGGGTCCCAGCCCCCCGGCGCCCACACTTCCCCACTCACCGTCCGCGCCGCAGCCTCACGAGCGAAGGAGTGGCCGCGCGCAGAGCACCCAGACAAAGGGCTCACCCCACCCCGTCTGCGGAACCGCCAATCCCGGGGAGGCACGCCCCACAGGCTCCGCCCCCACCCCACGGGTCACCAATCCTGGATCAGGAAACCTTCCTGTCCGGTCGTCGGCCCCGCCCCCCCCGCCGGGCGTGTTTCTCCCTGAAGGCTCGGCCTCACGCCCTGGAACCACGGAGAGCGGAGTCCTCCGCGGCGCCCAGAGAGGCCACTCCGCACGCTGGACCTGTGTTGGTCGGGCGTCCCCAGGCACACTTCCGGGCGTGTCCGCAAACGCCGCCGTCGGTGGCCCGCGGGAGACTCACTGCTCCTCTCGCTGCAGGCCGAACCCTGTCCCACTGTCAAGCTCTTTCCCCTGTCGGACGCTTCACCTGGCTGATTTCTGCCTCATTTTAGTTCATGTCACCTTTTCAGTGTCCGTTTCCTTTATCACAACACTCAGAAATCATCTAGTTTGTTTAACGTGTGTTTATCATTGTTATTTCCGCCCACTAGAACGGTGAGGGCCCTGAGGTCAGAGGCCGCGGCTCTGTCGCTCACTGAGATGCCCCTGGTCCAGTATGGTCCTGGTAAGTGGTCGTCACTTTGTTAACAACGTTTAGGGAACAATCACTGCCTTGGCAGAAGAGTTGGCACGGCAGCCAGGTGGTACAGTAGGTGTATGTTTATAAGGAACTGCCAAACTCCTTCCCAGAGGTTTTTTAAAACATTTTACATTACCATCAGCAATGTGACAATTGCGTTGATCCACATCCTTTGAAACACATAGCATAGTCAGTCTTTTTAAAATTTTAGCCATTCCAATGGGTGTTCAGTGGTATTTCATTGTGGCTTTAATTTGCATTTCCCTAATGCTGAGTGAATGAAAGGAGCCCTGGTGGTACAGTGGTTAAAGCCTTGGGCTGCTAACCAAAATGTTGGCAGGAGGAACCCACCAGCCACTCCCTGGAAGAAAGATGTGGCAGTCTGCTCCTGTAAAGATTACAGCCTTGGAAAGGTGGTTTTTGTTGTTGTTAGGTGCCATTGAGTCTATTCTGACTTATAGTGACTCTGTGTACAACAGAATGAAACACTGCCTGTTACTGTGCCATCCTCACAGTCGTCGTCATGTTTGAGCCCACTGTTGCAGCCACTGTGTCAATCAATCTCACTGGGCGTCTTCCTCTTTTTCAATGACCCTCTACCAAGCATGATGTTCTTCTCCAGGGACTGATCCCTCTTCGATAACATGTCCAAAGTATGTGAGTATCAGTCTCACCATCCTTGCTTCCAATTATTAACAGATCTTTGCAGCTGTTTCTTCTCATTTTGAGTCGTGCCATATCAGCAAATGAAGGTCCTGAAAGTTTGACTCCATCCACATCAATAAGGTCAACTCTACTTTCAGGATGCAGTTCTTCCCAGTTGTATTTTGAGGGCTCATCTCCCAGCACTGTATCAGACAAAGCTCTGCCGCTATTCATAAGGCTTTCACTGGCTAATTTTTTGCAGTAGACTGCTGGGCCGTTCTTCCTATGTTTAGTCTGGAAGCTCAGCTGAAACCTGTCCACCACAGGGACCCTACCGGTATTTGAATACTGGTGGCATAGCTTCCAGCATCACAGCAACACGCAAGCCCCCACAGTACGATAAACTGACAGACAAGTCAATTTGATTATAGTTTTAGGACCCACTTGTGGTGCATGAACTGTGGGAGTTCCTGAAGATATCCCAGGACTCTACCAAGCGCATGACGATCACAGGGGGTGCCCTCAACCCACATGGACCAGTTGTTCCCACTGGGAGCAAGAGTGTACGCATCGTCAGGCTCGTAAACCTAACTCTAAGCACTGTTGTGCGTTCAAAGAAAAGCACCTTGCCCCTTCACAGCAAGGTGTTCTATAGTGTCTTGTGAGTCATGAGCATAAGGAGCCAGGGTCAGGTTTTGTGTGTGTGCGTTCTGTGATTAGATATGACGGAAATATTCCGTTCCTTCCTGAGTCATTCTTTACTGGTTTTTCTCCTTTCCTAAACTCTTAAACTCCAATTTTTTCCTCACAATCTCTCTTTCATGTGGGAATATGGTGGCTGCATCATGAACCATGCCATCATTGATAGCTGTTATCCCTCTGGCCTACAATGATGACATCAAGCCAGGCATCACGTGGAGTCCCTTCCCTTTCCCAAATTACCCACCACTGGGGGAGAGTTCATGCTTAAGTTCAAGGTTTGTTTCAAGGCTACGAAGCACTTACCTTGTCCTTGGTCTTGCCACCTCCATCCAATACTCCACCTCTGCAGCACCCCCAAACACCTGCCCCCTGAAGATCCCCAGCTGTGTCCACTGGACTGTATCTGATTTTTATAACATACAAGATGCCAATTTTCTGGGAAATGATCTGGACACTTTTAAAGCTGGACTGTCCTGTGGTGGATGGGGGGGGGGGGGTGGGCAAGGTGATCCAGGCCATGCATAAATTTTTACATCACTAGCTTGGAATCAAGCTACCATGTAAAGCCTTAAGGGTGAGCTGGGTGTTAATGGAGATTTCTTTCCCAAGCCTGAGAAAATAATAGAGAATGAAGTGGATATGAAGATGAACAAAGAGTTTGCAGTTGTTGCTGATAGTGCCTCCACTTCCTGTCCTCAATGCCATCGAATGGATATGCCTGCAGTGCTCCAATAAATTCCCGTTCTAACTTATGCTGGTCTGGGTGGATATCTTTATTTGCCACCAAACAAACCTGAAGACACCTGGCTACTCTGCTTACATGTGTCTTCTTCCAGATGAACTATGGGATAATTTGGACTAGTTCCCAAACCTTTTCTATTAGGATTTCAACTGGGGCTGTATTTAACTCATAGGTCAGTTTAGGAGGAATTTTCATATTCACAATATTGAGTCTTCCTATGCATGAACAAGATATACTTCGTTATTCATGTCTCCCCCCACGTGTCTGTCAGTTTGTCGTACTGTGGGGGCTTATGTGTTGCTGTGATGGTGGAAGCTATGCCACCGGTATTCAAATACCAGCAGGGTCACCCATGGTTGACAGGTTCACCTATGGTGGACAGGTTTCAGCTGAGCTTCCAGACTAAGACAGATGAGGAAGAAGGACCTGGCGCTCTACTTCTGAAAAGAAGTAGCCAGTGAAAACCTTATGAATAGCAGCAGAACACTGTCTGATATAGTGTCAGAGGATGAGCCCCTCAGGTTGGAAGGCACTCAAAATACAACTCAGGAAGAGCTGCGTCCTCCAAGTAGAGTCGACCTTAATGATGTGTGGATGGAGTCAAGCTTTCAGGACCTTCATATGCTGATGTGGCATGACTCAAAATGAGAACACCTGCAAACATCCATTAATAATCAGAACATGAAATGTACAAAGTATGAGAGAACATGAAATGTACAAAGTATGAATGTAGGAAAATTGGAAATCATCAAAAATAATATAGAACACATAAAGATTGACATCCTAGGCATTAGTGAACTGAAATGGACTGGTATTAGTCATTTTGAATCACAATCATATGGCCTACTATGCCGAGAATGACAACTTGAAGAGGAATGCTGTTGCATTCATCTCAAAAAGAACATTTCAAGATCTATCCTAAACTACGATGCTGCAAGTGGTAGGATAATATCCATACACCTACCAGGAAGATCAATTAATACAAGTATTATTCACATTTACACACCAGCCATTGAGGCCAAAGATGAAGAAATGGAAGATTTTTACCAGCTTCTGCAGTCTGAAATTGATTGAACATGCAGACAGGATACACTGATAATTACTGGTGTTTGGAATGTGAAAGCTGGAAACAAAGAAGGATCGGTAGTTGGAAAATATGGCCTTGTTGATAGAAATGATGCCAGAGATCGCATGACTGAATTCTGCAAGACCAACGACTTCTTCTTCGTTGCAAATACCTTTTTTCACCAACATAAACAGCAACTATAGACGTGGACCTTACCAGGTGGAGTACAGGAATCAAATCGACTACATCTGTGGAAAGAGATGACAGAAAAGCTCAGTATCATCAGTCAGGATAAGGCCAGGGGCTGACTGCAGATCCGACCATCAATTGTTCATATGCAAGTTCAAGCTGAAACTGAAGAAAATTAGAACGAGTCGACAAGAGCCAACGTACAACTTTGAGTATATCCCACCTGAATTTAGAGACCATCTCAAGCACAGATTTGATGCGTTGAGCACTAATGATCAAAGACCAGGTGAGTTATGGAATGACATCAAGGATATCATACATGAAGAAAGCAAGAGGTCATTTAAAAGACAGGAGAGAAAGAAAAGACCTAAATAGATGTCAGAAGAGACTCTGAAACTTGCTCTTGAACATCAAGTAGCTAAAGCAAAAGGAAAAAAAGATAAAGTAAAAGAGCTGAAGAGAAGATTTCAAAGGACGACTCGAGAAGACAAAGTATTATGATGACATGTGCAAAGAGCTGGAGATAGAAAACCAAAAGGGAAGAACAAACTTGTTATTTCTCAAGCTGTAAAAACGGAAGAAAAAATTCAAGCCTCAAGTTGCAATACCAATTCTGTGGGGGAAAATATTAAGCGACACAGGAACCATCAAAAGAAGATGGAAAGAATACACAGAGTCACTATACCAAAAAGAATTGGTTAGTGTTCAGCTATTTCAGGAGGTAACATATGGTCAGGAACCGATGGTACTGAAGGAAGAAGTCCAAGCTGCACTGAAGGCACTGGCGAAAAACAAAGCTCCAGGAATTGATGAAATACTAATTGAGATGTTTCAACAAACAGATGCAGCACTGGAAGTGCTCACTTGTCTATGCTGAGAACTTTGGAGGACAGCTACCTGGTCAATCAACTGGAAGAGATCCATATTTATGCCTATTCTCAAGAAAGGTGATCCCACTGAATGCGGAAATTATCAAACAATATCAATATCACATGAAAGCAAAATTTTGAATATCGTTCCAAAGCGGCTCCAGCAGTATATCTATAGGGGACTGCCAGAAGTTCAAGCCGGATTTAGAAGAGGATGTAGAACCAGGGATATCATTGCTGATGTCAGATGGATCCTGGCTGAAAGCACAGAATACCAGAAGGATGTTTATGTTTTGTTGACTGTGCTAAGGCATTCAACTGTGTGGATCATAACAAATTATGGATAACGTTGCAGAGAATGGGAATTCCGGAACACTTAATTGTGCTCATAAGGAATCTGTACATGGATCAAGAGGCAGTTGTTTGAACAGGATAAGGGGATACTGGATGGTTTAAAGTCAAGAAAGGTGTGTGTCAGGGTTGTATCCTTTTACCATACCTATTCAACCTGTATGCTGAGCAAAATAATCCAAGAAGATGGACTATAAGAAGAATGAGGCATCAGGATTGGACGAAGACTCATTAACAACCTGCATTATGCAGATGACACAACCTTGCTTGCTCAAAGTGAAGAGGACTTGAAGCACTTACTGATGAAGATCAAACCACAGCCTTCAGTATGGATTACACCTCAGCATAAAGAAAACAACAATCCTCACAACGGGACCAACAAGCAACATCATGATAGACGGAGACGAGATTTCATTTTATGAAGAGGATTTCATTTTACTTGGATCCACCATCAATACCAATGGAAGCAGCAGTCAGGAAATCAAAAGACGCACTGCATTGGGCAAATCTGCTGCAAAGGACCTCTTTAAAGTGTTGAAAAAGAAAGATGCCACCTTGAAAACTAAGGTGTGCCTTACCCAAGCCATGGTGTTTTCAATCACCTCATATGCATGCGAAAGCTGGCCAGCAAATAAGAAAGATGGAAGAATTGATGCCTTTGAATTGTGGTGTTGGCGAAGGATATTGAATATACCATGGACTGCCAAAAGAACGAACAAATCTGTCTTGGAAGAAGTGCAGCCAGAATGCTCCTTAGGAGCAAGGATGGCGGGACTATGTCTCATACACTTTGGACATGTTATCAGGAAGGATCGGTCCCTGGAGACGGACATCATGCTTGGTAAAGTACAGGGTCAGCAAAAAAGAGGAAGACCCTCAATGACATGGATTGACACAGTGGCTGCAACAATAAGCTCAAGCATAGCAACAATTGTGAGGATGGTGCAGGACGGGGCAGTGTTTTGTTCTGTGGTACACAGGGTTGCTATAAGTTGGAACTGAGTCGATGGCACCTAATAACAACAACGTTCATGTCTCTCTTCTAACATCCCTCTGTAGAATTTTATAGTTTAAAAATAGAGGTTATTTACATATTAAAAAAATCAACAAGAACAAGGGGAAAACACTAACATGGAATATAACGGAATTAAAGCCTAATTGTGTTAAAATTGAATAACATAATCACTGTGAAAGCTGAAAAAAACAAACACAATCCAAAGACTCAACTAACTTTGTACACGATTTTTTGATTGTATGTCCTCAAATCAAAGAGGAAAAAAGCTTGTACACAAATCTTGAACTCTAGTTCATAGGTTGTTTTTACCTAATGGTTATGGATTAGGAGCCCTGGTAGCACAGTGGTTAAAGCACTCAGCTACTAACCAAGAGCTGTTTGAACCCACTAACTGCTCTGCAGGAGGAAAGTGTGGCAGTCTGCTTTTGTAAAGATTTACAGCCTTCGAAGCTCTATGAAGCTGTTCTATTCTGCCCTTTAGGGTCACTATGAGTTGGAATCGACTTGACAGCAGTGGGTTTGGTTTGGTTTTGGTTATGAGTTGGCAAATTCTGAAGCTACTTTTGTACTTTTGCTACAAAAAGAGCAGATCAGTAAATATACTAAGGATGATAGGAATCAAATTTCTGTCAAAAAGGAGTTACAAATACGAAAAGTGGAGAAGGGCAGAATGAGCCCTATAGTGATGGATTGGAATTGGCAGAATCAGTAAAAACTCATGTTTTTTTAATATATTGATAGGTGCAGAAGTTGATATGACACAGTGTGTATACATTTAAAAAAAAAAAAAAACACAAAACCAAAAAGTTACCATCAATTCCAACTTATGGTGACCCCATGTGTATTACAGTAGAATTGTGCTCCCTAGGGTTTTCAATGGCTGGTTTTTTGGAAGTAGATCACCAGGCTTTTCTTCTGAGGTTCTTCTGGGTGGACTTGAACCACCAACCTTTCAGTTAGCAGCCAAGCACTTAACCATCTGACTACCATAACTACACATTTATTTCCTAGCTGTCTGCTTAGGGCCCAGAAGCAATGATAACCCCAGTAGCAGTGAGCACAGCTAACACCCACTTCTTGGTTTCTAAAAACCATTCTCCACTAAACGGGACTAGGACTCCTTGGTAAGTGGCTAATTCCAGGGCTGAGGCAGGGAAAGGACAGATTGAGTGTAGAGTATCTTGTGCTAGAAAAGTAAAGGAAGTGCTAGAAAAGTAAAGGAAGTGCTAAAAAGTGGGGATGTCAGAAAGACACGGCACTTCATAAATGCTCGCTGATGAACAGATCTGGGAGAAAACCAAGCCCGAAAGCTTGTGGGAAGGAAGAGGTGTGTGGAGAGGGAGAGCTTTTGTGGGGCTGTAGGCAGGGCCATGAGGTACAAACTGGAGGTTGGGAGTCACAGCTAACTAGGGAGGATGAGAAAGCATGACTTGGATTGCACACAGACAACCAAAGGCTGAGGAACTTGATGGTTATGAGCATGTGCCACCTTTAGGAGAGGGTGACAGCAATCAGAGGAACCTAAAACTCTGAACTTGATTTTATGTAACTAGGGTTTCTATTATAGCCATTGACAAAGGACTTACTACTCACAACTAATTACCAAACAAGAAGCCTACTGTGGTTGTCTCAAGTCAACTGTCAGTTTACATTTTTGGTAAGGTTTGATTACAATAATAAATTCTATTCATGAATACTCAACCTTCATAATTTTCCCCCTTCCCAAGAAATGCAGCAAGGTGCTTACAAATTATTTAAAAAAGGAAGGGAAAAAAAAGCAGAGGTGACTAGAGGTGCAGAACAGTGGGTAGTGGGTTTGAGAAGGAGGGTCCTGGGCTTGGTAGGTGGCTGGACATTGGAGTGGAGGGGCAGTGAGGAGGGATTCTGGGCTTTATGTCCGGAAAGTAAGAGGCCAAGACAATGGCCAGAGAGGAGCTGGAGAGGAAGCCACACTGAAATTCACTCCCATCAACCCAACAGGCTACTCCCTTGTGTGAATCAGTTGGTGCTTGATCAGCTTTGACCGCTGGCTGAAGGCTTTCCCACAGGTGGCACAGCTGTAGGGCTTCACTCCAGTGTGAATCCTCTGGTGCTGGATGAGGACTGAGCGCTGACTGAAGGATTTCCCACACTCACCGCATTTGTAGGGTCTCTCACCAGTGTGGATGATCTGATGCTGGATAAGGTGTGAGCTCTGGCTGAAGCCCTTACCACATTCCATGCATGTGTAGGGCTTCTCTCCAGTGTGAACTTTCTGGTGATGAATGAGATTTGAGCTTCGGTTGAAGGCTTTGCCACACTGATTACATTCGTGGGGCTTTAATCCATTATGAATTCTCTGATGCTGAATAAGGGTTGAGCTCTGGCTGAAGGTTTTTCCACACTCAGTACATTCATACGGTTTCTCCCCAGTGTGAACTCTCTGGTGAAGAATAAGGTTGGAGCTGCGGCCAAAGGTCTTCCCGCACTCACGGCACTCATAGGGCTTGTCACCTGTGTGTACGCCCTGATGCTGAATCAGGGCCGAGCTGTGGCTGAAGGCCTTCCCACAGACACCACATTCATATGGCTTCTCCCCCGTATGTATGATCTGGTGCTTTCTGAGCACTGAGCTATAACTAAAGGCTTTTCCACACACATTACACACATGAGGCTTTTCTCCAGTGTGAATTCTCCGATGCTGAATAAGGCTTGAGCTCTGACTAAATGCTTTTCCACAGTCACTGCATTTATAGGGTTTCTCTCCGGTGTGAACCCTATGATGCTTAATGAGGTTGGACACCCGACTAAATGGTTTACCGCAGTCATTGCACTCATAGGGTTTTTCTCCCGTGTGAACTCTTTGATGCTTCCTCAGATGTGCGCTCTGGCTAAATGCTTTTCCACACTCGTTACACTCAAAAGGCTTCTCACCCGTGTGAATCCTGTGGTGTTTAATGAGGTTTGAGCTCCGCCTGAAGGCCTTCCCACACTCACTGCACACATACGGTTTCTCTCCAGAATGAATTCTTTGATGTTGGATGAGGTTTGAGCTCCGCCTAAAAGCCTTCCCACATTCACTGCACTCGTAGGGTTTCTCACTTATGTGAGACCTTTGATGCTTTTTAAGGCTTGAGTTCTGGCTGAAGGCTTTTCCACATTCATTGCATACATAAGGCTTCTCTCCACTGTGGCTGATCTGATGCCTGACAAAGCTGGAGTGCACACTGAAGGCTTTCCCACACACACTGCACTGGTAGGGCTTCTCACTCAAGTGAGCTCTCTGGTGGTTTTTAAGAACTGAGTTCTGGCTGAAGGCTCTTGCACATTCACTACATACAAAGGACTTCTCTCCATTGTGGATCACCTGATGCTGAGTAAGACCAGAGCTTCCTCTGAAGGTTTTTCCGCATTCACTACATATGAACCGGCTGTCGGGTGTGTGACCCACCTCATGGCTAGTAAGGTCCATGCTATAGTGGAAGCTCTGGCCACACATGCCGTACAGACATGACCCCTCTTCTGTAGACATTCCCTGACATGCTGTCGGGTTTGGGCTCAGACTGAAGTGCCTCCCCAAAACATTACAGTCCAGCACTTTCACTTCTGTCGAAGTCTCCTTAAAGAGCACCGTCATAGGTGTGCAGTCCCCTTCCTGGCATAGGGACTGCACCAGTCTCTCATCTTCAGGAACTCTCCATTCTCTTTCCAGTATGTCATCACAGAGTTCTCTGAGCTCAGGTGCCTGGGAAGCATCACTGACATAGCTTTCTGCTATTTCTGCATCTGATTCCAAATCCTCAGAAACTTCTTCTATCTGAAGGAGCTCCTTGTTCTCAGTCCCAGTGTCACAATCTGAAAGAATAAATGTAAAGTCACTTGGGAGGAAAACCACAGAAAACGAGTCTGCAGAGCCATCTCAGCCTTTTGCCTTCTGTGGAGGAAGCAAGGGGAGCAGGAACCCACGAAGGGAGGAGGTCCCTGGATATTGTGAGGGGCAGTGGAGCTGGAGAGCTGCCAAGTGATGCAGGCTGTCAGTGGACCCTGACCCACCCTCCCAGGGTTCCCCACCTCAGAACATGCACCTGCAGTTTCACTTCTGACTCAGGCCAAAACCTTGTGAGCCCCTCAGCCCCTCTTCTTCTCACACCCACAGCTGAGTCATCAGCAAGTCCTGTCAGCTCTGCCAAACCCAGGCCTCCCTCAGCCCACCTCTCCCACCAGTACAAGGACACACGACAAGCCTTTTACACTGTCATACATTCTACCCTGCTTTTTCCTTTTCCATGTGGCAAGCTGTAAGCTCCTCAGGCTGCCTTTGTTCTCTCAGCAGCAACTGATGGAGTTCTAGTCTCAGCCATACAGCCGCCAGTGTGAAACGGCTGGCCCCCTGCTGGCAGGTGCAGGGTAGCAAAGCCAGGGGCAGAGTCCCATGGAAGCACCATCCAACCTCCATGCAGCGGGCACTTGTGTGAACCTCCAGCTTCTGTTTGACCGAAGAGCCTTCAGAGACTGTGGCTATGTCCTGGGAAATGGGCCTTTTACCATGTAAACCTGCAATTTTCAGTGGGGTCTTGCCCTCGTAACAATCTTTACACTGCTGTGTCTATCTTTATGAAGACAGTGCTATGTATAAGGTGCCTCATGAAGTCAGAAGGGGGCTTTGGCATCTCTCTTCTCTCCACCAGAAGGAATGACAAAACCCTCACTGCCATGGATCCCTTACTCAAACAAAGAACTTCAGAGTCTGTCTCATTCAAACTGAGACACTCCAGGCTACACTGCCGTCTTCCTGTGCCTGCATGTTCAGTAATTTGCCCAGTCTCCCTACTTTCCCTCCTGCTCCTGGACAGCCTAGTCACATCAGGCCACAGTGCTGTCACTGCACTCAGAGCACTTCCAAGTCCTCCCAGGGCCAGTGTACCCAGGCCCCTCCTAACTCCTCTTGCCATCTCCACTCTTGCTGCTTCCTCTCCTGGAATGCTCTCTCCAGTAATCCTCACATTCCCTCCTTCCCTTCTGCCAGGTCTCTGCTCAAATGCCCCTCATTGGAGAAGCCTCCTCTGACCACCCACATAAACGTCTGCCTCCCCCACATCTCTCTCCTCGCCCCTCTTCCTTGCTGTTTCCTACACAGCACTGATTACTCCCTGACGGGAGCAGGGACTCTGCATCCCAAATCTGGAAAGCCTCCTTGTCTAGCAGTCTCAGTAATGCTGACGGCATGAAAAAAGGACACGGTTATGGGCTAGATCATATCCCCCCAAAAATGTGTTGAAATCCTAACCCCTATACCTATATAAATGCAATCCTGTTTGGACATAGGGTTTCCTTTATTAATAAGATCATGTCAGACTTGGGTGGGTTTTAAATCTAATCACTTTTGAATTATAAAGAGCAGACCCAACCAGGGCTTCTAACTAGTTCTTCCTAGCTCAGTCATGGCTGAGAAAGCATCACTGAACAGACCTAAACTTTTAAAATTTGGGAAAGCTGGAATGATAACTACAATAGGAAAAATTATAGGTTGAAACTCTGCTAGAAACTTAATCTCCCTCTTGGAAAACAAGGGTAGCGTACGCATTGCACAGTAACCAAATCTCTTGCCCTTGGATTCTGAGTAGAGTTGGAAACAGTGCTGTCCCTCTCGAAGATGGTGGCTGACCACCCTGCTTTGAATGTTTGTTGTTCCCCACAGTCCTGCCAATAATCCAATCTCCTGCATCAGGCTCCTAAAAGGGCTCAGAATACCTCTTCCGAGTCTCCCATTCCAGGGCTTCAACGTGTGCTGAATCACTCAAATTGTAAAACTTCAGGTCTGTTCCTATTTCGCTTCATTGGCCATGACAGAACTGGTTCGAAGCCCTGGACCAGACACAGAGAGATGCACACATGGTGGGCTGACAGATGCCTTGGGAGGATCACCAAGAAATCAAGGCATGCCCAGGGCTACTAACATAGTTGAGACCCTGATTTGAACTTTTAGATTCTAGGACTATGAGAAAATAAATTTTTGTTCTTTAAAAATCACTGCTTGAACTGGACAGTGGGTAGGAGAGAGATGCTGATGAAGAGTGAGCTAATTATATCAGGTGGACACTTGAGACGGTTTTGGCATCTCCTGTCTGGAGGGGGGATGGGAGGATAGAGAGAGTTGGAAGCTGGCAAAATTGTCACGAAAGGAGAGACTGGAAGGGCTGACTCATTAGGGGGAGAGCAAGTGGGAGTACGGGGAGTAAGATGTATATAAACTTGTATGTGACAGACTGACTTGATTTGTAAACGTTCACTTGAAGCTCAATAAAAGTTAATAAAAAAAAAAAAATCACTGCTTGTATTTCTTTTACAGTAGCACTAGGTAACCCTCTCCACTCCACCTCCCCACTCCTTGGGTCCAGTAGCCCCTCCGCCACACCCCTCAATTCAGGGTGACATCACTCTCCCTCTTTAAGACTCCTTAAGTTACCAAACACAATGACATTCTCTCCATTTCCCTGCCTTCAGTCTAGATGCTTCTTTCTTGGCAGAACCACCTGGGGTGTCTAAATGCAGACCTGACCTGGCCACATGTGTCCCTTATAGGGCCAGCCCCTCTGCCCACCACACCCTCCACCTTGTCCTTGATGATGATGACACTTTATGCCCTAGACACCCTGACATCTGTGGCATAGAAACACTGCACTCTCTGGATCCTCTGGCTGTCCCCTTCACAGGTACTAGAGACAGACGTGGGTACCTCTCCTTCCCTTCCTGTACTCACACAGCCCAGGGAGCCCACAGCCATGCTCTGACCGTGCGTGACCCAGGCATGGGGCAGGGAAGGATGAAGGCTATGATGATTACACAGACAGAAGTTCACAAAGCTTTTCTGTAAGGAGCCAGAGAGAACCTATTTTAGAATTTGCAGTTCTACGGTATGAGTAATGTTTTCTTCTTAGCAATCCCTTAAAAACCGCAAGCTGATCATAGCTTGTGCAATAAAGGATATAAAAAACAGGCCACTATACCCGGCTACAACCGATGACTGCCCTGACAGGGAACACAACAGAGAACCCCTGAGAGAGCAGGAGAGCAGTGGGATGCAGACCTCCAATTCTCGTAAAAAGACCAGCCTTAATGGTCTGACTGAGACCAGAAGGACCCCAAAGGTCATGGTCCCCAGACCTTCTGTTAGCCCAAGACAGGAGCCATTCCCAAAGCTAACTCTTCAGACCGGGATTGGTCTGGACTATAGGATAGAAAATGATATTGGTGAGAAGTGAGCTTCTTGGATCACGTAGACACATGAGACTATGTGGGCAGCTCCTGTCTGGAGGGGAGATGAGAGGGCAGAGGGGGTCAGAAGCTGGCTGAATGGACACAAAAATAGAGAGTGGAGGAAAGGAGTGTGCTGTCTCATTAGAGGGAGAGCAACTAGGAATATATAGCAAGGTGTATATAAGTTTATATGTGAGAGACTGACTTGATTTGTAAACTTTCACTTATAGCACAATAAAAATTAAAAAAAAAAAAACAAGCCACTAGACGGATTCTCCTGAGGGTGGGCAAACGACCCTGGATTTAGACATGACATCTCCAGTATGGATCAGGAGGTGCTGACAGGGAGGCATAGACAGCACTGGGTGGACTCAAGATGGATACACAGAATGGGCCGGCAGAAGGGGAGGGCCGAGCAGGAGGAAGCGGTGGGGCTAGCCAAGGGTGCACCACTGCACCACTTCCGGCCTGAGCCGACAAACAAAAATGCAGAGGGAGAATGGTGGAAGATCACAAGTTCACTTTTTGGATTTGTCAAATACAATGCTACTTTTCTCTGCACATAAACGCCCTGGGGAAAAAAACATAAAAGCCCTTCCTTAAAAAAGAAATATAAAATTAGAATTTTTTTTCACTTTAAGAAAAATCTTTAAAAAGCCATTAAAATCTGGGTTTAAAGGCTAAGAAAAAGGGTTAAAAGCAAATATACTTGCTTCCACTGTACTTGCTGCTCCCATTGACCCTGGCACCCTCTGAGCCCTTCTAGAACAAAATAAGCCTGTTAAGTTTTCTCCTGATAGAAAACATTCACTAAAGCCCCTTACCCCATGTGTCTGACAGTTTCTCTTACTGTGGGGGCTTGCATGTTGCTGTGATGCTGGAAGTTATGCCACCGGTATTCAAATACCAGCAGGGTCACCATGGTGGACAGGTTTCAGCTGACCAGGAAGACGGACCTGGCAGTCTATTTCTGAAAAGAATTAGTCAGTGAAAACCTTATGAATAGCTGCAGAACACTGTCTGTTACAGTGCCAGAAGATGAGCCCCCAGGTTGGATAGCACTCAAAATACGACTGGGGAAGAGCTGCCTCCTCAAAGCAGAGCTGACCTTAAAGACGTGGATGGGCTTGAGCTTTCGAGATCTTCATTTGCTGATGTGGCATGATTCAAAATGAGAAGAAACAGCTGCAAACATCCATTAATGATCAGAACGTGGAAAGTATGAAATATGAATTCTGGAAAATTGGAAATCATCAAAAATGAAATGGAACGCATAAAGATCGACATCCTAGGCATTACTGGGCTGAAATGGACTGGTATTGGCCATTTTGAATTGGACAATCATATGGTCTACTACACCAGGAACAAGAAATTGAAGAGGAATGGCATCGCATTCATCGTCTAAAAGAACATTTCAAGATCTACCCTGAAATACAGTGCTGTCAGTGATAGGATAATATCCATACGCCTACGAGGAAGGACAGTTAATACAACTATTATCCAAATTTACATACCAACCAGTAAGGCCAAAGATGAAGAAATTGAAGGTTTTTACCAACTTCTGCAGTCTGAAATTGATCAAACACGCTATCAGGACGCAATGATAATTACTGGCAACTGGAATGTGTTAGAAACAAAGAAGGCTCGGTAGTTGGAAAATATGGCCTTGGTGATAGAAATGATGCTGGAGATCGCCTGAATAGAATTTTGCAAGACCAACAACATCTTCACTGCAGAGACCTTTTTTTAACAACATAAACAGCAACTATACACGTGGACCTCACCAGATGGAATACACAGGAATCAAATCGACTGATCAGTGGAAAGAGACGACAGAAAAGCTCAATATCATCTGCTGGAACAAGGCCAGAGGCCGACTGCAGAACAGACTATCAATTGCTCATATGCAAGTTCAAGCTGAAGCCAAAGAAAGTTAGAACAAGTCCACAAGAGCCAAAATATGACCTTGAGTATATCCCACCTGAATTTAGAGACCATCTCAAAAATAGATTTGATGCATTGAACACTAAAGACTGAAGACCAGATGAGCTGTGGAATGACATCAAGGACATCATACACGAAGCAAGAGGTCATTAAAAAGACAGGAAAGAAGAATAGACCAAAAGGGATGTCAGAAGAGACTCTGAAACTTGCTCTTGAACATTGAGTAGCTAAAGCAAACGGAAGAAATGATGAAGTAAAAGAGCTGAACAGAAGATTTCAAAGCGTGGCTCGAGAAGACAAAGTATTATGATGACAAGTACAAAGACCTGCAGTTAGAAAACCAAAAGGGAAGAAAACGCTTGGTATTTCTCAAGCTGAAAGAACTGAAGAAAAAAGTCAAGCCCTGAGTTGCAATTTTGAAGGATTCTATGGGCAAAATACCAAACAACACAAGAAGCATCAAAAGATGGAAGGAATACACAGAGTCACTGTATCAAAAAGAACTGGTCAATATTTAGTAATTTCAGGAGGTAGCATACGATCAAGAACTGATGGTACTTAAAGAAGTTGTCCAAGCTGCACTGAAGACACTGGCGAAAAACAAGGCTCCAGGAATTGATGGAATACCAATTGAGGTGCTTCAACAAACAGATGCTGTGCTAGAAGTGCTCACTTGTCTATGCCAAGAAACTTGGAAGACAGCTACCTGGTCAACTGACTGGGAGAGATCCATATTTATGCCTATTCCCAAGAAAGGCGATCCAACCAAATGGGGAAATTATCAAACAATATCATTAATATCACACACAAGTAAAATTTTTCTGGAGATCATTCAAAAGTAGTTGCAGCAGTACATCGACAGGAACTGTCAGAAATTCAGGCCACATTCAGGGTGTGGAATGAGAGATACCACTGCTGATGTCAGATGGATGCTGGCTGAAAGCAGAGAATACCAGAAAGATGTTTACCTGTGTTTTATTGACTATGCAAGGGCATTCGACTATGTGGATCGTAACAAGCTATGGATAACACTGCAAAGAATGAGAATTCCAAAACACTTAATTGTGCTCATGAGGAACCTATACATAGAACAAGGGGCAGTTGTTCAAACAGAACAAGTGGATACTGTGTGGTTTAAACTCAGGGAGGGTGTGCGTCTGGGTTGTATCCTTTCACCATACCTATTCAATCTGTACGCTGAGCAAATAATCCAAGAAGCTGGACTACACGGAGAACATGGCATCACGATTGGAGGAAGACTCCTTAATAACCAGCGTTATACAGATGACACAACCTTGCTTGCTCAAAGTGAAGAGGACTTGAAGCACTTGCTGATGATGATGAAAGACCACAGCCTTCAGTATGGATTACACCTCAACATAAAGAAAACAACAATCCTCACAACTGGACCAATAAGCAACATCATGATGAACAGAGAAAAAACTGAAGGTGTCAAGGATTTCATTTTACTTGGATCCATAATCAATACCCATGGAAACAGCAGTCAAGAAATTAAAGGACTCATTGCACTGGGCAAATCTGCGGCAAAAGGTCTCTTTAAAGTGTTAAAAAGCAAAGATGCCAGCTTGAAGACTAAGGTGTGCCTGACTCAAACCATGGTGTTTTCAATTGCCTTATATGCATGTGAAAGCTGGACAATAAGTAAGACAGACCAAAGAAAAATTGACACCTTTGAATTACCGTGCTGGTGAAGAATACTCAGTATACCATGGACTGCCAAAAGAAAGAACATATCTGTCTTGGAAGAAGCGCAGCCAGAATGCTCCTTAAAAGCAAGGACAGCGAGACTTCATCTCACATACTTTGGTCAGGAGGATCAGTCCCTGGAGAAGGACATCATACTTGGTAAAGCAGAGGATCAGCAAAAAAGAGGAAGACCCTCAATGAGATGGACTGACACAGTGTTTGCAACAATGGGCATGACGATTGTTGAGGATGGCACAGGACCAGGCAGTGTTTCGTTCTGTTGTATATACGTTAGCTTTGAGTCGGAACTGGCTCGATGACACCTAATAACAACAACAAAGCTCCTTATGATTAGTGGCTTCCAGGTTTGTGAAATACAATGTAGATAATGACCCCAGTCACGAAACTATGCTTACATGAATGTTACTCATGGGTCTGATGCCGGCGATGCAACAGTGACCTCACCTGGCACCTCACCAAGTCTGTCTACCATATACCCTCCAAGAAGCACTTTTTGCTCAGATAGGGTTTCCCTTGCATCAAAGGCAGGGGACCCCCACTGGCCTGGCTGACAGGCTGTAGGGCAAAGCAAAGCACCATGGCAGCTATCACGTTGGCCCCCTCATGTGCCAGGTGAAAAAACCAGTGTCTTACTCAGGGCACCAGGGCCCAGGCCAAGAAGACTTCCTGCCTGTTCTCTAACCTCAGACCCCTGGGTCCATGAGGCACCTACTCCCAAAGACAACACAGATGCCTGTGGGGTGAGTGCAGGGTGATGAGAACACTGTCTCCTCAGAACAAGGGGCCAGTGCAGGACTCACTCCAGGTACCTGAATGGTGATGAGAAGCAGGGACAGCTCCTGGCTCAGCTTCACTGCAGCAGAGGGCACTGAGGAGTGCAGATCCAGGATGGGTCATGGCAGGAGTGCAGGATGGGGCCGAAGGGGTCCCAGGGGACGGTCCTGGAGCCACTGGCTCCATCTCCACCTCCTCTGGGCGAGCTCTAGGACTGGGCATGGCTGGGACCTGGAGACCAGTGGGGAAACATGTGAGCTGTGCAGAAGGCCCATCTACCCATACCGTCCTCCCATTGAGCACGGGTCTCTTCTTCCATCCCTGTAACCTGAAGAGGGTTCTGACCCCGGGCCTAAGTAGAGGGACCACCAGACACTAGGGCGAGAGACTAACCCTGGGGTGAGGAGGAGTGGCCACCTCAGAGCCTGCGCCCACCTCTCACACTGCTTGTTCCTGATGCTTAACAGGCCCTGAAGGTAAACATGCCAGGCCCCTCTACAAGGCAGGAAGCAGTACCTGAGGGGCCGTCCCACACTGCAGACACTTGCACAGTCACCACTCACAGCCACCATGGTGCCACACTGCCAACCCCAGCAGTCAAGTCTGCATCATGCCCTCACAGGTGTCCCCACCCCCAGGCCTTCCTCTCACAGCACCAGCTGCCCCCTCCCAGTCCAGGAGGACTTCTCCTCATCTCTGTCTTCATGTTGGTGCCCAGGGCTCCCTTCTGCTGCTGCATGGACTTCCTGGGTGATCTCTCCTGGTCCTGAGGCATCAATACCCCTTATCCTGTGAGGACTCTCAAACTCAATTCTCCAGCCCTAACCATTCCCCTTGACAGGAGATGGGACACTTCCACCTGGACACATGGTGGCCCCTAACATGGACTGAGTTACTGACCTCCACCTGCCACTGCCTGTCTGAGTAAATGTACTAGTACCTGCCCAAGGGCAATGCTGGGAGTAGGCTTGACCCCCGCCTCCCGTTGGCTCCTGACCTGTATCACCCCACTGGCAGGTACCTGACACCCCCATTCCTACCATGCCCCCAGCACAGCCCAAGTCATCTAGGTGACCACAACAGCTGCCTCCCTGGGATCCCTGCTGCCTCTGCCCCACAGTCATCCCTCAGCTGCAGTGAGAGGTGGTATCCAGCAGACCCTACAGACCTCCAAAGCCCCCCTACCTCTCTCTGTACATTATTCACTCCTTTGTCCTTTCAGCAGGCTGAGCTCTTTCGTGCCTCAGGCCTCCTCCAAGCTCTGCTCAGACACCCTTTCCTGGTCTCCAGTTCTTTGTATCATCGGAGAAGACAGCGTGAGAGCAGGATCCCACCCATCTTTCTTATCCCCATAGCCCAGGGAGGTGCTCAGTGTTTGGTGCATGAGATAAGGAGTCTGGAGCCATCATGGGAGGGCTCCAGGGGACAACAGACAGGCCTGATGGGCTAAGGTCACAGAGCTACAACAGAAGCTGGTGAGACTTCCAGGTCCCGGAGAGTTCAGAGGCCAGGGCCTGTTGTGGGCGCTGCCTGACAGCCTAAGGACTGGACTCGTCCTCTTGGACACACACTTTTCTAGTGTCTACTATGTGCCAGGGTCTGTTGGGGGTCAGGGAACACAACAGTGACCAGTATCCTCAAGGGCCCCAGCGGGGGCTGTTTCCAGGGGTAGCGGGGAGGCCAATGTGGGTGGAGAAAGGAAGAAGCAGGTAAAGCACAAGTGGCTCTGCATCATGTCCTGCAGGCCTGAAGCGAAGGTGCAGCCTACACCCTATGAGATGGAGACAGAGGCTAGAGGTGCTGGTGATACATGGAGGGCAGCCTTGGAATTGGCTCCCACCACCTCGTCCTCTACTAGGGTGCACTCTGTCCTGATGCAGCATCCTTCGCTGAGGGGCTCCCCACACCTTCCATGACTTTTCTGGCAGTGGTGAGGCTCACAGACAGGAGCAGGGTCTCTTGTTCCTTTCTGCCTCACCTGGAGGAAGACATGTGGTTCGCTTTGGATGGAGACAGAGTTGAGATGGCAGTGTAACTTGCTGAGAGTGAGGATGTGGTCAGGGGATCTGGATGGGGCTGAGAAGTAGCTTCTCTGTAGAAAGGTGGCAGAAGGATGGTGAAGGGAGTCAAGGTGATGGCAGGTGTCACCCACGGGACCCAGGCTGCTCACAGAATGGAGCGGGGCTGAATGGGGCTGCTGGACTGAGATCAGGAAAAGCCAGACAGTGGTGATCTCAGGAGGGCAGGTGTGGGGATACAGGTGGTGGGTGAGGCTGTGAGGCTGGAGTCCCTGTGCAGTAAGAGGGACCAGGCCAGAGCGGGGTGCTTCGGCTAAGCCTGGAGGAATTCCTGAGTGTGGGCAGGGCTCAGACATGATGTGCCTGTCCACACGGCGGCAGAGACTTAGGAGACTAGAGAGCTGACCCTGAGAACATGAGACCATCAGTGACTGCGTTCACTCACTCTGACAGTACAGGCATTCCATTCCATGGGGGACACCTTTCTCACTCTTCTCCACCCCAGGGGAGACTCGATCATTGCAATATTCACTCAACTTTATTTTAAAATATTTCAAATTACCATCATTGTTACTGAATGGGGCACTGGGCACAGTCACACAGCTCAATGTTCAAAAAAAATAATAAAAAAAGATTTACAGTGAAAATCTGCTATCCCTTCTTCAGCTACTTGGTTCTCCTTCCCAGTTTCTAGTGTTCCATTCCAGAATGCAGGCTTACACAAGCAAAGATGTATATGTTTTCTTTGCCATTTTAGCATAAATTGTAGCAAACTACCCTCGTTTTACACCTTTCCTTACCTCATTATATGTAGGATGGATCTTGCTGACCAAAACACAGACTGTGTCTGTGGTAGGCAGAGTGCCCCTCGCCATGTCCACATCTTAACCCCTAGAACCTTGACTATATTAGATACACAGTAAAAGGAACTCTGCAAAAGGAATTAAAGCTACGGACCTGAATTATCCAGGTGGACCCCATCTAATCACAGCAGCCCTTAAAGGCAGAAGTGATGTGACAAAAAAGATCCGGTAGAGAAAAACTCAGAAAGATTCCAAGCCTGAGAAGTCTTCTACGCTCCTTGCTGGCTCTGAGATGTACTAGGGCCGTGTGTGCTGGAGAGCAGCCTTGAGTCGTTGCTATGGGTGTCCCCGACTGACAGCCAGCAAGAAAACAGAGACCTCAGTCCTACAACTGCAAGCAGATGGCTTCAGCTAACAATCTGAATGAGCCTGGAAGCTGATTTTCCTTGCTAAGGGCTCAGCCTGCCGATGACCAACTGAAAGGACCATCAGCCACCCGCCCACCGCAGGCATCCACAGGAGGGGCCCTACTCCTACGGGGGAGAACAGGTCCTTCTCCACCCAGAGGGAGAATCCACCACCGACGGGGCCTCCCAGGCAGGGCACTTGGGGCTGCGCGCACTCCCGTTTCTCACCCGGCTCTGTGCAGTTCTGGCGTTCGCAGCAAGCTGCTGGACCCCTTCTTCCACCCCAATCCCCCTCGCGCCTGGGCGCACCATTCAGTGGTACACCTGCCCCGTCGCGCTCCAGCGCTCCTGCGGCGGCCTAGCCAGGCGGCCGATATCACCGGCTTCCGGGGCAGGGCCCCGGCTGCGCAGCGCCGACCCGCTCGGCCTCCCGCCACACAGCCCCCTGGGTACCCCGCCCGGGAACGCCGCCCTCCGAGGCCACGACCCCCTCCCGCGCCAGCAGCACCCGCCCCGCCTCGCCCCGCCCCGCCCCGCCCCCTGCGGCTCCCACAACCCCCCGCGCGGCTCCGCCCCCTCCCGAATCTGCGCCGGGCCACCGGAGACCGCACAGCGACCCGCCACGGACCGCGGGGACATTGAGGCCACGCAAACTCTCCGTTGGAAACGTAGAGGCTACGCTCGCGCGAACTCACCTCCTTTGGGGGCTGCTGGAGGCAAGGCCGCGGCGTCGCGACGCCAGAATGTCTCAGCCGCGAGGGCGCATTGAGCCCCGGAAGTCCCGCCCCGACCTCTGGTTCACGGCCCGGCGCAGCCGCTCTAGGCGTGAGAGGCCGGCGCGACTTTGTGGTTCGGCCGGTCCTGGTGCGGCTGCCACGACCCGGGCCCGAAAGCCGGTCGGTGCACCAAACAAGGTGGCAGCGAAATAAGAAAAGATAATTTATTAAAAATGCGGGGAGAACTAGATAAAAATACTGCACAAGTGGAAGACTTTAAAACCCAGATCCCCAGAACCGGAACGGGTGTAGTTGACAAAAACGTAAGGACACATACGGCAGAACTGAAGTCATTCAGTCAATAAGTAATTGGACAGACATACGGAAAAACTCATATTCCATACATAGGATATAAGCATTTTGGGAAATGCCCAATGGAACTTTTGCAAAAATTGATCATACACTTGGACTTTAATTTCTCAGATTAAAGTATAAAAATTTAGAAATGCATAATAAAAGGTTGACAAAGAAGCTTAACTATTGGAATTTAATAAACATTCTAGATAACTTTTGAATAAAAAATGACATTAAGGTCAACCGATTTTTGACAAGGGTGCTAAGTCACTCAATGGGGAGAGATGAGTCTCTTCAATAAGTATTGATGGGAAAATTGATCCATGCCTCACACCATACACAGAAAAAAATTACAAATGGATTAAGGACCTAATTTTGCTAAGTAAAACCATAAAATTCTAAGGCAAAAAAGTAGGGGCAACACCGTCAGGCCACGCTTATCACAACGGATTATCTAATAACAGAAGCACAAACAGAGAAAGACTAAATAAATGGGGCCTTATAAAAATTAAAAACTTTCGTTCATTAAAAGACTTTACCAAAAAAGTGAAAAGACAAGCCACTGACTAGAAGAATATTTTTGGAAACCATATATCTGACAAGAGCCTAGTAACCAAAATATACATAAAGCTTTGACAACTTAACAAAAAGACAAATATAATCATAAAATGGACAAAGAACTTGAATAGACGTTTCACCAAACACATGAAAAGATGCTCAGCGTCATTAGCCATCAGAGAGATGCAAATCAAAACCATGATGAGATACCATTTCACTCTTGCTAGGAAATGGTGACAAAAAGACAAATATAAAATGGGCAAAGAACTTGAATAGACGTTTCACCAAACACATGAAAAGATGCTCAGCGTCATTAGCCATCAGAGAGATGCAAATCAAAACCATGATGAGATACCATTTCACTCTTGCTAGGATGGCTAAGATTAAAAAAACCAGAAAACAACAAATGTTGGCAGGATGTGGGGAAATTAGAACACTTACCCACTGTTGGTGAGAATGCAAAATGGTACAGCAATGTGGAAAACAGCATGGCAGTTCCTCAAAAAATGAAAAATAGAACTACCATATGACCCAGCAATTCCACTCCTAGGTATATACCCGAAAGACTTCAAAGCAGAGACTCCAACAGAGACCTGTACACCAGAGTTCATGGCAGCACTATTCACAATATCTAAAAGGTGGAAAAAAACCTAAATGCCCATCAACAGATGAATGGATAAACAAAATGTGGTACATACAAACAATGGAATACTACTCAGCCAGTAGAAGAAATGAAGCCTTGATACATACTACAATATGGATGGAGCTGGAAGATATTATGCTGAGTGAAATAAGTCAGCCACAAAGGAACACATATTGTATGTCTTCACTTATATAAAAAGACAAGAAAAGACAAATGGATAGAGAACAAAATTTATTAGTGGTTATCTGGGGCTGAAGATCATTCAAAAGCGGCTCCTGCAGTATATCACCAGGAAACTGCCAGAAATTCAGGCCGGATTCAGAAGAGGGCATGGAACCAGGGATATCCTTCCTGATGTCAGATGGATCCTGGCTGAAAGCAGAGAATATCAGAAAGATGTTTCCCTGTGTTTTACTGACTATGCAAAGGCATTCGACTGTGTGGATCATAACAAATTATGGATAACACTGCAAAGAATGGGAATTCTGGAACACTTAATTATGCTCCTGAGGAACCTGTGCATAGATCAAGAGGCAGTTGTTCAGACAGAACAAGGAGATACTGTGTCTTTTAAAGTCAGGAAAGGTGTGCATCAGGGTTGTATCCTTTCACCGTAACTATTCAATCTGTTGGAAGAACTGGTAGCTTAGTTGTTAAGAGTTACGGCTGCTAACAAAACAGTTGGCAGTTCAAATCCACCAGGTGCTCCTTGGGAACTCTATGGGGGCAGCTCTACTCTGTCCTATAGGGTCGCTATGAGTCAGAATGGACTCAACAGCAATGGGTTAAGTTTAACGGTTATTCAATCTGTATGCTGAGCAAATAATCTGAGAAGCTGGACTATATGAAGAACGAGGCATCAGAATTGGAGGAAGACTCATTAAAAACCTGCATTATGCAGATGACACAACCTTGCTTGCTGAAAGTGAAGAGGAGTTGAAGCGCTTAGTGATGAAGATCAAAGACCATAGCCTTCAGTATGGATTACACCTCAACATAAAGAAAACAAAAATCCTCACAACTGGACCAATAAGCAACATCGTAATAAATGGGGAAAAGATTGACGTTGTCAAGGATTTCATTCTACTTGGATCCACAATCAACACCCATGGAAGTAGTAGTCAAGAAATCAAAAGATGCATTGCAATGGGCAAATCTGCTGCAAAAGACTTCTCGTAAGTGTTGAAAAGCAAAGATGACACCTTGAAGACTAGGGTGCGCCCGACCCAAGCCGTGGTATTTTCAGTAGCATCATATACATGTAAGGCTGGACAATGAATAAGAAAGACTGAAGAAGAATTGATGCCTTCGAGTTGTGGAATTGGCAAAGAATATTGAATATACCATGGACTGCCAAAAGAACAAATAAATCTGTCTTGGAAGAAATACACCTAGAATG